>NC_090193.1:12690834-13027666 GCF_024679245.1 Pseudorasbora parva | reverse complement strand
TGAACACAGGGCTCATCATCACGTGAACATTCGTTCACATTATTATTGTTTTGATTTATTATTTTTATGATTTGTTTATTAGTTTCATAATTATAATTTGTCTTAAAGTCTTGGGTTCATTCCGAGTTGCTTAGCTGAGGGCAGCTATTGAACCCAGACTTTGTGGACTGTTATATTTTCTTTATTTAGTATTGTTTATAGTGTGATCAATGATATTCATGATTTGAATTGTGTTTAAATGTGAATGTGATAGCACTGTTGGTCTAAACCATTATTCTTGTGTTAGGGGTGGTAGCTGAGTCGACCCCCGTAGATGGTATGATCCATGAGTGTTTGGCGGGAAATTTGCTTATACAAGCCTGAGTGTTTGTAGGTTCAGGGAGTTGGGCCAGGGACAGCCCAAGGGCTGTAGCATGTATGGCTATGCTGTGAGGTGAGGCCTAATGCCTAGTTTGCTGTTCTCAGCATTTGTATTAATGTTTTGTGTTGTTTAATTTGAGTATTTTGTTTATTTCGTCATCTTTGTTTTGAATTTAATTTGGAGCACGTGTGTAGAGACAGCTGTCTGAATAAAACATCACTTGGACTGTAAGTTGGCCAGCGTTGTACTCCAATCATTTCATCAGTCCCCGGGCTTGCCGGCAAACAGGAACAACTCTACAAGGTAAACTGCAAACACCCAGCCCTTCACCCCTGGTGGGGTAAGCCATACCAACCCCAGGTGGCTGTGGTAGTTGTGGCTTTACGACACATGGTGGCAGCGGTGCTTCCAGGCCTTAAAGGGGAAAGGAGTACACAAGCAAGAAAACTAAGCAGTCACAGCTGTGCCTCGTTTAAAGGAAAGCAGCAGACGCTGATTTTCCGGCGAGTTCATAACAATCAATGCCGCCAAAGAAACAAGATGGGGCGAGGGGCAAAGACGACGGTAGACCAGCAGAGCAGCTTGAGGTGGCAAGTTCGTCTCTAGCACAGGATGAAATGGCGTCAGAGAGTACGTCAGGGCAGATTGCTGCAATGCTGCAAACTTTTCTACATAGTCAGCAACAAAGAGAAGACCGGCTGGAAAAGGAAGTGCAACGTAACGAGCACAAATATCGTGTACTTCAACATCAGTTTGTACAACTTCAGTCTGAGGTTCATCAAGAAAGGCAAGAACGACTGCTAGGAGGAACGTCAGAGGTGGGTGAGACACCAGCGGCTGCAGAGGGGCTTTCGGCTCCAATAGTTCGTACGAGACGACAACAAGAACGAAATGAAGGGACTACTTCAGCAGGGGCAGACGCAAGGGAAAGACAAGGTAACTGTTTAACAAGTTTTAACAGCCCTAGAATGCTCCCATGGTCAAGTGAAGAGGACATTGAGCATTATTTAATGACTTTTGAACGTATTGCTCAAGCGTGCAATTGGCCGAGACCAGACTGGGTGTTACATCTCTTACCGTTGCTAACAGGCAAGGCAAGAGCAGCTTATGTGGCCATGGAGCCTGATGATTCATTGAACTATGACTGCGTTAAACAAGTGATACTTGACAAGTTTGAAATTAACCCAGAAACATTCCGGCAACGGTTCAGAGCATTCAATGTACGCGACGATGAAACGCCACGAGAGCTGTATGTAAGACTTAAAGATCTGTATGGAAAGTGGATGGTCCCGGGGCGACGAACCAAACAAGAGATTGGTGATCAAATCGTGCTGGAACAGTTTCTCAAATTGCTGAATCCAGAAGTAAGGACGTGGGTAAAGCAGAATGGCCCTACTTCAAGCAAACAAGCTGCAGAACTGGCAGAGACCTTCATGGCGGCAAGGCGATCGTTACATCAGCCGAGACGGTGGCAAGGCGTCAACCACAGCGCAATCGGTAAGTCTGGGGATGCTAAGGGTGGTGGTCTGAGAAATTTTGATGATGACGATAGTCGAAAGTTAGAAACTAGTTCTGCACAGAGTAACAATAGGCAGGCAGGAGGTGTTAGCCAGTACAACAGACGGTCAGTAATTATATGTCATGCATGTGGCCAGCCAGGACATAAAAAACCTGATTGTCCGGTGCAGAATGTGTCTAATACGCGCCTGTGTTATGAGTTAAGATCTTCATTGAAGCTGAATGAGATTGAACTCAATACTGATACAATAGTTGAGGTGAAGATTGGAAACACAGTGTTTAAAGCATTGGTAGATTCAGGTTCAAGTCAGACATTAGTGAGACCAGAGTGTTTGGGAAAGTCAAATGTACTGAGACAGGATAAGCTGAGAGTCTGTTGTATTCATGGTGACGAAAAAGAGTATCCCAAAACCGAGATTGTGATGGCAATTGGAGGCCAGGCCTACAGTTTGATTGTGGGTGTAGTTGACAAAGCACCTTACCCAGTGATATTAGGCAGAGATGTACCAGTGTTGGTGGATTTGTTGCAGAGTGACAAAAGGGTAGCGGAGGCTATGGTTGTAACAAGAGCACAGGCTAAACAAGAAGAGTCCAGTAAACAGCTTTTACAGGATTTACCTTTTAATGTGGTTGCTAAAGATAGAAAATCTAAGAGGGAGAAACGTCATGATAAAGTTGTGGGTACGGAAGTGAGGGAAACTGTGCCAAAACCGAATACTGATGAGCTTGAGCAAATTCCTCATGATATTGTGCAGTTACAAAGGCAGGATGAAACTTTGAAGCCATTGTTTGAGAAAGCTAAAACCAGTAATACAGCATCAACATTAATTCAGAAAGATCAGCTGAGGGTTAAAGATGACAAGTTGTATTTGGTGAGTGCGGAATGTGAGAGATTGGTAGTACCGGAGGCGATGAGGTTAAAGGTATTACAATTGGGGCATTCAGTGCCATGGGCAGGACATTTAGGTCAACAGAAAACGCTGTCTAGAATTGCTAGCAGGTTTTATTGGCCCAAACTTTATACTGATGTTGTTGATTTTTGTAAATCATGCCCAGAATGTCAGTTGGTGAGGCCAGCTAGAAAGAGTGACAGAGCACCTATGGTAAGCTTGCCTATCATTGACATACCATTTTCTCGTATTGCAATGGACATTGTAGGCCCTTTGGAAAGGAGTAGAGTGGGTAATAGGTACATATTGGTAGTTGCAGATTACGCTACTCGTTATCCGGAGGTGTTCCCTCTCAGAAACATCAAGACAAGGCAGGTGGTGAATGCACTAGTTCAACTGTTTTCTCGGGTAGGATTGCCTAAAGAGATAATCACAGATCAGGGCACTAACTTTACATCTAGGTTAATGAAACAAGTTTGCTCAATGTTACGCATACATCCGATACAGACCACTCCTTATCATCCTCAGACTGACGGTATGGTGGAGAGATTCAATCAGACATTGAAGTCAATGCTACGCAAGTTTGTGTCTGATACAGGTGCGGATTGGGACCAGTGGTTGCCATATTTAATGTTCGCTTACCGGGAAGTTCCACAGTCATCAACAGGTTTTTCACCATTTGAGATGCTATATGGACGTCAAGTTCGTGGACCGTTGTGTAGTGAACAGCACATTCTAGGGCCCAGTTTATGGTCGGGCCCCTCTTTGCCCGTAACAGTGGACAAAGGTTTGCTCCATTTTGATTGGATCTTGTTGGACTAGCACAAACAAGATGTCCAATGCCATCAGATAAAGATGCTTGGACAACAGCCAGACACCTCTTTGAGGGCAAGAAGAAGACCTCTAGTACCAAGCCCAGGAAGGACAGGACTTCTCATTGGTCCACATGCAGTTTCTGCCCTTCACCCATCTAGAGACGGATCCCTAATGACCTGATTTGTGACGGCCATAAACATTCCTCGGGACCTCAGCAGTAGTGGGTGAAACAAAGAAAGACCAAAACTGATCCATCCAAATCCATTCACAACTATGTTTGGAAACCTTAAGACTGATGTAAACTACACATATCCATCTCATACTTATTCAGAGAAATAAGTATTCTCAGTGACAGCTATTTGTAATGCAACATCTTCCACAAATTCAGCTGTTAATGAACAAATGAATGAACACATGACAGTTCAATCTTTTTCCATCATGTTTGGTGTCTATGTGTTTAGTATATTGCCAAGGGTATTCTGATGGTGGTTTGGAAAGTGAGAAATGCATTGATGAACTTTAAAGACCCTTTAAAGACTTCTAACTGTGTACAGTATGCAAATGAGTTCCACAGGGGAAAGAAGGGTGGGCCACACTGTGTGCCCTCTCTGATGCCAGCAGCCAATAGCAACACTGGAATGGAGAAGCGCCAAATTGCAATCTCCTCCTATTCGGAAAAGGATAAAGGTACCCTTTCAATAGACACTCCTTGTTCTGAGTCTGTCCCCTGAGGATTAGACTGTAACAGAACAATCAGGTTCTGAGTCTTCTCCATGTGAGAGACAAACAGTTCACCAAGTTCTGAGTCTGTCCCCTGAGGATTAGACTGTGACAGAGCAACCGAGTTCTGAGTCTGTCTGCCGAGGATTAGACTGTGACAGAGCAATCAGGTTCTGAGTCTCCACATCCGAGAGACAAACAGTTCACCAAGTTCTGAGTCTGTCCGCCAAGGATTAGACTGTGACAGAGCAACCAAGTTCTGAGCCTCTGGTTTAACCAGAGAGACAACACAAGATCCGAGGATCTGAATCTACAGCTTGTGAGGCAGTGACAGATATGACAACGTTCTGAGCCTCCAGCCTGTGAGGAAAGAGACATTAACCAACACTACGTTCAGAGTTTCAGTCCAGCGAGACGACTACAGCACGTCCCGAGTCTCCATGCTAAAGAGATCAGAGCAGATTGACCAAGTGTCTGGTCCAAAGAGGCAGAAGACACACAGAGACATTTGCAACAAGGTTAAGCTCAGGAGAGCAAACCTTCACTTCAAGGTTCCTTCATCTGCGTGTTCCAGATTAAGGACCTTCTGCACCTACTTCAGGGCCTCATCTGCGTGTTCCAGATTTTAGGACCCTTTGGTGCCCCAGGAGATTAGCATCCCACAGATCTTCGTGTTCAAGGCTGTTGAAACAGATTCCAGCTCCTTTCTTTACTGCACTGTCTCCCAGCAAAACCATTGGAAGAAGTCATCACCATCGGACTGCTTACTCAACCACGTGGAACGTAAATATCACTTAACCAAACCTCTTTCTAGAGACCTTGGCATTGTTGATTATTATCAGTATATGATTTTCTAATTTACATTAGAGGTAATATAACTGATGCTAGTTAATAACAAATAATCTTTCGTTTATTTGTTTGATACATAATAAGGTTCTTCACCTTAGTTTCAGAGAAACAACAGTTTATCTTTCCGTAAGATAACGTATCTCTTCTATAGCCACACTTAACTTACTCACATGTATTTTACGCATTTTACGCACTTTATTCCTTTATCATTCATTGTATTCATTTAGTAGTTGTGTTAATTGTTCTGTTTATCTTTTGTTAATAAAATCTATTTTATTACAATTGTGTCTTCCTTGTGCTGATAAGGCAGAAAAGGCTCTACAAGTTAGAAATCTCACCAATCTTTCAGATAAATCAGCTGACCAACTCTCCCCCCCTTTACATTCATTATAAATGACTGGGCAGCCTCCTGTGCGGAGTGTTCTCATACAGCCAAGGTAAAAGGCCTTGACTAGTGTCCCAAACTAAGAGGGGGGAAGGTGGTCATCTGATGTACTCATAACCACACCTTAAGTGACGTGTGATCCTAATTCACAACGTCAGCGGTGACGTGAGTACCAATCACTCTCTTACTTAGTGTCCTTGGGTGGACAAAAGTAAAAATCACTACAGTTGGATGTGCTAAAAGAGGCTTGGGAAGGAGGTAATGCACGTGAGCAAACAAACATTCTGTCATATGTTATGAAGATGAGAGAGAAATTGGACTCGATGACGGAGGTGGTGAGGGCTAACATGACACAAGCACAGCAGCAGCAAAAACACTGGTACGACCAGTCAAGTAGGAAAAGGATGCTGATGCCAGGTCAGAAGGTACTGTTATTACTTCCTACTTCTGAAAGTTCACTGTTGGCTAAATGGCAAGGACCATATGAAGTGCTTAGAAAGCTAAGTCACACGAACTATGAGATCTCTGTACCTGATCGTAAGAAAAAGTCTCAAATTTTTCACATTAATCTTTTGAGGCCTTGGAACGAGAGAAAGGGTTCGTGGTCAGAGCAGTTGTGGGCGAGGAAAGTGGAGGACGAAGAGGAGTTGGAGGAACAATATTTTCCGGTAAATCCAAAGCCAACTTTCCCACTGATAGACCACCTATCACCTAAGCAGCAAAAAGAGTTCCAGAACCTGGTACCAGGGGGTCTCTTTTCAGACAAGCCAGGAAAAACAACACTTTTGTACCATAATATTCGTCTGTTAGCAACAGAGCCGATCAGGCAAACACACTGCAGAGTACCAGCACGCCTGATTCCAGCCCTTAAAGAGGAAGTGCAAGTGATGCTGGAGTCGGACATCATTGAGCCTTCAACAAGCGAGTGGTGTAGCCCAGTCGTACTGGTGCCAAAGAAAGACGGAACGCTCAGATTCTGCGTGGACTTCTCAAAACTGAATGCGGTATCAGCTTTTGATCCGTACCCGATGCCAAGAGTCGACGAGCTGATCGAACGACTAGGCAAAGCTAAGTATTTGACAACTTTAGATCTGTGTAAAGGTTATTGGCAAGTGCCATTGTCTGATTCTGCTAAGAACTTGACTGCTTTTCGTGTTCCGGCAGGGCTATTTCATTTCAAGTACATGCCATTTGGTCTGCACGGGGCCGCAGCAACCTTTCAACGCCTGGTTGATCAAGTGTTACGGGGTCTGGACAGTTTTGCAGCAGCGTACATTGACGACATTGTCATCTTCAGTGAGTCCTGGGAACAGCACCTGGGGCACCTGGCAAAGGTGTTTGAAAGAATTCAACAGGCAGGCCTGGTGGTAAACTCAAAGAAATGCCAGATTGCTAAAGAGGAAGTTTCTTTCTTGGGCTATGTTGCTGGAGGAGGATCAGTGAGGCCTCAAGTGGACAAACTACAAGCAATTTTGGCATGTGCACCGCCAGCAACGAAGAAAAGTGTCAGGTCATTTTTGGGCTTGATAGGTTGGTACAGAAGGTTTATACCTAACTTTGCCAGCAGAGCTGCTCTGTTGACTGATCTTACAAAAAAAAGTAGTTCCACTAAAGTCAAATGGACATCCGAATGCGAACGTGCTTTTAAAGACCTTAAGACTTGTTTGTGTAAAGACCCCGTTTTGCAGAGTCCGAACTTTGATTGTCCTTTTGTGGTACAAACAGATGCATCTGAGCTAGGACTGGGTGCAGTACTGCTACAGGGTGAAGGGGAAGATCGCCATCCTGTGCAGTACATAAGCAGAAAGCTTTTTCCTCGAGAGACTAAGTATTCCACAATTGAGAAAGAGGCTCTAGCCATCAAATGGGCCTTGGACACTTTAAGGTACTATCTGATTGGTAAAAGACTTTGTGCTTGAGACAGACCATAGAGCTTTGCAATGGCTCGGAAGAATGAGAGACACTAATGCAAGAATAACACGATGGTATTTATCCCTTCAACCTTTTAAATTTGAAATCCAGTATAGACCAGGAGTGTTGAATGTTATGGCAGACTTTTTGTCATGTCACTCCTGAGGTCGTGACTGTTTAGAGGGAGGGGGGTGTGTGATGATGAACACAGGGCTCATCATCACGTGAACATTCGTTCACATTATTATTGTTTTGATTTATTATTTTTATGATTTGTTTATTAGTTTCATAATTATAATTTGTCTTAAAGTCTTGGGTTCATTCCGAGTTGCTTAGCTGAGGGCAGCTATTGAACCCAGACTTTGTGGACTGTTATATTTTCTTTATTTAGTATTGTTTATAGTGTGATCAATGATATTCATGATTTGAATTGTGTTTAAATGTGAATGTGATAGCACTGTTGGTCTAAACCATTATTCTTGTGTTAGGGGTGGTAGCTGAGTCGACCCCCGTAGATGGTATGATCCATGAGTGTTTGGCGGGAAATTTGCTTATACAAGCCTGAGTGTTTGTAGGTTCAGGGAGTTGGGCCAGGGACAGCCCAAGGGCTGTAGCATGTATGGCTATGCTGTGAGGTGAGGCCTAATGCCTAGTTTGCTGTTCTCAGCATTTGTATTAATGTTTTGTGTTGTTTAATTTGAGTATTTTGTTTATTTCGTCATCTTTGTTTTGAATTTAATTTGGAGCACGTGTGTAGAGACAGCTGCCTGAATAAAACATCACTTGGACTGTAAGTTGGCCAGCGTTGTACTCCAATCATTTCATCATTCCCCGGGCTTGCCGGCAAACAGGAACAACTCTACAAGGTAAACTGCAAACACCCAGCCCTTCACCCCTGGTGGGGTAAGCCATACCAACCCCAGGTGGCTGTGGTAGTTGTGGCTTTACGACACAGACTGAGGCCATCAAACACTTACTGCCCCGGCGGCCCGCTGCTGCACCTAAAGTGCCGCCGGCACAGTTACCTCAGCCTCCTCGCCGCTGAGGGCGACCTCCTGCAACCTCCTGCGACCCCCTCGCTCCCGCGTGGCCACAGCAGCATCCTTCACTCGGGCCACACCGCAGAGCGGCGCTTCCTGGTGCGGACAGCTCTGGGATAGGCAGTTCTTTCAGGGGACGGTGGCAGGACCGCTCCTTCCCCCGGGGGAGGGCCGGGGGAGAATCTTTTGTTCACTCTGTATTTCACCCTATGTAAAGAAAGAACTGATTAACCCATCCCTGAGCACCCAGAGACCGGTGACGGCAATGCGCGCCACCCCTGGGCACGCAGCTCTCGTCCCTCTCTGTCGCCAGCCCCCTCTCAGAGCAGACACCAGTGGAATGTGAGTTCTTCCCTGGTCTCCTCTGTCAGGGCGCAGCCGTTACCAGTTCCCCCACACCGGGCCACTATGCCACCCACGTCCGGGCCGGTAAAGCTGCTTCGCTGTCCCACCGTGGGTAGGCTGTTCTCCGTATGACCCCGTTGGTGCACTTCCTGGGATCCTGGCTTCAGCTTTAGGGACTGTCCCGCTGGGTTGCGCGGACCATCAGGCTTGGGTACGCGATTCAGTTTGTGCGGGCTCCTCCCCAATCCCGGGGTGTCCGCTACACCATGGTGGGGCCCTATGCCCCTGTCATGCATACAGAGATCGTTACCCTACTGCCGAAGGGCGCGATCAAGCCCGTCCCTCTGGCCAAGATGAAGTCCGGCTTCTACAGCCCTTACTTCATTGTACCAAAGAAAACCAGTGGGTTATGCCCAATCCTGGACCTTCGCGTCCTTAACCGATCCCTTCATAGGCTTCCGTTCGGGATGTTGACTGCGAAATGCCTTTTCGAATGCATTCATCCACACGATTGGTTTGCAGCGATCGACCTGAAGGGCGTACTTCCATGTGTCCATCATTACGCAACACAGACCGTTCCTTTGGTTTGCGTTCAAAGGCCGGGCATATCAGTATGCAGTATTCCCATTCGGGCTAGCTCTGTCCCCTCGCGTCTTCACGAAGATTGTCGAGGCAGCCCTTGCGCCACTCAGGCAGAGGGGTTTGCGTCCTGAACTATCTCGACGACTGGCTCATACTGGGCCACTCCCGGGAGCAGGTGTGCGAACACAGAGACCTGGATCTCCACCACTTAGCTCGTCTGGGCCTTCAGGTCAACTGGGAGAAGAGCAAACTCTGCCCCACGCAGAGGAGCTCTTTTCTCGGTATGGAGAACGACGCGGTCGCCATGTGCGCGCAGCTTACCGGCGAGCGTGAGCAGTCACTGCTGACTTGCCTCCGTCAAATAGAGAGCAAGAGTGCAGTTCCACTGAAACTGTTTCAGAGGCTTCTGGGGCAAATGGCATCTGCAGCAGCGGTGACGCCGCTCGGATTGCTTCATATGAGACCGCTTCAGCCCTGGCTTCGCGATCAAGTCCTGAGATGGGCATGGCAGTCTGGCATGCTCCGGGTCCCAGTGACTCGGGCCTGCATACAGACACTCACCCAGTGGTAGAACCTCAGTTTTCTACGGGCAGGTGTTCCCTTAGAACGAGTTTCCAGGCATTTTGTTGTGTCAACAGATGCTTCCACTACGGGTTGGGGTGCCATGTGCAATGGACATGCTGCCGCGGGCTCCTGGACATAGAGCCAGCACCACCTGCCTGTCAATTGCCTCGAGTTGCTGGCAGTACGGTTCGCCCTGCACCGCTTCCGAGCGTTGCTGAAGGGTCAACACGTACTAGTCAGGTCGGACAACACGGCCATTGTAGCGTACATCAGCCACCAGGGCGGTCTACGCTCCCACCGCATGTCCCAACTCACCCGCCATCTCGTGTTATGGAGTCAGAAGCGCCTGAGGTCCCTTCGTGCTGTCCATATCCTGGGGATCCTGAACCGTGCAGCCGACGAGCTCTCACGGATTCAGCCAATCCCTGGGGAGTGGAGACTCCATCCCCAGTCGGTCCAGCTAATCTGGGATCAGTTCAGGGACGCACAGGTAGATCTGTTTGCCTCCCATGACTCGTCCCATTGCAGCCTGTACTATTCCCTGACCGAGAGCACGCTCGGCACTGTTAGGGGTTAACAGCTTATGACCCAGGACCAGTAGTGAAGAAATGAAGACAGAGTCAGGATTCCAATTAAATAAAAGAAAAATTTACTTAAGAATAGTTTGCAGTTTCAAAAGCAGAAGCCAGCTTCAAGTCTCACAAGGAGTTCGTAGGCCGCGCTCCCTCTCTCACCGTCTCATTGCCTCGCCCTATCGTACATACAATTGTCCCAACAGTTATACCGTTTTCAAGGTCTTATCCACGTCATTACTGCGATGTGGATGGTTCTGATTGGCTCAGAGACAATGCACAGTCATGGTAAATTTCCACTCGAGTCAGTTAATCTGATGCACGTTTCCACTGACGTGTCACTTGTTGATGCTTTCACCCCAGAATCAGGCCCGTAGTGACCTTCCAGATCTGGAGCAGGTGCCAGCTTGCCCAGAACAACAAGTCCACCCATCTCTTAGGCTGCCCATTGAACACCATTCTGATCTGTAACATAGAATATTGCGCACATACACAGATACACAGTCTCTCCAAGGTTGGAGCTGATTAAGCTCCAGTTCTAACTAGTTCTTACCAAAACATACTGATAACATGTGCTTTCATTTAGTGAGAGGGACACACAATAGTACAGGCAATATTCATCTTGAGTCTTTAGTGTTTCAGTAAAAGGAAATATAAAAGAAATAAAACATAATTAAATGAAAGACAAATCCATATTTCATATCTGGAAGCCGGGCTAAGTGAGCAAACGCTGTTACTGCACTCCTGACATGTTAGGGGTGTGTGATACCTCCAAAATCCAAACATATGACCTTGTTGCCAGTATTTAGTGACACATCACACATCTCTAGGCCAGACCCTCAGTCACTCCTCAGAGACCAAATATACACTTTAGAAAACAAGAAACTAAAACAAAATCATAACTGGATAGAATCATTATAATAATATAGGTAATATAGGAAGATAAATATTAATTAAGGTTTTGATTATGAAGTTAATTAGGATATGAATATATACAGGTATATTGAAGCGGCAGTGGATTTCAGAATCCCCCCCTTCAGCACGGATGCACTGGCGCACAGCTGTACGTGGGGCCTAAGCAAGTATGCGTTCTCGCCAGTGAGCCAGGTCAGGGAGGACAAGGAGCAGGTCATGTTGTTCACCCCGTATTGGCACGGCCGGACCTGGTTCCCAGAACTAGTACTCTTTGCGACAGCCCCTCCCTGACTGATTCCTCTGAGACAGGATCTCCTCTCTCAGAGACGGGGCACCCTGTGGCACCCGCGTCCCGATCTCTGGAACCTCCACGTGTGGCTCCTGGATGGGACATGGGAGGTTTGAGTAACTACCACCTCCCGTGGTGGCTACCATCACTTCCGCTAGGGCCGAGTCCACGAGGCAGGCCTATGCATTCAAGTGGAACCTCTTCATCAGTTGGTGCTCTTCTCACCAAGAAGACCCCTGGGAATGCCTGATCGGGTCGGTGAGGTCATTTCTCCGAGAAGGGTTGGATCGAAGGCTGTCTCCTTCCACCCTGAAGGTTTATGTGGCTGCGATTGCCGCCTACCATGACCTCTTGGACGGTAAACCGGTAAGTAAGCACGACCTGGTCATCAGATTCCTAAAGGGGTGCGAGGAGACTGCTTCCTCCTCGTGCTCCTCTCGTACCCTTTTGGGGACCTCTCTACTGAGGCTCTACTTTACTGTTTAATTACTCTACAGAGGGCCCCATTGAGCCTTTGCGGTCAGTAGATGTTAAGTTCTTGTCTATGAAGACAGCGCTCCTGACTGCACTGGCCTCTATCTAGAGGGTAGGGGACCTGCATGCATTTTTGGTTGACGAAGCGGGCCTGGAATTCAGGCCGGGTGACTCTCACGTGATCCTGAGACCCCAGCCTGGATATGTGCCCAAGGTTCCCACCATTCCGTTCTGAGACCAGGTGGTGAACCTGCAAGCGCTGCCTTTGGAGGAGGCAGACCCAGCCTTGGCACTGCTCTGTTCAGTACGCACTCTTCGCGCTTACGTAGACAGGCGGTGTTTCAGGACCTCAGACCAGCTCTTTGTCTGTTATGGTGGGAAGCTGAAAGGGAAGGCTCTCTCAAAGCAAAGGTCTCACTGGATAGTGGACACCATTGTTTTGGCATACCAGCAGCAGGGGCGCCCATGCCTCCTTGGGGTTAGGGCACATTCCACTCGGAGTGTGGCCTCCTTTTGGGCTTTAGTGCATGGCACTCCACTAACAGACATCTGCAGAGCTGCAGGCTGGGCAACACCGAACACATTCTCCAGATTTTACAATCTCCGAGTGGAGCCTGTATCCAACTATGTACTTGCCTCTACAAGTGGCCGGAAATGGATTGGTTCAGGTGTCTTCGCTTGCTCGCCATTCCACTCCACGGACTGGATACGTGCGATATTCTTCTCAGGTGTGCTTCTCCGAAAGCCCTGAGCTCCTCCAGCACTGATGACGCCGATGCAAGTAAGTCTGCCCTACTCAGCCCAGACACTCGTGTCCGGCCAGGTGCCCCATGTGCATGGCTCCCCCTCCGGGTCACCCCCACATGTATATTTCCACCGTAAGCCTCCCTGAGTGGGTGTCTTCCCTTGGCAAGCCTGCCACCTCCTGGTGTTAAAAATCCACCTGTGGCTGGTACCCCAGTGATCTTCCATATGCAGCCCTTAGCGGGTCATATGTGTATTCCTAAATCCTCCCTATGGGTATGCATTATGTTGCATATCTCCACCTGGAATATGCCTCCCAGTGTACCTTGGTATCTCCTGTGATAAGTGGGAGGCCTTCGGCCGTACTAGTCTTACGACAGGGCACTCGTGCTTACACAGGGCACTGGAAGACAGCCAAGTGGCATGATTACATTGAGACCCCCATTCGTCAGTCACTGACGTTACTCGGAGTGACTGAACAAAAGGGAACGTCTCGGTTATGTATGTATGTTAGTCTCCGTTCCCTCCTCAGGGAACGAGGGTTACATACGTAACCGAGACATTTTACTGCATCTTCCTCGAGTGTGTTTTGATCAGGAGATTCAGTACTCATTCAGAATATGAGCAATAATGTCCCCTAGTGTCCGACAATGAAAACACAGAAACCCGGAAAATTCCTTGTTTGGCCTTGAAGTATTTTCTCACAAATAACGGAAAAGTCCATGTTTAGCGGGGAAAGAGTTAATGCATTATACTCCATCACATCTATTGCGGTCTCAAAATTCTGGCCTGGCCCTTCCCATCCTGCCCCGTCCCTTCGCATCCTATCCTATCCTATCCTATCCTATCCTATCCTATCCTATCCTATCCTATCCTATCCTATCTGTACAGATAAAAACACATATGCACACATAGCCTACATATTCAAATGCCTATAGGCTAAATGCACATTCAAATGCACATAGCCTACATATTCAAATGCCTATTTGCCTATAGGCTAAACACGTAACGCTTACATACATGCCGTTGCAGTTTTCGCAGATTTGCCTTGTTTGGGGTTAGTTCAGGGGTGATAATAGTATAGTTTTAAAACTATTTCAGAACCTATTTCATGGTTTGCATTCTCCGGCCAACAGGTGCTGTTGCCGTGCGGATGGGCATCCTGAATGCATTGTTTTTGTTAATTTATTTTAGTTGAGGATGGTATTGTTATGGAACCAAATTAAATAACTAATTTTTACAACAGAAGTTAATCATTCAAAAACCTACATTAGCTTTTCTTCTAAGCTTTTTCTTCTAGCGTTTATCAGTGTAAAGGTGCTTTGAAGCAATCAGTGTTGTAAAAAGCACTACATAAATGAAGGTGAATTGATTGTTCATCACAGAAAGACAACTTACCATGCACAATAGCATAGCACATTAATGTTAAATTAGTGAGTCACTTTAATGAGTAAATTATATGTTTAGCCTTTTTGCAATGCAATTTTCACAATCACTCTTGCAGCCACAAGAGATCAGCTCATGGCAGGATTTAGATGCTTATAGAAATGTCATCCAGTGTGATGCTGTGTCCCAGTCTTCCCCCAGATATGACCACCAAATAGAGTACAATGATGACAGAACAAGATGGCCAGATATAGATGAAGAATGATCTGTTGGTCTTTATTAGAGAGGAAACTGAGCGCAGCTACCTAAGAGACCATATGTTTGTTTTTTTGCAGATTCCCTCTGGTTCTCCAATTCATCTTAACACAAGGACATTTGGCACATTCATTCCTCAAGTATAAAAATTAAAAGCCATATTCAGTCATTAAATTCAAAGCACACACACAAACAAAATCCTAAGTCTAAAGTGATTTATTTCAGATTGCAAAAATGTATCCTGGTCTGATGATGAAGCTGTTGGTTGAAACAGTGAAGGAGCCGATCATTACATTTGAAAGGAATAACATGACTGTCCAGGCAAGCAGTACAGTGACAGCTTACGCTATTCAGCCCAACAGCACACTATCTTCACTTTTTGTCCTCAATCTGGTAAGATGCACCAGGAGGGATAACCTCAAAGTGAGTTAGATGTGTTATATATTATATTTTTGAATGAATCTTCCCTTGGACCAACAGGAGGGCAGTGTCAGTGCCGACATATATGTGACTGAACTCAAACTGGCAGGAAATGTATCCCTTAACAAGTGAGTGTTGGAGCCATACACACAGTCTATCCATATACAACTTGATGTTAGTTTATTTTCTTAAGTTCTTAAAGGATTGATATAAATGGCATACTTTTCTTATAACAGAATTTATATGAGCTTAGCAAAAAGCTATGTGGGACCATTCCAGGTAAGAAGCACTGCAAATTATGAAAAGTGTTTTTCTTACTGATCTGAAAGCAGTCATTCAGAATCTCATCATAAAATTTGAATCAATAGGTGACATCTCTTGATAATATTTTCAAAATAGTCTTGAAAGTTGCTGTGATTCCCAAGATAAATGGTAAGACTTTTTTGTATTATTTTTCTTATTGTTATTAGATAATTGTTAATTTCGTACAGTTCACTTTGTAGCAATAGGGCTTTTCACTCTTGAAATAATTAAATTAAATAATTAAATAACTTAAAAATAACCCTGTGTCAATCTATACTCTGGGTGAACAGAATCCTGAGTTATCTTGCTTCACGTCATAGCTCCATAGCTCATAATTTGGCTGATGATTGATAAGGATATCCGTAACATTCGAACACAGCACCCTACAGGGTTTTATAACTCTTGGTAATAAGCAGGGCTAACCTCCCCTCTAAATTATAATTGTGAAATGTTCCTTTACCCAGAGTTAAAGCAGGGTAAAGACAACCACCCAAGATTAAAATTAAAAAAAAATTAAGAGATTAGAGATTTATTTATATATTTATTTATATATTTAATCATGGACTTCCCTCTCAGCTCGTTTACAGGAAGGTTACCCACTTCCTGCCATTGGAAAGATGCAGCTTGTAAACAGTCAACTCCAGGTTTTAAAGGTTTGCATTAGTGTGATAGTATTTTATATAATGCCCATCTAATGTTTTAATAATGCAGTTTTTCTCAATTGCTTAAACACTATTTCTGAAACCTTGCTCCATTTTCTGAAACCATTAAACACAAAACCTCCTCTTCAAGCACTATTCACAAAACTTCTCTTGCAAAATGAAACTTTCGCCTCAAAACAGTTTTACCTGTGTTCAAATTCAAACACTGTTCTCAAATCATAAACAAAGTGATCAAAACGATAAACACTATCAAGCAATCAGTAAACAATACAGCAAAAAATATAAAACACATTGTTCAAAACATAGTTCTCAGGCAGAATTACATTTTTAATCTGAAAACAAATTTCATATTTTCTGTCATTGTCTTGTGATCATAGTAGCTCAAAATTGGTCTGAAATTATTACTACTCTGCTTTGCTTTGCAATTGTTTGTTCTTCCTCTTGCTTGTAGCCCTATTTTTCAACACTCATTCTCATGAAATGCATATACATCACAAATTGTATTTATTGTGCGATTTATACGGCACAATTATTTTTTTATGTGCATATGATTTGCATTGTCACCCCATTGGGTAGGTTGAGTTGTTTGGAGTATGTGTACATAACACAATATAAAGGACATATCATATGCACACGAAAACTGCGTAACATATGCACATAAAAACTAATTTTGGCATATAAATCGCACGATAAATACAATTTGTGCTATAGATATGCATTTTCATTAGATTAGGCTGATTTTTACAGTACTGCACTCTTTATCTCACAAACTTGTCCTTTGTTCTTTGTTGATATGAATCTGCAACGAGTTAAAATCTATTGAGCAGTCAGGAGCCTACTATAAACAAATGGAAAGCAACATGTTCAGGGCAATATGATTTGTTAATTGAACAGTATACAGCCTACAATGCACTGTACTTATATTGGTTGTCTCATCATTTGAAACAGGTTAAATCAGTTTTGAGTGGTTGTGTTCAATCAATGACATTGTGTTCTCCATTTGTATTTGATTGTTGCCACTTGTGTTAACCCGTATGAATGGCATGTGCATTAGAGAGCAGTATGTGTCTTGACAATGAGAACGTGTTTAGAGTTTTGCTGAAAAGTCTAAGTGAGATCTGCAAATTGTGTTTTACCATGTGAAATAGTTTAAGGTATTGACAACAGACTGCACAATTAGCTAAATGAGTTCAGACAACTGAGAAATTTGTTCAGCCGATGGGTTTTAGTGTTTTAGCAATTGAGAAAAACTGTAATAATACTAATAATAACATTAATAATAATAAGTATAATATTTTTTATATCGTAATAATTTACTTTTTTCTTCTTTTTTTTCTTTTCTTTTTTTGCACAGGACTACTTGTTGATTGGAACAGATGTTCAATTCATGGGATAAATTTCACCTGATTTAGTGAAGAATAAGAAATTAATAAGATTTACTACTGAAGATATGTTTTTAAAGGTGATTTTTTAAATTAATAATTTACATATTTTAAATTAGAATTCTCACAAACTCTATGAAATTTCTTTAGGAAATCATCCAATCTAATGGAGGTTAGTCTCAAATATGGTACCCTGGGTATGTATAGGGGAGCAGGGGGCACAACCTAACGCGAGGTTAGTTGTAACACTCATAACACGCAAAAAATAGCGCCAAAATTAAAAATTCTTTGGGAGATATCACTGAACATTTTTTTTTTACCTTAGCAAAAGTAAATTAAGTTTATTTTCACCTCTGTTTTTTTTTAAACATTTAAAAGAAGACAAATCTGATATTATTTGAATCTTAGATATGTTATTTAACGGTTGAGATTGTTCTTTAATGCTGATCTAACAGCAGAAGACACGAGCGGTTTAAACACGGTTTAGACACGGTTTAAATCCTAGCCATGCAGGTGGGGTGCATTGTAACGAGCCCCTATTAGAACAAAGATATTATATTCTATACTTTTAGGAATTATTTTGAGAAACCATGAGAAAATGGTAAATAAGGACTGAGAGTTAATGATCAGAAATTATTCTTTTTTATCATGTTTTTAACTATGCTGTATAGCTGTATTAGCGATGTGTTTGTTGTCAAAATAAAAGATGTGTGTATTTTTTATCATAAAAAAATGCCATTATTTTATTTCAAAAAGTTAGTCATTGTATTTTATTGACAAAACATTTTAGTTTGTTTTGGATATTGTTTTGATTATATCAGATATAATTTTAAGGTGTCATTTGCTCATGTTACAATGTGCCCCCTCACATGTTCCAATGTACCCACCTCTGGGGCACTTTTCACATTTCACTTCCATCCTTTTGGGATAAATCAAGAAAAAAAAAAGTATACACTGTATTAATGAAACGTGTGCAATTAATGTGGGAAAAAATAAATACTCTTAACCCCAAGTAGATTTACACAAACTGAGACAGTCAAAAACCATTAGGTTGTGCCCTACTCCTCCCTATTTGAGAGCTCTGCAATCTCAAACATGCAAGAAGGCAGTGGAATGTATAAAAATAAAACTGCAGGACCCCTTAATTCCACACTGAAAAATAACATGGCTTGCCCAGTGCTTCTGAAACTTGCCAACTTTGCATATTTTGTAAAACTGCCTTATTGGATTACATAAGAGATACATACAAAATGTTCAATGGTGAGGGGGTCCTCAGAACAAGTTTAGAAAGTACTGGTACATAGCCTAGCATAATTACAACGAATTTACAGCATAACTTTCATGTAACTACGTGTACGTGTACGTGTTTTTTTTTCTTTTCTTTTTTTCTTTTTTACAGATTTACAACACATTAATTTCTCTTGCTTGGCTTCAGCCTCCTCTTGTTCCTCTTATTTTTCGTCCTTGCCACAGATGAATGTTAAGAAAGAATCCCACATCTCTAGCTATTATTCTGTACTGTTACACTAAAAATACAGTACTTGCAGAAATGTCCTCACCGTTTACTCGTCTTTGACCCTCATGCCATTCGAGATGTATACTTTTTTATTCTAAATAAAGAATAAAGTTGTATACATAAATAATCTCTGCTAATGAAAATGCTTACAGTATAGATAATGTTAATTTTCCTGATAGTTACCTCTTTATTCCCATAATATTACATATTGTTCCCTTTAGTAGTACTTACTTTATAGTTACACTATAATGCATTAGTTAAACTAGTAATTAATTATTTGTTTATTCACAATTATGCACTAGTTAAGCATGGACACAATAGTAATTAATGATTAACTTAACATAATAGAAAGGGCATATTAGCCATTATTTACAACTTAATAAGCCATATATTATTTTTGTGTAGTGATGTAATTATATTTCTGTGCCATTCTGTTAAGTTAACTGAACAATAAGCTAGTAGTTATGTTTAATTACTGCTGATTTTGCCATTATAAATGGCTAAAATAGTGTAATAAAGCAAATTTGACCCCCTATTCTATAGTGAAAGCTTTATCCTCATCAATTATGGCACTTATTGAGTGATATTCAAGTTCACTAACCAGAATAAGCCAATAATTAAGCCTAACTACCATTAATACATACCAATAAAGGCAATTTATATTTTATTTTATACAATTCCCAGGGAAAGCAAGACTTGACAAAAATGTAAAATGTGTACCTTGAATACAATGTAAGTCGCTTTGGATAAAAGTGTCTGCCAAATGCATAAATGTAAATGTAAATGTAATTTGACCCCCTATACTAAAGTGAAAGTTTTATCCTCCTCAATTATAGCACTTATTGAGTGATATTCAAGTTTACTAACCAGAATAAACCATTAAGCCTAACTACCATTAATACAGTACTAATAAAGGCAATTTGACCCCCTATACTAAAGTGAAAGCTTTATCCTCATCAATTATGCCACTTATTGAGTGATATTCAAGTGTACTAACCAGAATAAGCCAATAATTAAGCCTAACTACCATAAGATAAGTTCTTATTGTTTTGCAGTTATGCGTATTTTTATGTAAAGTGTGGTTCATGAATATAATACGTACAACATTAAAAGGAATAAACATTCTACTGCACACTCGGTTCAAATGATTTACATTAAACAAACTACACCTTAAAACCCTAAAATGAGTAAGATTTCTGTAATCATTTAACAATTATTTATCATGTAATACTTATTTTGCTTGCCATGGGACACAATGCCTAAAAAGTACACCAAAATGCAACATAAATTCACAAAAGACACTAATTTAATTCGTTAGGTGTAATCCACATCTTTAGGATTCATAAGAGGAACTTCTTTATCCAGCGTTCTTCATCTTTGTCTTCAACAGCGACCGTAAACAATTTTTAATTATTTTTTTATTTTTTTATTATTAATGCCATAACCAGAACAATACAATAAGACATATACATTCAAATCAAAAATACAGAGTGATAAAGTAAAATAAAAATAAAAACAGTGCCAGAGGACAAGAACAAAATTATAATAAACAAAAGGACAAGGGTGCTATTTTATACAATGTCATACCTGCTTGCCAAGTTATGAGTTCTGATTAACTTTTTACTTAATTAGGCAATTACACAAAATCAAACAATAAAGCTTGAATTCATTTTTAAAACAAGAAAAGTTAGGTTTGGAGTCCGACCATTTCATTTTATGAATGTGAAATTTTCCCATTAATATTAATAATTGTATGAAGTATGCCTTATCTTTCTCAATCCCATAATCATTTAAGTATATTAATATGTCAAATCCACTCAGCTGCAAATTAATATTCATTTTTTTAAATTAAATGCTCCACATCAATTCAAAATATTTTTGTATATATGCAATGGAAAAATAAATGAAAAATTGTTTCCTTTTCACCATTACAGAAATTACAAAAGAGTAATCAATATCTAATTTAAAGGGAGGGTGAAACACTCAGTTTCAGTCAGTGTCATGTCAATCTTGAGTACCTATAGAGTAGCATTGCATCCTGCATATCTCCGAAAAGTCTTTATTTTTTTTATAATTATATAAGAAAGATGCGCTGTTCCGAGTCTTTCCGAAAAAAGCAGAGCGGGTGGGGGCGTGTCGTGTGAGCGGAGCTAAATAATGACGTGTGCACGCTGCTGCTATTGTGTTGAGTCGAGTGCGTCGTAAAGCTGTGTCATCCCTAACAGCGGGAAAAAAACTTTATTCAAAATAAAAATATGGCTTTTAATCAGATACAGCCATACATCTATGATCCGGAATCAGACCCAGAGGCTGCAGTTGAACAGGAGCAGCAGCAAAAACGACTAGAGCAGGACGTCTCTATGTGGTACAAGTTATACACTAACTATATAATATGCTTAGCGGCTTGTGTTATTTACATATTTATACTTGAATTATATTGTCGTATTTTTGTCTTTGAAGGTGTACATGTGGGAAGTGCAGTTGTGGACGTGTGTTTGTGTGTTTACGCGTGATTTGTGTAGACAATTGTAACGTTATTAAGCGGACTGGTTTTGCACGGCAGGCTAAGTTAGTGTTTACATAGAAAGACACGGAATAGTAGCGCATTTGAATGAAGAAGCGCGCTTATTTAGTTCAACATATTTCCCCCCTCTTTGTGTATTGTTGTTTGGATTGCTTTTACAATACACAAACATAAAGTTACACAAATAGTGGCCAGCTAAACAAATGTACACGCACTACACATCGCATGCTCCATTGATCAATTAACTATACGTGATCATGTTTAGGCTACTTGATGAGCATAGGCAAAAACACAGACATTTGAAGCAGTCTTACTCACCGCCTGCGGTTCTAACGTTGGGACCTTTATCGTTGGGACCCTCCATCCTTCAGCATTAGGCGATCGGAAAATCCTGTGTCGAGCTGGGCCTTGTTTATGAAACAGTCGGCACCGAAATGCAGCGAACAGATATAAACATTCGCGCAACTCAGTTGCTGATCCGGAAAAGCAAATTATATCCACTGTTGCCTTAACGCGGGGTTTTTGGGGAATCTGTGCAGGACTGTCTTGGTCTGGCAACCAAAAACGCACTTTTTTGGTGACATTGTAATTGTGCACATCACCTGTGCAGCAGCCTACGAGCCAGCGCTTTGATGGGCGTAGCCTGTTACTTTCACTCTCTCTCTCTCTCTCTCTCTCTCTCTCTCTCTCTCTCTCTCTCTCTCTCTCTCTCTCTCTCTCTCTCTCTCTCACGCTCTTCCGGTAAAATTGTCCGTAAGGCCCATACAAGGAAATTCCGCCCCCATTAACGTCAAGGGGACGCATGATCGCAAAAAACTTGCCGAAACTTATGACTAACCGGAAGTAGTATTTTTGACAAAGAAATACTCCCATCAAACGTCCACCTTAACTTTTGAAACTTTGTCCATGTTTAGTATGGGAATCCAAGTCTTTAACAGTGTAAAAAGATCAGTATGCATGAAACAGCATTTCACCCCCCCTTTAAAGCGTTCCAGCACATGTTTTACTGGATATATTCTATGCATTATTTTAAAAGACACTTCTTTTACTTTATTATTAATACAGAATTTATCTACTGTTCGCCAGGCTTTATGCCAATTCACATCTCCAAATCACAGAAGACCAGAAAAATCTAGCCGGAGTATAAACAATATTATTAAGTATGTTTCTAATATAATTATTTGAGACTCTACCTTGTAAAATATTTTTATTACCAATAAATATTTTATCCTTGATATCATTAAAATGTAGATCTTCCTGTGATGTATTCCTCAGAAGGATCAAAACTTTTCTGGGGATTGCAACCATTATAACAGCAAATTCTTTGGGTCTGACTGGTATTTTAAATTTATTTAAAAATTCTTTATATGTTAATAAAATACCATCATTATCTAAAAGCTGACTAACTAAAATAATATTGTTCTTGACCCAATAATCAAAAAAGAGAGATTTATTTTTGTATAGGATGTCTTTGTTGTTCCAAATATAGTATCTCCTAGGTGAAAAGTTATGTTTGTAGGCCAGTGTCCACGCCATGAGAGCTTGTTTATGAAATTTTGCAAGCTTAATTGGTATTTTGTCAATTGAATAATTCCACTTCAATAAAAATGAGAGGTCGCCTAATTGCTTGAATAGGTAGTTGGGAAAGGAATTCCAAATACTGTCTTTACTCGCTGTACTCGCCCCTGAATTGACAAATCCCTTTGTAACCACATATTAAACCTCTTATTGGTTTTGTTAATAATTGGATTGAAGTTTAAATTATTATGCAGATATTCATCTTTACATATAACAACTCCCAGATATGTTACTTGATTTGCAATTGGAATATTACAGAAGCTAGTTAAACCACATTCTTTGAGAGGAAACAGAACTGATTTATTTAAATTCATTCTTAGCCCTGATACATTGGAGAATTCTTTTATACATTTCACTGCTTTAATAATTTCATTCCTATCTTTCAAAAATAAGGCAGTGTCATCTGCAAACTGACACAACTTAGATGTTTTCCCTAATGCTGTAATTCCTTGAACATTTCCAGTTTTAATGTGAAGGGCCATTATTTGTGTTGCTAATAAAAACAAAAAGGGGGAGATCGGACATCCCTGTCTAATCCTTCTACTATTTCAAATCTGCCAGAAGTCCCCCTTGCTAATTTTACTGAACTGGTACATCCTTTGTATAAGGTTTTAATAGCGTTTTGAAAATAAATACCAAACCCAAAAAATTCAATTGCTTTAAATAAAAAGGTGTGTCCTATATGGTGTCAAATGCCTTGTGAAAATCAATAGATAAAATAAAACTATCATCTAAAACATATTCATTGTAGTCTACCATATCTAGTATCAATCTAATATTATTACTAATGTGCCTTCCTTTCTAATCCTTTTTTCAGTCTTTTGGCAAAGATTAAAGCAAATAATTTGGCATCATTATTTAATAGACTAATGGGTCTCCAATTCTCTAAATGAAGAATATTTTTGTTCGGCTTTGGAATTAATGTAATAACACCTTGTCTTAGAGAAGAGGGCAGTTCCCCCTTTTCAATAGATTCTATAAATACTGCTAGCAAAAATGGAGCCAACTTATCCCGAAACATTTTATAAAATTCACTAACAAGTCCATCATTACCTGGAGAATGATTATCTTTAAGGTTGCCAATACATTCTTTAACTTCCTCCAATTTCAAATCATTATCACAAAACAATTTCAAATCTTCAATAATTTTGGCCTTATCTTAATTGTCTAGGAAGTTATTCAGATCAGAAGATATACAATTGGAAGTGTATAGGTCTTTGTAAAAGTAACAAACTGTGATATCTTTTTATCATCCTCAATGACTGTATTATTAATTAACAATTTACTAATGGAGGTCAGTTCACCATTTCTTTTCTCCCTGTTCCAACCATTTATATCTTGATCTAATAAATGCACCTTCTGCTTTTTCTTGATAAATTGTATCCAGTTGTACTTGTAACAATGATAAATCCATTAATTCCTGTGTATTCAAATTACCTTGTTGTGGCAAAATGCAAATCTTGGTATAACCATATGTTTACCTTCCCATGTTGTGAGATATGCAGTACATGACATACATGTACTATGAGCTATACATGGGCTACGTGGCATCCTGACTTAAACAACGGCCTGTATGGAAATGTACTGATAGGGGAGGATGCTGCCAACAGTATAAGAGATTGTGATTTCTGTTATGACTTCAGTGTATGCTTGGTGTGGCCTTGTGGTTGCATCAACCGTGCCTCTTTCTTGCAAGAAACTTTTTTATTAAATAAACCTTTATAATTATAATTGGCTAATGTTTGTCTCTTATTCAGTGAAGCGACGGAGTTAATTATTTTGCCATTACAACCTTTACTGGACAGGCGCATTATTTCTTCAATAACACTATATTAATTTTGTCTTTTAACTGAAGCAATCGATTTCCCCATTGAAATAGCTAGATTCCTAATTGTGTACTTCATTATTTCCCAATGTTCACCATAACAATGTGTTATTTTAGCCTGAAACCAGTGCTTGTCAATTAACTTTGATACCATCATTTTAAACTTATGATTATCTGGACACTGTTCCAGTTCATCTGATATTATTATTTCAGAAATATTAATGTAGACTACATTGCATCTGCTGCGTGACCCACTGGACAGCGAAAGATATATACATTCTAGCGAAGCGACGACCAGTATCAATTTAAGTGTAGGCTAAATATGCTGCAGTGCAGTCATATCTATTATTTTAGACAGCACACTGAGTTTTGGACAAGGGATGAAGCTTAAGCTTACTATCTCAGCGCATCTGCTGTTTTGGTTGTTATTCTCTTAGTTTTTTTGTTTTTTGTTGTTGTTTGTTTGTTTTTAGATAATATAGCTTTATATTTTTTTTAGGGCAATAATTTTATATAAATAAAGGCAAGAATTTTAATATTTTTTAAAATATACTTGTCCTCTTTTTATGAATTCTGAAGTGGCATTTAAACCTATTTGCAAACTGTTTTAATGCTGCTCGGAAGATTAATACATAATTACAATTACATATAGTGTTATGAGATTAAAGATTTAAATATAATATTTTGAATAGGCCTAATCTTTTGAAATGCTTTTTATTTATTTATGAAACTATACTTAGATTATGAGAGTTATTAAGACCCCAGTAGGTGGCAGCACATCACTGTCTTAATAATAGGCCTAGTGAGTCAGTGAGTCATTCATTCAACCGATTCGATTAAAACGCTGAATCAGGAATGAAGCAAGTGGATATCAATGGGACATTGAATCATTCACTCAACCAATTTGTTTAAAGAATCAGATTTATTCATGAACAGCACAACAGTTCTGTGGCTTTATTTTGCAATAGCATTAATTAATTAGACTTTAACTTCATCCCTTGTTTAAAACTCAGTGTACTGTCTGACATAAAAGTTGTGCCTACTGCATAGTTACATTTAAATACTGATGCACTTAGCTACCTGTAACTGCATCTGCGTGGGTCATGCAGCTTTTGCCACACAGATATTGATAGTTGGACTCACTCAACAACACCAGTGGTGTGCCAGAGAAGTAAGCCGATGGGTAATGTGGGTGCAGATGAGAGGTAGCCTACATTAATATTTCTGAAATAATAAATGCAGCTAATATTTCTCTTGCACGTTGGTACACGTCAGCGTAACTACACTGTCACTGCAGCTGCAGACGCGCGAGAGTATTGACACTGGAAGCGTTTTTACAGCATCACAGCAGCAGCTCCCACACTAGAGTAGCTAGGCCTACATACTAAACTAAAAGAAAATGTTCATATTCATCATATTTTCTGGCTAGTTTACTTTATTTTTTATAATCATAACCATACCTTCACCCAACTGAATAATTACTGTTTTTTTTTTTATATTCGCTTTGGTACTATTTTCACAAGTAAGGTGTACATTTTCAAAACTCTTAGTACAAAAATCCATGATCACACTTGTTACACAGCTAGTCATTCTTTCAAACCCTGATGTAATGCTTTCATTCAGTTACACATATTTTTACTCCACATAATCATTGTTTCAAACACCAAATTAATTATAATATGTAATTAGAATATTTGGTTTAATCACCGAAACACAATTGTATGATCTTCTTTCAATTTAGTACTTTTAACAATCCGTTCATCCAACAGCAAACAGTGCAAGATACGTTTCATATTGCAGTACTACAGATGCCACATAAGAAAATATGTTTGCTTTACCTAACTTATGCAAATTAATCCATAATATTTGTTATAGTATCTATTTAGTGTGTTATCAAAAGGTGTGATAAAGTTATGACACAGCCATGAGGTTCTAGGTTCTAGTAATCTGTTTACAGTATCACATGGCATACATACTGTAATGTATAATGCTGTATTTGATTCCATCCGTCTTATCCATCCCTTATACTCTATTCTGCATATGTTCCCTCGCACACACAGACTGTTTCCTCATAGAAAGCAAAACATGTCCCCGCAAGGACAAGGATTTAGGATATTCCCATCTTTATTATTGTCCCCATAATGTAGAGTTTTGTGTATTGTACTATACAATTGAAAATATGCTGAAATGTTTGACATTTTTTTTTACTTTGATGATCTGTTGTGGAATTAGTACTATGCGTTTTGAAAATGTACACCTTGCTTGTGAAAATAGTACCAAAGCAAATAAAAAAACAAAACACTGTAAAACAAGTTTAAATGGATACATCTTCTACGGATATTTTGTATTCTTCGTTTTCTTTAATGACATAGGGCCTACTCCAGTTATTGTTAAAACACACCACACGTGCTTCTTGTGTGCATTCTGAGCGCTTTTTGTGTGATATTCTGTTTATTTGTCCATCAAAATTGTGATTTCACTTTACACCGACTGCAGCTGCAGATAGGCTATAGCTACATATTCTTGTTACATACTAAACTAAAAGAAAGTTTATCATATTTTCTGGCTCTTTTGCTTTATATTTTATAATCATAACCATACTTTCACCCAAACATAATAATTAAAACAAGTTTAAATGGGTAAATCTTCTACAGATATTTGTTATTCTTCGTTTTCGTTTTTGACACACTCGTTATTGTTAAAATACACTACACGTGTTTCTTGTGTGCATTTTAAGCACTTTTCGTGTGAAATCATATTTATTTTGTTCCTTAAAAGTGTGCTTTCACTTTAATTGAGCGTCAGCAGCACAACAAAAATAGGCTCGCCGCCGAAACCCCCGCTTCACTGTTGCTCGCGCGCTGCTCCTGCTCCCGGTGTGAATGCACTCATTGATTAACATGGGCGCCAGAAAAATACGCGCTGCTCACGCGCCGCTCACGCTTGCGGTGTGAAAAAGCCTTTATTCTGACCGGATCTGTGGAAACACTGAAAGCGGCACGGGCTGATCTTTGGTTGCCCAATCAGAGGAAAGAGGCGTTATGCCAGCCCACACTTTCGATTCCATTCAAGTTTCATTCCATATATTTAGACATTCATTCCATATATTCAGACTTTCATTCAATATATTCAAGTTTCATTCCATATATTCAAGTTTCATTCCATATTCAGACTTTCATTCAATATATTCAAGTTTCATTCCATATATTCAAGTTTAATTCCATATATTCAAGTTTCATTCAATATATTCAAGTTTCATTCCATATATTCAAGTTTAATTCCATATATTCAGACTTTCATTCAATATATTCAAGTTTCATTCCATATATTCAAGTTTCATTCCATATATTCAGACATTCATTCCATATATTCAGACTTTCATTCCATATATTCAGACTTTCATTCAATATATTCAAGTTTCATTCCATATATTCAGACTTTCATTCAATATATACAACCAATCATATTATAAATACTATAATTTCCTGAACGGCATGCCATAATATATATATATATATATATATATATATATATATATATATATATATATATATATATATATATATATATATGTGTGTGTGTGTGTGTGTGTGTGTGTGTGTGTGTGTGTGTGTGTGTGTGTGTGTGTGTGTGTGTGTGTGTGTGTGTGTTTGTATGTTACGCCTCTGTAAAAGAAAAACATGGACACGATGTAGCTTCAGTCAATCCAATGTTGTAATGTATTCATCATGAACAGCATAACATATATCACACTTAAAACACTTATTAGAGCAAACACTTATTAGCGTACCCACTTTGGGGGAGGCATGTGCCATCGCAGAAAGATTTGACCGGACCCACTCCATTCCTTAAATCATAGGTAAAAATATGTCCTGCTCATTTGTCTTGATAATTTCAGTGCAGTTTTCTAAAAGTAGGCTAAGGGCCCTATCTTGCACCCAGCGCAATTGACTTTGTACACCGCCGCATGTGTCATTCCTATTTTGCACCCGCGCAAAGCGCGCTTTTCCCTCCACAGAAGCACGTCGCTTAACTAGTGAATGAACTTGCGCTCCCTGGGCGGTTCAGCGAAAAAAAGGAGGCGTGTTCCGGCGCAAACAATCACTGGTGCTATTTTGCTGTTCCATTAAACAGTTGCGCCACTGACCAGAAAAAACCTGGTCTAAAGTCAGCGGCGCGTTGCGCGTTGTTCATTATGCTATTTTAAGGGCGCATGCTTGACCAAAATGTATAGCGTGCACAACGCGCATACACTTTGCTCATGAAATCTACACAGATGCAACAGTTATTTTTGCAAATCATAAATTGTTACAAAATATATATATATATATATATATATATATATATATATATATATATATATATATATATATATATATATATATATATATATATATATATATATATATATTAACACATTTTGGTGTGCCACGAAGATATATGAAAAAATAGGCATAAATCTAGCTTACAAATTATTCAGGCTTATTGTAGTAATTAAGGATCAGACCTGTTTGCCCAATAGTGGCAAATATATATATATATATATATATATATATATATATATATATATATATATATATATATATATATATATATATATATATATATATATATAGGGACATCTATATACAAATTGGTATATCCGTCAAGAACCAGGAAAAAAAATCGACTGAAAAAATAAAAAACTTTAACGTTTAAAGTTTAACCGACGCTATTTTGGGTGGGTTTCTCCCATCCCCATACAACACAACTTCTCTGTCTTTCTCTCCCTTACGAAAGAAAAATATATTTACCCATATTACTTGAAATATATTTTAATATATAGTAAATATATGGAATAATATATTGATGGTATTATAAAATTTATTATATATTCATGTAATATATTGCAAAATATACAAATGATTGCCGCTTTCAATATATTGCAATATATTGAAATATATAAATATTAATTCCCATATATGTTAATATATTTCCTAATGTATTGCATGAAATTTTCCAATATACTACGGTGGCCGAGACAGCTCAACACGCAGCAAATGAAGAAAGCACCAGCAAATAAAGAAAACATCTTCATCAGTTTGACAACACGCGCGCTGCAAATGTTCACAACGCATGCAAAAACAAAAACGCGCAGCAAATCCTCACAACGCATGCAAATTCAAAAACGCGCTGCAAAAGTTCACAACACATACACATACAAAACGCGCTGCAAATCCTCATAACACATGCAAATACAAAAACGCCCTGCAAATAACGCAGACCACAACGGAAATGTTTTAAGGGGACTCCTTTGAGTGACGAACCCCTACGGGACCTGCTTACTCGCCTGTCACTGTTGTTGTCACTGACCAGCTGAAAGGTGAGTTTGTTTGTTTTGTTTATTTAAACATCCTGAATGTATGATTGCATGGTCTTTTTTATACAGTGTAACAATATATTTAGGCCAACAATATCCAAACGACAAAGCAATTATACAATCACGATATAAAAGTAAACAAAAAAACCTCACCTTTCAGGTCAGTTTTTGAATTTGCCTGTGTTGTAATTTTTTTGCTGCGCGTTTTTAAATTTGCATGTGTTGTGAGGATTTGCAGTGCGTTTTTGTATTTGCATGTGTTGTGAGGATTTGCAGCGCGTTTTTAAATTTGCATGTGTTGTGAGGATTTGCAGCGTTTTTAAATTTGCATGTGTTGTGAGGATTTGCAGCGTTTTTAAATTTGCATGTGTTGTGAGGATTTGCAGCGCGTTTTTGTATTTGTATGTGTTGTTAACTTTTGCAGCACGCGTGTTGTCAAACTGATGAAGATGTTTTCTTTATTTGCTGGTGCTTTCTTCATTTGCAGCGTGTTGAGCTGTCTCGGCCACCGTAATATACTGCAATATATTTTTGTTTCGTAAGGGCTGCTCTTACAAGAACATCAGTCACGTCGGCTGTGAACCGCTACTGGCGTGTGCCTGGTAAATACGCCATAATAATAGCAATCCATAATGGAACTTGCGCAGCTGCTTTTAAAGGGAATGTTGGATGCCGCTCTGATTGGTTTATTCACGTTACGCCCAAACCACACCTATGAATAATGAAGCTACTTCAGACCAACCCATTTTAGATTTGCGCCGGGCGCAAGAGCCATTTATCCCGCCGGGAAAATAGCAACAGCGCCGAGACCCGCCCACAAAGTTACTTGCGCTCCGCGCTTTGACACTTGCATTTCAGATCGTTAAAATAGGGCCCTAAATGTGAACTGTACTATGCGTGTAGGCTACACTGCTGTGTGTAAACATCATAGACTGTGTGGATGGAAGTCACATCCCTTGTTTCCCTTGTTTGCCTCCAAGTGATGGCTACAGGAACTTCATGAATAGGAAGGGATGGCCCTCCTATATCCTCCAGGGAGTCTGTGATGACAAATACTGGTAAGTGTTTTGCCATTCCCAGCTTTTATATTTAAGTTTATGATGATAATAATTTGTATAATGTTGACAGACATACTCCACTAAGCTATAATAGAACCCCTCCTTAGCATCTATTGAATGTTTTACAAAGTTTTTGAAATTGGAGTTCAAGGAGGTCCACTGTTAAAAAGAAAAATAGAAGTTAAAAAAAAAAAATCACATGCTTCATGTTCAAATTGTTATGATCTGATTATTGACCTGAAAGAATTGGGATTATAATTTTTGCCATAATCAAGCAGCCCCAATTACACTTTAATTCACTGTGATAATTTTTCCATAGCTTCTGGAATGTGAGCTGCAAAATGCCTGGTTCTGCGCATGACGCCAATGCACTCAGGCAGTCCCATCTGTTCCAGAATGCCCACTCCTTCCCAAAGGTAGGTAATGCATGAAAACGTCTCGGTTACGTATGTAACCCTAGTTCCCTGAGGGAACGAGACGCTGCGTCGAAACGCTGTGAGAACGCCTCTGCGTTAATGCGTCGTGAAGCGCCTGTATAACCATTCCATCGGAAAAAAGATCGATCGTCGGCATGATGACGTCATCGACCGGAAGCTATAAAGCGTCCGTGAAAACAAACAGGAACTAACTTCTGATAAAGCCTGAAGTAAGTGATCACGGACACGCCGGGAGTATGGCAGAGCGACGCAGCGTCTCGTTCCCTGAGGGAACTAGGGTTACATACGTAATTTTTCTGCCTTCCCATAAACCTTCCATAGGAGCTCCACCACCTCTGGGTGGAGTCTCCATTCCACGGGCCTCGGCCCCTGCCTCGACAGGCTGTCTGCTTCCTGATTCAGGACCCCCGGGATATATACTGCCCTGATTGACAGCAATCTCCCTTGGGCCCACAGGAGGATCCGATGCGCCAATTTGTCCAGCGGACGGGACCTCAGACCCCCCTGATGATTTATATAGGCGACCACCGATGTGTTGTCTGACCTGACTAACACATGGTGGCCCCTGAGGTCGGGCAGGAACTGTTTCAATGCCAGAAACACTGCGAGCATCTCTAGCCGATTTATGTGCCAGTGCCGCTGATGTTCCTGCCATAGACCCTGGGATGTGGGCCCCCCAGCCCGTGAGAGAGGCGTCTGTCGTTAGCGTTACGCGACGAACATGAGCCCCTAACACGGGACCCTGAGATAGAAACCCCGGGTTTTCCCACATGACCAGAGCACGTAGGCATCGCCGCGTGACTTTGATCGTGCGGAGCGGATTTCCCCTCGGGGAGAATCCCTTAGTTTTGAGCCACCACTGCAGTGGCCTCATGTACAGTAGGCCAAAAGGTATCACGTTGGACGCTGCTGCCATGAGACCTAACAGTTTCTGGAACTGTTTCATAGTGACGGCCCGGCCTAGCTTCTGTTCTTTGACTGCTGCCAGGATCGATGTTATGCGTGTTGGCGATAATTGCGCCCGCATAATTACCGAATCCCAGTTCACGCCTAGAAAAGTGGTTCTCTGACCCGGAGAAAGCACACTCTTCTTGGCGTTCAGCCTCAACCCCAGCTTCGACATATGCGCGAGAACAGCATCTCGATGCTGAACCGCCATCTGTTCTGTAGTCGCTAGAATCAGCCAGTCGTCGATATAATTCAGTATGCGGATGCCCTGCAGACGCAACGGCGCCAGAGCTGCATCCACACACTTGGTGAATGTGCGGGGTGATAGTGCTAGACCGAAGGGAAGTACCCGATATTGGTATGCCTCTCCCCCGAAGGCAAACCTCAGGAACTTCCTGTGATGTGGAAGGATGGAGACATGAAAATACGCATCTTTGAAGTCTATGGTGACAAACCAATCCTCCGACTTGATCTGCGATACAATCTGTCTGAGTGTAAGCATCTTGAATTTGAGCTTGGCCACCGAGCGATTCAATAGCCGCAGATCTAATATCGGGCGTAAGCCCCCATCCTTCTTTGGCACGATGAAGTAACGGCTGTAAAACCCAGACTCCCTGCTGGGAGGGGGAACCCTTTCTATAGCCCCTTTTTGCAGGAGTGTCTCTACTTCCTGTGCCATCACCAGAGCCTGCTCCGGGCCCACCTCTGTAGGTAGGACACCGCTGAAAGGAGGTGGCCGCCTTTTGAATTGAATGGCGTACCCCCTTTCGATTATCTGCAGGACCCAACGAGATATATTTGACAGATGTTTCCATTCGTCTAGAAAATCTACTAAGGGAACCAGCCTCTCGAGGCTGGCCTCTGGTGTACTTTGAACAGCCAGCACAGCGCCCTGAAGCGGCGGACCGGCAGGGAACAACTGACTTGACTGCTCGGGAGCCCCCCGAGGGGGGCGCGGACCACCCTCGGGTGGCCCGCGGAGACCGACTGCTCCCGGCATTGCGGCGGGGTTGGCAGCGCGGCCCCCAGAGGGTGCCGCAAGGAAACGGGTGCCGTTGGCAGGGGTAAACACCGTTTCCCTACGGGGGGAACCACCCTCAGTGTCCTGATGCTTCTGGCGTCAGGAACGCTTCGACGAGGCCTTCTTGGCGATCAGGACTGTCCTCAGATCAGCCCTGCCCCGCGAAGGCCTCGCCTGAGAGCGCCGCCCCTCGTCCCCGCGCTGAGGGGGAGTTCGGGTGGCGACGCTCTGCTTTTGTTGCGTCCTGTGAGCGGAGCTCGTACTCGGCTTGGGCTGCCTGATGTCAGCGGCAGCCCCAGGGACCTGGACCCGGAGAGGGAGAAACTGCTTTAGCGCCGCAGCTTGCTTCTTTGACTCCTGGAACCTCTCGGCGACAGTGTGTACTGCGTCACCAAAGAGGCCGCCAGGAGACAGCGGCGCGTCAAGCAGGAAGCTTTTCTCCCTCTCCTTGATTTCGGTAGGGTTGAGCCACAGATGCCTCTCCGTAGCCACCAAGGCTGCCATAGAGCGGCCCACACATCTGGCCGTCTCCTTGGTGGCCCGGAGAGCAAGATCTGCTGATGTTCTGAGCTCATTAATGATATCACCCCCCACCTCATCACGTCCATCAAGGTCCCTGAGCAGGTCAGCCTGATATGCCTGCATTATTGCCATCGTGTGCAGGCATGCAGCAGCCTGACCTGCCGCCGAGTACGCTTTGCCCACCAGTGCCGACGTTGTTTTTAATGGTTTGGTGGGTAAAGTCGGGGCCTTCAGGGATGATGCCGAGGAAGGCGAGAGATGGCTCACAAGCGTCTCTTCTACCTTTGGCATCGCCCCATAACCGTAGTGCTTCAGCCCGATGATGTTGCTATAGACCGAAGTCTGTGGGCTGAACACACGGTATGACGCCGGTCTCTTCCATGACTTTGCCACCTTAATATGATATTATATTATATTATATTATGATATGATATTATGACTTAATATGATTTCCGAACTGTAAGGTTGCCAGAATAATAATCTTACACGGTGTGTTAATAGGCCAGAGGAGAACTGGCACCTCGACTGAGTCTGGTTTCTCCCAAGGTTTATTTTTCTCCATCACGCCCTGATGGAGTTTTGGTTCCTTGCCACTGTCGCCTTTGGCTTGGCTTGCTCAGTTGGGGACACTAAAAATATGATTAAAGTTATTCAACTTATTATACAAATAAAATGTATGAATTAGGTCTTATTTAATTCTATAAACTATAATACTGATCTGCCAACATTGTCGCTATATGATAAATTAAAATAAGCTGATAACATCACTGTTTTCTCCAGTACGACTGTACAGCCAAATCTAATTTTGTCGCAATATTATCCTGTTTGACACTGTGAAGCTGCTTTGACACAATCGTGATTGTAAAAGCGCTATATAAATAAAGTTGATTGATTGATTGATTGATTGACTATGCTCTAACCAGTTATGCCTTAGTAATACTATTTAGAAATACTACCAGGAGTAGCTGCAGTTGGATTTGATGGCTGTGTAGACTGAGGAGGTGCAGTGGCATCCGATGGAGCATGTGGACCTCCTACACAACCATTCTCTGCATCTGGCCAAAAAAGACACCAAAAACAAGCAAAACGTTAAAGCTTGATGTTAGAAAAGTGGGGAAGGCAATTGTTTGGTGACTTTTCCTATTAAGCTAACCGCTTACCTGTGTTATCATCCACACCATCATCATCCTCTTCTTCAAGATCTAGTGAGCCACTTCCACTTGTTACGTTGCTTGCTGCGTCTGTCAGTTCAAACGTTGCATCACTCTCTGCAAAATAGAAAAAATACTATGTGTCTAAAATTAACAAAAAACAAGAGATGTCTTTTTACCCATCATCATTAGGAGACCGCAAAATAGAAATTGACACTGCCTTACACTGACGTAACTTTACATTAATTTGACGTTTATTTTACTTATTTATCAGGCACAGTGCATTTTACCCATACGCAAAAGAAATATATTTGCAATATATTTTCAGTATATATTTTGGAATATATGCAAATATTTGAAATTGGCCCAATATATTTCACACTTAACATCATATATTTTTGTTATATTTCAGATTATAATTTCAATGTATTTGGAATATATGCCACATATATTTTGACAGTTTTGGGGACCCAAAAATATTTATTGGGCCAATGTCAAATATTTGCATATATTCCAAAATATATACTGAAAATATATTTCAAATATATTTCTTTTGTGTATGGGTTGGCAGCAGGGTAACACTTTATTTTGATAGTCCATTCGTTGAGACTACTAATTATTAGGAGCCATTCAGTATCTTGTCAACAGTGCATCAGTTGACATTCAACAAAACTGTTTCAACAGACAAGTAACATACATTCAACTAACTGCCTATAGACTATAAGGTAAATTTCAAGTGTTAATCTACAGATTTTACAAAAAGTGCCTGTTGACTGTCAGTGTTATTTTGCAAAAGGTTATTTACCAATTGTCAACTAGCATTCTGTAGATTGAGTCACCATCTTCTAAGCTGTCCACCAACAACTTGTCTACCAACAACTCAACATCAATCTGTCAGTTGAAAGTCAACAGTCATGTCAGCATATGATCCGTTTATGATAATGTATATCTTACTCAAGGGGTCTCAAATGCATCAAATTAATGATTATTAAAACTGATTAAAAACTTAATTCTTAGAAAAAAATCTTTAGTTTAGCATTTGTTGATAATCTGTTGATAGTCAACTAAAGATTACTTGCTTATCTGTTGTCTGTCAACAAATATATTGTTTACGATCAGTAGACTGTTAATAGACATTCTCCACTAAGGGTTAGTAGACATCTTTTAGGACTATCTAATTAAAGTGAAAAACAGTTGATATCAGTAGAAAGTCTATAACCTATCAACAGATTGCATACAGGTTTCCATTAATTATATGCAACATATTTACCATTTAAAATGAGTTTTGCAAATCTGACTGAAGTAGAACAAACACTATAGGCAGCATATCAGAGGGAGAGAAAAAAATCACTTTTATTAAGTAGATACAAAAAAAAAATTAAAGCTGCAAGCAGCATTTGAGCGGGGTTCAAGCTTTTAAGGCCTTTTAAGCACATAGGCATTAAAGACATTACGTTTTATTTAGCAAGATTTTAAACACTGAAATAATAGATGGAAAAGTCCATTCACAGCCAATATAGGCATATTACCATAGGAAATGCATGGTTTTTAAAGCTTTTTAACAGTTATAGCGCCACCTATAGTCCGATGTCTTTAAAACGTTGCATGCTTCATCAGCATGTCATGCCACATATACCCAACAATTTTCGTGAATTTTTGAGCTTCCCTTTTGGGTTAGCGCCAACTAGTGGCCGATTTCTTTCAAAATTCTTACAGACCTCTAGGACCATGAGTCAAACATGTCCACTGAGTTTCGTTCCGATCGACCTCCGTTAACCCCATCTAATAGGTGCTCAAAATTCATTGGCTGATGGCGGCCATGTTTTTTGAGATACACCAATGTCCTCATAGACTTATATAGTAACTTGGGCCAAGACACTGCATATCAATTTTCAGGTCAATCGGACAAGCGGTCATTGTTTTTTTCACATTATAGCGCCACCAACTGGTCAAACGTCGCAATTTTTTTATCGAGACCAATAATTGAGCCCATACACATGTGTTCCAAGTTTGGTGTAGATATCTCATTTCCTTCTTAAGTTATAGTCTTTTTAGTAAAATAGGCTCCGCCCACAACTATCTTTTTCCACCCCTTAGCAACCGTAAATTGAAATTTCAACTTTTTCTCAATGAATATTGATATTCAGACTACAGAGAACATTTTGGCACTAGTTTGGTTCCGATTGGGCAAAAAACCAGGGACTAGTTCGCAAAAGTAAGTTTTTAACATAATTGCAAATATTGAATTAATGATTTGACTGACAGCAATGGTTCTAGAGGCAAAGTTGTTCAGTATGAGGAGATCTATCACATGATATGCATATTTTGTGGATGGGTGCCACACCACGTGATTACAGAGCCATACAAATCTTTAGCGCCAACTAGTGGCCGATTTCTTTCAAAATTCTTACAGACCTCTAGGGCCATGAGTCAAACATGCCCATCAAGTTTTGTTCCGATCAGCCTCCGTTAACCTTGTCTTATAGGTGCTCAAACTTCATTGGCCGATAGCGGCCATGTTTTTTGAGATACGCCGATGTTCTCATAGACATACATGGGGCCTTGGAGCAAGACACTGCTTTCCCATTTTCAAGTCAATAAGACTAACAGTCAGGTGGTTATACCCCTTTTTATGTTTTTTTCATGTTATAGCGCCACCATGTGGCCAATCGTCGCGATCTTTTTATCGTGACCAAGGACTGAGCCCATAAATATGTGTACCAAGTTTGGTGACGATATCTCATTTCCTTCTTGAGTTATAGCCTTATTAGTAAAATAGGCTCCGCCCTGAACATCCATTTTGACGCCCTTTAGCAAACATGAATCGAAATTTCAACTTTTTTTCAATGAATATTGATATTCAGTCTCCAGGAAACATTTCTGCACTGGTTTGGTTCCGATTGGTCAAAAAACCAGGGACTAGTTCGCAAAAGTAGATTTTCGACAAAATTCAAAATGGCGGAAAAATTTTCATGACGGAAATGAAATCGGAGATATACGTTTTGTTCGTCATGGTCTCAGCTTTCCAATGATATAAGACACTTGAGTGTGGACCAAACGGTTTAGGAGTTATGAGCCCTTTCGCGCTTTTGGTTGCTATAGCGCCACCTATGGGCCAATCCGGCTCATAATTTGATAACCTCTCCTCGATTTTTGGACTACCTGTTGACAAAGTTTGAAGTCTCTAGCATTTACGGTTTGGTCTGCACGATCGCTTTTACGGCAGAAGAATAATAATAATAATAATAATTAAAGCTGCAAGCAGCATTTAGCGGGGTTCAAGCATTTAAGGCCTTTAAACAGTTAAGGTCTTTTGTATTTAAGGCCTTAAAGCATTAAATTAATTAAAACTGAGATAAAATGAAGATCTGAGCATTCATTGAGGATTTATTAAAGGGTTTCGGGGACACTTGGTCAAGGCCACATATTGAAATGACCCAATTATAGCCATCCAAATGCAAATGCCAGTCATTTTGGATAATTATTGACCTGTCAGAATGAGCAGATCTAACAAATCATTTGAACATTATACGATAATAGATACAAAAGACCATTTACAACAATTACAGGAAATTTACCATAGCAAACGCATCAAAGCTTTTATAGTTATAGCGCCACCTATAGACCAATCTCCATAAAAGTTTGAATGCTTGTTTAGAGTCACTTGTCACATTTACTTTCTCAAACTATTTTTGAGAAGATCTAAACATTTATTGAGGAGTTAAAGGTTTAGGTACACTTGGTCAAAGTCACATTTTGATATGACCCTATTATAGCTATCCAAATGCAAAAGTAATTTTTTTGGATAATTATTGAGAATGAGGACATATGTCATGGTAGCTTGCTGTCACGTGACGAATTGGGCGGTGTCTGAGCCCGTCCACCATTTTGGGATCCTACGCTATCGGTTGCCAGGGGCAACATTGTAAGAGCGATACAGAGATCGGAACAGGAAAGACGGCTTGAGGAATTATCATCACCGCGTTTAAACGGAGAAATGGAGGCCTCTTACAGGGAGAAACTTACTACCAGCGCCAGGCAGAGGTAATTAAGCTGGCTGAGATCAAAAACGTCGACCCATACGAGCTGCCTGCAGCACAATGGAACAGAGACCTAATGTTAGACACTTTACTACCTTCCTGAAATGTTTCTATACATATATTTTCTGTGCATTCTGAATAATAAATAAATAAATCTCCCCACTATCCTGCAGCAGTCCAGTGCTCGTCCTCTCAGTAAGAGTTTTTCTTGTACTGATCATATTTAATACCTGTTGAGTTTTGATTTCTAAATGAATTTGACTAATAAAAAGGATCGCTTGTGTGTGCTGGTGCTTTTAGTCCAGCCTTCTTAAGTAGAATAAATGCTCTGTACGTGCCTTAAATTAATGTAACGTTAGAGGAAAATTTGTCAACTATAGGCCTACTTTGAATATTAATTAAGCGTTTTGGGCATAAACATGTAAATTACATACAGTAAAATGATTGATGGTGAAAATGACAGAATAGTGATCAAAATGTTTAATACAAATAAATAAAGGATCGTATTCATCAGGTGTTACACACTTCAGCTTCGCGGTCACGAGTTTAGACGATGACTGACACCCTGTGGTGAATTATAGCGTATGTTTATCAGCAGCTGCTTTCTCAGCTCGGCTTGGGTGGATTAAAACTTCATGTTACATTGAGTTTAGAAAATGTTGTACTTAATAATCATCAGAATATCTCTTCTCCAGTCTCTGTCCGAATCCACTAAGGCGAGTACTATCCTCCCAAAATGGCAGAAGGGGGAGGATTCCGTGATCTCTATGGGCGGGGCACTGTGTCGTGACGACATCTCATTCTCAATTGATCTAGAGAGTCAGAATGAGCAGATCTAACAAATGATTTGAACATTATATGATAACAGATGGAAAAGGCCATTTACAGCCAATAAAGGGAATTTACCATAGGAAATGCATGGTTTTAAAGCTTTTTAACAGTATAGCGCCACCTATGGTATGATCTCCATAAAACTTTGCATGCTTCTTCAACATGTTATGCCACATATACCCAACAATTGTCGTGAAGTTTTGAGTTTTCCCTTAGTATTTATAGGCTTTTGAATGTATTTTGCCACACCTCTTTTCTAAATGTCCCTGTTATGGCCATCCAAATGCAAAAGTTCAACTTTTTTTTCAAAGATGATTGCTTTAGAGAGTCCAGAGGATTGTCCTAGACTGGTTTGGTTCCAATCGGGTAAAAAACCAGGGACTAGTTTGCAAAAGTAGGTTTTTAACATAATTGCAAATATTTAATGAACGATTTGATTGACAGCAATGGCTCTAGAGGCAAAGTTATTTAACATGAGGAGATCTATCAATTGATATGCATATGGTGTGGATATGTCAAACACCACGTGATTACAGAGCCATAAAACTCGTTAGCGCCAACTAGTGGTTGATTTCTTTCAAAATTCTTACAGACCTCTAGGGCCATGAGTCAAACATGCCCATCAAGTTTCGTTCTGATTGGCCTCCGTTAACCTTGTCTTATAGGTATCAACTTCATTGGCCGATGGCGGCCATGTTGATTGAGATACGCTGATGTCCTCATATACATACATGGGGCCTTGGACCAAGATACTGCATACCAATTTTCAAGTCAATCAGACTAACAGTCAGGTGGTTATAGCCGTTTTTATGTTTTTTTAACATTATAGCGCCACCTAGAGGCAATTCATCGCGATTTTTTTATCGTGACCAAAGATTGAGCCCATACATAAGTGCACCAAGTTTGGTGATGATATCTCATTTCTTTCTTGAGTTATAGCCTTATTAATAAAATAGGCTCCGCCTTGAACGTCCATTTTGACGCCCCTTCGCAAAATTGAATCAAAGTTTCAACTTTTTTTCAATGATTATTGATAATCTGACTCCAGAGAATATTTCTGCACTGGTTTGGTTCCGATAGGTCAAAAAACCAGGCACCAGTTTGCAAAAGTAGGTTTTTCAAAAAACCCAAAATATCTCAAAATTGGCGCCTGAAGAGCGAGCCAATCCGAGGCATGCGTCTGGTCCGTCTCGAGCCAAGGATTCCAACGATATAAGGCACTTGAGGCTACGGCCAACGGTCTAGGAGTTATGAGCAGTTTTGCGCAATTGATCGCTATAGCGCCACCTATGGGCCAATCTGGCTCATAATTTGATAACCTCTCCTCGATTTTTGTACTACCTATTGGGCAAGTTTCAAGTCTCTAGCCCTTATGGTTTGGTCTGCACGATGCGTTTTACGGCAGAATAATAAACCGGCACAAATACAATAGGTTTTCAAGCACTTCGTGCTTGAACCCCTAATAACAGAGGCGTAAAAGGGCCTAAAAAGGCTTATAAAAAAAAAACTATAGGGTCTCAGCGCCTGATTTTTGAGCTGCTGGTTACAAAAACTTTATCAAGCGTTCTGACATGGCCGGCAGAGAGGAACACGGTAGATTTTTGCATTTTCAGCTCATTTATCTTGGAAATGATTTTTATTTTTTATTTAAATTTTTTCCCTTTTAAACTTTAATACCTCTACCGACGGCCCGATCTCCATAAAAGTTTGCACGCTGCTTTACAATAATAGGGTGCACATGCTCAGCTAATTTGGTGAAGTTCTGCGCAGAACAGACATTTTTTAGTCATTTAAATGTCATTTTGCATAGGATAATGTAGTTGACCTTTCTAACAGTTAAAGCGCCACCAAGAGGCCAGTTGCCACGTCCTTTTTCGGGTGACCACAGAATGAGCTCTTACATAGCTGTGCTGAGTCTGGTGAAAATATCTCGTTCCGTTGACGAGCTATAGCCAATTAAGTCGAAAGGGGCTCCTCCCACCTCAAACTTGGCGGCCCTTAGGAACCCTGAACCCAAATTTCCACTTTTTTTCAATGATTATTGACATTCAGACTCCAGAGAATCTGCCTGCACTGGTTTGGTCCCGGTTTGGCCAAAAACCAGGGACTAGTTCGCAAAAGTAGGTTTTTGGAAAAAGCCAAAATAGCCGGACATTTTCCCAGGTCACGAGCCAATCCGAGGCATGCGTCTGGTCCGTCTCGAGCCAAGGATTCCAACGATATAAGGCACTTGAGGCTACGGCCAACGGTCTAGGAGTTATGAGCAGTTTTGCGCAATTGATCGCTATAGCGCCACCTATGGGCCAATCTGGCTCATAATTTGATAACCTCTCCTCGATTTTTGTACTACCTATTGGGCAAGTTTCAAGTCTCTAGCCCTTATGGTTTGGTCTGCACGATGCGTTTTACGGCAGAATAATAAACCGGCACAAATACAATAGGTTTTCAAGCACTTCGTGCTTGAACCCCTAATAACAGAGGCGTAAAAGGGCCTAAAAAGGCTTATAAAAAAAAAACTATAGGGTCTCAGCGCCTGATTTTTGAGCTGCTGGTTACAAAAACTTTATCAAGCGTTCTGACATGGCCGGCAGAGAGGAACACGGTAGATTTTTGCATTTTCAGCTCATTTATCTTGGAAATGATTTTTATTTTTTATTTAAATTTTTTCCCTTTTAAACTTTAATACCTCTACCGACGGCCCGATCTCCATAAAAGTTTGCACGCTGCTTTACAATAATAGGGTGCACATGCTCAGCTAATTTGGTGAAGTTCTGCGCAGAACAGACATTTTTTAGTCATTTAAATGTCATTTTGCATAGGATAATGTAGTTGACCTTTCTAACAGTTAAAGCGCCACCAAGAGGCCAGTTGCCACGTCCTTTTTCGGGTGACCACAGAATGAGCTCTTACATAGCTGTGCTGAGTCTGGTGAAAATATCTCGTTCCGTTGACGAGCTATAGCCAATTAAGTCGAAAGGGGCTCCTCCCACCTCAAACTTGGCGGCCCTTAGGAACCCTGAACCCAAATTTCCACTTTTTTTCAATGATTATTGACATTCAGACTCCAGAGAATCTGCCTGCACTGGTTTGGTCCCGGTTTGGCCAAAAACCAGGGACTAGTTCGCAAAAGTAGGTTTTTGGAAAAAGCCAAAATAGCCGGACATTTTCCCAGGTCACGAGCCAATCCGAGGCATGCGTCTGGTCCGTCTCGAGCCAAGGATTCCAACGATATAAGGCACTTGAGGCTACGGCCAACGGTCTAGGAGTTATGAGCAGTTTTGCGCAATTGATCGCTATAGCGCCACCTATGGGCCAATCTGGCTCATAATTTGATAACCTCTCCTCGATTTTTGTACTACCTATTGGGCAAGTTTCAAGTCTCTAGCCCTTATGGTTTGGTCTGCACGATGCGTTTTACGGCAGAATAATAAACCGGCACAAATACAATAGGTTTTCAAGCACTTCGTGCTTGAACCCCTAATAACAGAGGCGTAAAAGGGCCTAAAAAGGCTTATAAAAAAAAAACTATAGGGTCTCAGCGCCTGATTTTTGAGCTGCTGGTTACAAAAACTTTATCAAGCGTTCTGACATGGCCGGCAGAGAGGAACACGGTAGATTTTTGCATTTTCAGCTCATTTATCTTGGAAATGATTTTTATTTTTTATTTAAATTTTTTCCCTTTTAAACTTTAATACCTCTACCGACGGCCCGATCTCCATAAAAGTTTGCACGCTGCTTTACAATAATAGGGTGCACATGCTCAGCTAATTTGGTGAAGTTCTGCGCAGAACAGACATTTTTTAGTCATTTAAATGTCATTTTGCATAGGATAATGTAGTTGACCTTTCTAACAGTTAAAGCGCCACCAAGAGGCCAGTTGCCACGTCCTTTTTCGGGTGACCACAGAATGAGCTCTTACATAGCTGTGCTGAGTCTGGTGAAAATATCTCGTTCCGTTGACGAGCTATAGCCAATTAAGTCGAAAGGGGCTCCTCCCACCTCAAACTTGGCGGCCCTTAGGAACCCTGAACCCAAATTTCCACTTTTTTTCAATGATTATTGACATTCAGACTCCAGAGAATCTGCCTGCACTGGTTTGGTCCCGGTTTGGCCAAAAACCAGGGACTAGTTCGCAAAAGTAGGTTTTTGGAAAAAGCCAAAATAGCCGGACATTTTCCCAGGTCACGAGCCAATCCGAGGCATGCGTCTGGTCCGTCTCGAGCCAAGGATTCCAACGATATAAGGCACTTGAGGCTACGGCCAACGGTCTAGGAGTTATGAGCAGTTTTGCGCAATTGATCGCTATAGCGCCACCTATGGGCCAATCTGGCTCATAATTTGATAACCTCTCCTCGATTTTTGTACTACCTATTGGGCAAGTTTCAAGTCTCTAGCCCTTATGGTTTGGTCTGCACGATGCGTTTTACGGCAGAATAATAAACCGGCACAAATACAATAGGTTTTCAAGCACTTCGTGCTTGAACCCCTAATAACAGAGGCGTAAAAGGGCCTAAAAAGGCTTATAAAAAAAAAACTATAGGGTCTCAGCGCCTGATTTTTGAGCTGCTGGTTACAAAAACTTTATCAAGCGTTCTGACATGGCCGGCAGAGAGGAACACGGTAGATTTTTGCATTTTCAGCTCATTTATCTTGGAAATGATTTTTATTTTTTATTTAAATTTTTTCCCTTTTAAACTTTAATACCTCTACCGACGGCCCGATCTCCATAAAAGTTTGCACGCTGCTTTACAATAATAGGGTGCACATGCTCAGCTAATTTGGTGAAGTTCTGCGCAGAACAGACATTTTTTAGTCATTTAAATGTCATTTTGCATAGGATAATGTAGTTGACCTTTCTAACAGTTAAAGCGCCACCAAGAGGCCAGTTGCCACGTCCTTTTTCGGGTGACCACAGAATGAGCTCTTACATAGCTGTGCTGAGTCTGGTGAAAATATCTCGTTCCGTTGACGAGCTATAGCCAATTAAGTCGAAAGGGGCTCCTCCCACCTCAAACTTGGCGGCCCTTAGGAACCCTGAACCCAAATTTCCACTTTTTTTCAATGATTATTGACATTCAGACTCCAGAGAATCTGCCTGCACTGGTTTGGTCCCGGTTTGGCCAAAAACCAGGGACTAGTTCGCAAAAGTAGGTTTTTGGAAAAAGCCAAAATAGCCGGACATTTTCCCAGGTCACGAGCCAATCCGAGGCATGCGTCTGGTCCGTCTCGAGCCAAGGATTCCAACGATATAAGGCACTTGAGGCTACGGCCAACGGTCTAGGAGTTATGAGCAGTTTTGCGCAATTGATCGCTATAGCGCCACCTATGGGCCAATCTGGCTCATAATTTGATAACCTCTCCTCGATTTTTGTACTACCTATTGGGCAAGTTTCAAGTCTCTAGCCCTTATGGTTTGGTCTGCACGATGCGTTTTACGGCAGAATAATAAACCGGCACAAATACAATAGGTTTTCAAGCACTTCGTGCTTGAACCCCTAATAACAGAGGCGTAAAAGGGCCTAAAAAGGCTTATAAAAAAAAAACTATAGGGTCTCAGCGCCTGATTTTTGAGCTGCTGGTTACAAAAACTTTATCAAGCGTTCTGACATGGCCGGCAGAGAGGAACACGGTAGATTTTTGCATTTTCAGCTCATTTATCTTGGAAATGATTTTTATTTTTTATTTAAATTTTTTCCCTTTTAAACTTTAATACCTCTACCGACGGCCCGATCTCCATAAAAGTTTGCACGCTGCTTTACAATAATAGGGTGCACATGCTCAGCTAATTTGGTGAAGTTCTGCGCAGAACAGACATTTTTTAGTCATTTAAATGTCATTTTGCATAGGATAATGTAGTTGACCTTTCTAACAGTTAAAGCGCCACCAAGAGGCCAGTTGCCACGTCCTTTTTCGGGTGACCACAGAATGAGCTCTTACATAGCTGTGCTGAGTCTGGTGAAAATATCTCGTTCCGTTGACGAGCTATAGCCAATTAAGTCGAAAGGGGCTCCTCCCACCTCAAACTTGGCGGCCCTTAGGAACCCTGAACCCAAATTTCCACTTTTTTTCAATGATTATTGACATTCAGACTCCAGAGAATCTGCCTGCACTGGTTTGGTCCCGGTTTGGCCAAAAACCAGGGACTAGTTCGCAAAAGTAGGTTTTTGGAAAAAGCCAAAATAGCCGGACATTTTCCCAGGTCACGAGCCAATCCGAGGCATGCGTCTGGTCCGTCTCGAGCCAAGGATTCCAACGATATAAGGCACTTGAGGCTACGGCCAACGGTCTAGGAGTTATGAGCAGTTTTGCGCAATTGATCGCTATAGCGCCACCTATGGGCCAATCTGGCTCATAATTTGATAACCTCTCCTCGATTTTTGTACTACCTATTGGGCAAGTTTCAAGTCTCTAGCCCTTATGGTTTGGTCTGCACGATGCGTTTTACGGCAGAATAATAAACCGGCACAAATACAATAGGTTTTCAAGCACTTCGTGCTTGAACCCCTAATAACAGAGGCGTAAAAGGGCCTAAAAAGGCTTATAAAAAAAAAACTATAGGGTCTCAGCGCCTGATTTTTGAGCTGCTGGTTACAAAAACTTTATCAAGCGTTCTGACATGGCCGGCAGAGAGGAACACGGTAGATTTTTGCATTTTCAGCTCATTTATCTTGGAAATGATTTTTATTTTTTATTTAAATTTTTTCCCTTTTAAACTTTAATACCTCTACCGACGGCCCGATCTCCATAAAAGTTTGCACGCTGCTTTACAATAATAGGGTGCACATGCTCAGCTAATTTGGTGAAGTTCTGCGCAGAACAGACATTTTTTAGTCATTTAAATGTCATTTTGCATAGGATAATGTAGTTGACCTTTCTAACAGTTAAAGCGCCACCAAGAGGCCAGTTGCCACGTCCTTTTTCGGGTGACCACAGAATGAGCTCTTACATAGCTGTGCTGAGTCTGGTGAAAATATCTCGTTCCGTTGACGAGCTATAGCCAATTAAGTCGAAAGGGGCTCCTCCCACCTCAAACTTGGCGGCCCTTAGGAACCCTGAACCCAAATTTCCACTTTTTTTCAATGATTATTGACATTCAGACTCCAGAGAATCTGCCTGCACTGGTTTGGTCCCGGTTTGGCCAAAAACCAGGGACTAGTTCGCAAAAGTAGGTTTTTGGAAAAAGCCAAAATAGCCGGACATTTTCCCAGGTCACGAGCCAATCCGAGGCATGCGTCTGGTCCGTCTCGAGCCAAGGATTCCAACGATATAAGGCACTTGAGGCTACGGCCAACGGTCTAGGAGTTATGAGCAGTTTTGCGCAATTGATCGCTATAGCGCCACCTATGGGCCAATCTGGCTCATAATTTGATAACCTCTCCTCGATTTTTGTACTACCTATTGGGCAAGTTTCAAGTCTCTAGCCCTTATGGTTTGGTCTGCACGATGCGTTTTACGGCAGAATAATAAACCGGCACAAATACAATAGGTTTTCAAGCACTTCGTGCTTGAACCCCTAATAATTAAAGCTGCGAGCAGCATTTAGCGGGGTTCAAGCCATTTAAGGTCTTTAAGCATTTGACGCCTTTTGCATGAAAGGTTTTTAAGCACTGAATGAATTTGAGAGATATCAGGTGAAATGAAGTGATAAACTGACAAAATGTGATTTTAAATATTATAGTAGTGACTTTATAAAGTCTAAATATGAATTATAGAACAATATTAATCAATAGTATGACAAAATTACTATTTTACTTTGCTAACATGATAAACATGTTGCTAGGTGGTTGCTAGGTTGTTCTTGATGGTTGTTATGGTGTTGCTAGGCAGTTGTTAGCTGTCACAGATGGTTACTATAATGTTTATAGAGTTCTTACTATGTTCTTTGCCTGATTAACACTTAGCTAATCACTGCTAGCATGTGTAGCATGTTGGAAGTGCTGTTTGCTAGCATGACAGACAGACACACACACACACACACACACACACACACACACACACACACACACACACACACACACACACCACCTATTTTTGTGAAGTTTTGAGTTTTCGTTCAGGATTAATATGCTTTTGAGCATGTTTTACCACACCTATTCTCTAAATAATCCTGTTATAGCTACCCAAAGTGTAAAGTTCAACATGTTTTTGATAACTATTGATCAGGAGAGTCCAGAGAATCATACTGCTGTGGTTTGGTTCCGATCAGGCAAAAAAACAAAGGACTAGTTTGCAAAACGAGGTTTTTTACATAATTGTGAATTTTTAAATACAGATTTGATTGACAGTATTGGTTATAGAGGCAAAGTTGTTCAGTATGAGAAGATCTATCATAATATATGCATATTATGTGGCTGTTTTACCCCCACCTGATTAACGAGATGGAAAATACCATTTACAGCCAATACAGGCAATTCACCATAGGGAATACATGGTTTTCAAAGCTTTTTAACACTTATAGCGCCACCTATACTCCGATCTCCATAAAACTTTGCATGTGTCTTCAACATGTTATGCTACATATACCCAACAATTTTCGTGAAGTTTTGAGTTTCCCCTTAGGATTTATAGGCTTTTGAGTGTATTTTGCCACGCCTCTTTTCTAAATGGCCCTGTTATAGCCATCCAAATGCAAAGATTCAACTTTTTTTTGATAATTATTGACCTAGAGAGTATATAGAATTGTCCTAGACTGGTTTGGTTCCAATTGGGTAAAAAACCAGGGACTAGTTCGCAAAAGTAGGTTTTTAACATAATTATGAAAATGTTATTAATGATTTGATTGACAGCAATGGTTCTAGAGGCAAAGTTGTTCATCATGAGGAGATCTATCATATGATATGCATATTTCATGGATATGTGCAACACCACGTGATTTCAGAGCCATAAAACTCGTTAGCGCCAACTAGTGGCCGATTTTTTTCAAAATTCTTACAGACCTCTAGGACCATGAGTCAAACATGCCCACTGAGTTTTGTTCCGATCAACCTCCATTAACCTTGTCTAATAGGTGCTCAAAATTCATTGGTCTATGGCCGCCATGTTTTTTGAGATACACCAATGTCCTCATACACAAACATGATAGCTTGGGCCAAGACACGGCATACCAATTTTCAGGTCAATCGGACTAGCGGTCGCGTGGTTATAGCTAATTTCATGTTTTTTCCACATTATAGCGCCACCAAGTGGTCAATCTTCACATTTTTTATATCCTGACCTCAGAATGAGCCCATACACATGTGTACCAAGTTTGGTGAAGATATCTCATTTCCTTCTTGAGTTATAGCCTCTTTAGTAAAATAGGCTCCGCCTTAAATGTACATTTCCACGCCCCTTTTCGTCCATGAGTCAAAATTTCAACTTTTTTTTGATAATTATTGATATTCAGACTAGAGAGAACATTTTGGCACTGGTTTGGTTCTGATATGTCAAAAAACCAGGGACTAGTTCGCAAAAGTAGGTTTTTGACAAAATTCAAAATGGCGGAAAAATTTGCATACCGGAAATGAAATCGGAGATATACGTTTTGTTCGCCAAGGTCTCAGCTTTCCAATGATATAAGACACTTGACCCTTAGGAGCAACGTTTTAGGAGTTATGAGACATTTCGCGTTTTTGGTTGCTATAGCGCCACCTATTGGCCAATCTGGCTCATAATTTGATAACCTCTCCTCGATTTTTGGACTACCTATTGACAAAGTTTGAAGTCTCTAGCATTTACGGTTTGGTCTGCACGATGAGTTTTACGGCAGAATAATAATAATAATAATTAAAGCTGCGAGCAGCATTTAGCGGGGTTCAAGCCATTTAAGGTCTTTAAGCATTTGACACCTTTTGCATGAAAGGCTTTTAAGCACTGAATGAATTTGAGAGATATCAGGTGAAATGAAGTGATAAACTGACAAAATGTGATTTTAAATATTATAGTAGTGACTTTATAAAGTCTAAATATGAATTGATCAGGAGAGTGCAGAGAATCATACTGCTGTGGTTTGGTTCCGATCAGGCAAAAAACCTAGGACTAGTTTGCAAAACGAGGTTTTTAACATAATTGTGAATATTTAAATAAAGATTTGATTGACAGTATTGGTTATAGAGGCAAAGTTGTTCAGTATGAGAAGATCTATCATAATATATGCATATTATGTGGCTGTTTTAACCCCACCTGATTACAGAGATGGAAAATACAATTTACAGGCAATTCACCATAGGGAATACATGGTTTTCAAAGCTTTTTAACACTTATAGCGCCCCCTATTCTCCGATCGCCATAAAACTTTGCATGTGTCTTCAACATGTTATGCCACATATACCCAACAATTTTTGTGAAGTTTTGAGTTTCCCCTTAGGATTTTTAGGCTTTTGAGTGTATTTTGCCACGCCTCTTTTCTAAATGGCCCTGTTATAGCCATCCAAATGCAAAAAATCAACTTTTTTTTGATAATTATTGATCTAGAGAGTCCAGAGAATTGTCCTAGACTGGTTTGGTTCTGATTGGGCAAAAAACCAGGGACTAGTTCGCAAAAGTAGGTTTTTAACATTATTGCAAATATTTATTTAACGATTTAATTGCCAAAAATGGTTCCAGAGGCAAAGTTGTTCAGCATGAGGAGATCTATCATATGATATGCATATTTTGCCGATGTGTGCAACACCACGTGATTGCAGAGCCATAAAACTCGTTAGCGCCAACTAGTGGCCGATTTCTTTAAAAACTCTTACAGACCTCTAGGACCATGAGTCAAACATGCCCACTGAGTTTTGTTCCGATCGACCTCCGTTAACCCTGTCTAATAGGTGCTCAAATTTCATTGGCCGATGGCGGCCATGTTTTTTGAGATACGCCAATGTCCTCATAGACAGACATGGTACCTTGGGCCAAGACATTGCATACCAATTTTCCAGTCAATCGGACTAGCGGTCACGTGGTTATAGCCCTTTTTGTGTTTTTTCCATGTTATAGCGCCACCAAGTGGCCAATCGTCGCGATTTTTTTATCGTGACCAAAGACTGAGCCCATACACATGTGTACCAAGTTTGGTGAAGATATCTCATTTCTTGCTGTAGTTATAGCCTCTTTAGTAAAATAGGCTCCGCCTTAAATGTACATTTCCACGCCCCTTTTCGTTCATGAGTCAAAATTTCAACTTTTTTTTGATAATTATTGATATTCAGACTAGAGAGAACATTTTGGCACTGGTTTGGTTCTGATATGTCAAAAAACCAGGGACTAGTTCGCAAAAGTAGGTTTTTGACAAAATTCAAAATGGCGGAAAAATTTGCATACCGGAAATGAAATCGGAGATATACGTTTTGTTCGTCATGGTCTCAGCTTTCCAATGATATAAGACACTTGACCCTTAGGATGAACGGTTTAGGAGTTATGAGCCATTTCGCGTTTTTGGTTGCTGTAGCGCCACCTATTGGCCAATCTGGCTCATAATTTGATAACCTCTCCTCGATTTTTGGACTACCTATTGACAAAGTTTGAAGTCTCTAGCATTTACGGTTTGGTCTGCACGATGAGTTTTACGGCAGAATAATAATAATAATAATAATAATTAAAGCTGCGAGCAGCATTTAGCGGGGTTCAAGCCATTTAAGGTTTTTAAGCATTTGACGCCTTTTGCATGAAAGGTTTTTAAGCACTGAATGAATTTGAGAGATATCAGGTGAAATGAAGTGATAAACTGACAAAATGTGATTTTAAATATTATAATAGTGACTTTATAAAGTCTAAATATGAATTGATCAGGAGAGTGCAGATAATCATACTGCTGTGGTTTGGTTCCGATCAGGCAAAAAACCTAGGACTAGTTTAGAGGCAAAGTTGTTCAGTATAAGAAGATCTATCATAATATATGCATATTATGTGGCTGTTTTAACCCCACCTGATTACAGAGATGGAAAATACCATTTACAGGCAATTCACCATAGGGAATACATGGTTTTCAAAGCTTTTTAACACTTATAGCGCCCCCTATACTCCGATCTCCATAAAACATTGCATGTGTCTTCAACATGTTATGCCACATATACCCAACAATTTTCGTGAAGTTTTGAGTTTCCTCTTAGGATTTATAGGCTTTTGAGTGTATTTTGCCACGCCTCTTTTCTAAATGGCTCTTTTATAGCCATGCAAATGCAAGAAATCAACTTTTTTTTGATAATTATTGATCTAGAGAGTCCAGAGAATTGTCCTAGACTGGTTTGGTTCTGATTGCGCAAAAAACCAGGGACTAGTTCGCAAAAGTAGGTTTTTAACATTATTGCAAATATTTATTTAACAATTTGATTGACCAAAATGGTTTTAGAGGCAAAGTTGTTCAACATGAGGAGATCTATCATATGATATGCATATTTTGCCGATGTGTGCAACACCACGTGATTGCAGAGCCATAAAACTCGTTAGCGCCAACTAGTGGCCGATTTCTTTCAAAATTCTTACAGACCTCTAGGACCATGAGTCAAACATGCCTACTGAGTTTCGTTCTGGTCGACCTCCGTTAACCCTGTCTAATAGGTGCTCAAATTTCATTGGCCGATGGCGGCCATGTTTTTTTAGATACGCCAATGTTCTCATAGACAGACATGGTACCTTGGGCCAAGACACTGCTTACCAATTTTCAAGTCAATCAGACTAGCGGTCGCGTGGTTATAGCCCTTTTTGTGTTTTGTCCATGTTATAGCGCCACCAAGTGGCCAATCGTCGCGATTTTTTTATCGTGACCAAAAACTGAGCCCATAAACATGTGTAGCAAGTTTGGTGAAGATATCTCATTTCTTGCTGGAGTTATAGCCTCTTTAGTAAAATAGGCTCCGCCTTAAATGTACATTTCCACGCCCCTTTTCGTTCATGAGTCAAAATTTCAACTTTTTTTTGATAATTATTGATACTCAGTCTAAAGAGAACATTTTGGCACTGGTTTGGTTCTGATATGTCAAAAAACCAGGGACTAGTTTGCAAAAGTAGGTTTTTGACAAAATTCAAAATGGCGGAAAAATTTGCATACCGGAAATGAAATCGGAGATATACGTTTTGTTCGCCAAGGTCTCAGCTTTCCAATGATATAAGACACTTGACCCTTAGGATGAACGGTTTAGGAGTTATGAGCCATTTCGCGTTTTTGGTTGCTGTAGCGCCACCTATTGGCCAATCTGGCTCATAATTTGATAACCTCTCCTCGATTTTTGGACTACCTATTGACAAAGTTTGAAGTCTCTAGCATTTACGGTTTGGTCTGCACGATGAGTTTTACGGCAGAATAATAATAATAATAATAATAATAATTAAAGCTGCGAGCAGCATTTATCGGGGTTCAAGCCATTTAAGGTTTTTAAGCAATTGACACCTTTTGCATGAAAGGCTTTTAAGCACTGAATGAATTCGAGAGATATCAGGTGAAATGAAGTGATAAACTGACAAAATGTGATTTTAAATATTATAATAATGACTTTATAAAGTCTAAATATGAATTGATCAGGAGAGTGCAGAGAATCATACTGCTGTGGTTTGGTTCCGATCAGGCAAAAAACCTAGGACTAGTTTGCAAAACGAGGTTTTTAACATAATTGTGAATATTTAAATAAAGATTTGATTGACAGTATTGGTTATAGAGGCAAAGTTGTTCAGTATGAGAAGATCTATCATAATATATGCATATTATGTGGCTGTTTTAACCCCACCTGATTACAGAGATTCACCATAGGGAATACATGGTTTTCAAAGCTTTTTAACACTTATAGCGCCCCCTATTCTCCGATCTCCATAAAACTTTGCATGTGTCTTCAACATGTTATGCCACATATACCCAACAATTTCCGTGAAGTTTTGAGTTTTCCCTTAGGATTTATAGGCTTTTGAGTGTATTTTGCCACGCCTCTTTTCTAAATGGCCCTGTTATAGCCATCCAAATGCAAAAAATCAACTTTTTTTTGATAATTATTGATCTAGAGAGTCCAGAGAATTGTCCTAGACTGGTTTGGTTCTGATTGGGCAAAAAACCAGGGACTAGTTCGCAAAAGTAGGTTTTTAACATAATTGCAAATATTTATTTAATGATTTGATTGACAGCAATGGTTCTGGAGGCAAAGTTGTTCAACATGAGGAGATCTATCATATGATATGCATATTTTGCCGATGTGTGCAACGCCACGTGATTGCAGAGCCATAAAACTCGTTAGCGCCAGCTAGTGGCCGATTTCTTTCAAATTTCTTACAGACCTCTAGGACCATGAGTTAAACATGCCCACTGAGTTTTTTTCCGATCAACCTCCGTTAACCCTGTCTAATAGGTGCTCAAATTTCATTGGCCGATGGCGGCCATGTTTTTTGAGATACGCCAATGTTCTCATAGACAGACATGGTACCTTGGGCCAAGACATTGCATACCAATTTTCCAGTCAATCGGACTAGCGGTCGCGTGGTTATAGCCCTTTTTGTGTTTTTTCCATGTTATAGCGCCACCAAGTGGCCAATCGTCGCGATTTTTTTATCGTGACCAAAGACTGAGCCCATAAACATGTGTACCAAGTTTGGTGAAGATATCTCATTTCTTGCTGTAGTTATAGCCTCTTTAGTAAAATAGGCTCCGCCTTAAATGTACATTTCCACGCCCCTTTTCGTTCATGAGTCAAAATTTCAACTTTTTTTTGATAATTATTGATATTGAGACTAGAGAGAACATTTTGGCACTGGTTTGGTTCTGATATGTCAAAAAACCAGGGACTAGTTCGCAAAAGTAGGTTTTTGACAAAATTCAAAATGGCGGAAAAATTTGCATACCGGAAATGAAATCGGAGATATACGTTTTGTTCGTCATGATCTCAGCTTTCCAATGATATAAGATACTTGACCTTTAGGATGAACGGTTTAGGAGTTATGAGCCATTTCGCGTTTTTGGTTGCTGTAGCGCCACCTATTGGCCAATCTGGCTCATAATTTGATAACCTCTCCTCGATTTTTGGACTACCTATTGACAAAGTTTGAAGTCTCTAGCATTTACGGTTTGGTCTGCACGATGAGTTTTACGGCAGAATAATAATAATAATAATAATAATAATAAAAATCAGCACAAATACAATAGGTGTTCAGCACTTCGTGCTTGAACCCCTAATAATAATAAAAATCAGCACAAATACAATAGGTGTTCAGCACTTCGTGCTTGAACCCCTAATAATAATAATAAAAATCAGCACAAATACAATAGGTGTTCAGCACTTCGTGCTTGAACCCCTAATAATAATTAAAGCTGCAAGCAGCATTTGAGCGGGGTTCAAGCATTTAAGGGCGTTTAAGCACTGAGGCATTAAAGACATTAAGTTTTATTTAGCAAGATTTTAAACACTGAAGTAATAAATGGAAAAGTCCATTCACAGCCAATATAGGCAATTTACCATAGGAAATGCATGGTTTTTAAAGCTTTTTAACAGTTATAGCGCCACCTATAGTCCGATCTCTTTAAAACTTTGCATGCTTCATCAGCATGTCATGCCACATATACCCAACAATTTTCGTGAATTTTTGAGCTTCCCTTTTGGGTTAGCGCCAACTAGTGGCCGATTTCTTTCAAAATTCTTACAGACCTCTAGGACCATGAGTCAAACATGCCCACTGAGTTTCGTTCCGATCGACCTCCGTTAACCCCATCTAATAGGTGCTCAAAATTCATTGGCTGATGGCGGCCATGTTTTTTGAGATACACCAATGTCCTCATAGACTTATATAGTAACTTGGGCCAAGACACTGCATACCAAATTTCAGGTCAATCGGACTAGCGGTCGTTGTTTTTTTCACATTATAGCGCCACCAACTGGTCAAACGTCGCGATTTTTTTTTATCGAGACCAAAAAATGAGCCCATACACATGTGTACCAAGTTTGGTGAAGATATCTCATTTCCTTCTTAAGTTATAGCCTTTTTAGTAAAATAGGCTCCGCCCACAACATTCTTTTTCCACCCCTTAGCAACCGTAAATCGAAATTTCAACTTTTTCTCAATGAATATTGATATTCAGACTACAGAGAACATTTTGGCACTGGTTTGGTTCCAATTGGGCAAAAAACCAGGGACTAGTTTGCAAAAGTAGGTATTTAACATAATTGCAAATATTGAATTAATGATTTGACTGACAGCAATGGTTCTAGAGGCAAAGTTGTTCAGTATGAGGAGATCTATCACATGATATGCATATTTTGTGGATGGGTGCCACACCACGTGATTACAGAGCCATACAAATCTTTAGCGCCAACTAGTGGCCGATTTCTTTCAAAATTCTTACAGACCTCTAGGGCCATGAGTCAAACATGCCCATCAAGTTTTGTTCCGATCAGCCTCCGTTAACCTTGTCTTATAGGTGCTCAAACTTCATTGGCCGATAGCGGCCATGTTTTTTGAGATACGCCGATGTTCTCATAGACGTACATGGGGCCTTGGACCAAGACACTTCTTTCCCATTTTCAAGTCAATAAGACTAACGGTCAGGTGGTTATACCCCTTTTTATGTTTTTTTCATGTTATAGCGCCACCATGTGGCCAATCGTCGCGATCTTTTTAACGTGACTAAGGACTGAGCCCATAAATATGTGTACCAAGTTTGGTGACGATATCTCATTTCCTTCTTGAGTTATAGCCTTATTAGTAAAATAGGCTCCGCCCTGAACGTCCATTTTGAGGCCCTTTAGCAAACATGAATCGAAATTTCAACTTTTTTTCAATGAATATTGATATTCAGTCTCCAGAGAACATTTCTGCACTGGTTTGGTTCCGATTGGTCAAAAAACCAGGGACTAGTTCGCAAAAGTAGATTTTCGACAAAATTCAAAATGGCGGGAAAATTTGCATACCGGAAATGAATTCGGAGATATACGTTTTGTTCGTCATGGTCTCAGCTTTCCAATGATATAAGACACTTGACCCTTAGGAGCAACGGTTTAGGAGTTATGAGCCCTTTCGCGCTTTTGGTTGCTATAGCGCCACCTATGGGCCAATCTGGCTCATAATTTGATAACCTCTCCTCGATTTTTGGACTACCTGTTGACAAAGTTTGAAGTCTCTAGCATTTACGGTTTGGTCTGCACGATCGCTTTTACGGCAGAAGAATAATAATAATAATAATAATAAAAATCAATACAATTACAATAGGGTTTCAGCACTTCGTGCTTGAACCCCTAATAATAATAATAAAAATCAATACAATTACAATAGGGTTTCAGCACTTCGTGCTTGAACCCCTAAAAACACTCCAAATAATACAACCCATTATTTACTATGGTATCAGGTTCACATCGGGTTATGTGACAAAATATATTGAGTTTTTTCAAAATGAAAACTCAATACATGACAAAAAAAAAATGTTGCACTGCCCTAGACCAAGCTAAAACATTATAAAGTTTACAACCACTAAAAACAAAAACAAACAAACTTGCATTTAGTTAACAGCAACCCACTTAACTTATGGGTAACATTTTCTTGCCCACATTCAGTCTTTCCTGACAGAAAAGGGGATGAGCTGTTTGTTGGTTTTCATTTCAATGATCTTTTCTGCAAGTTCACCAACAATTTTTTTCTGACACAGTTGTGCTAGTTGCAAAAGTGTGTATTTACCCTTGATCTGTTCTAGGACACTTTTGTCTACAATGTAAATCTCTGCAATTGCTGCAGTGTCTTTCACAGCATTTCTAGAAACACACGCTTTCTTGAAAGCTGCGGGTCATCCTGAAGCCTCTTTGCACAAGTTTGAGGACACGCCGATATCTTTTCACCACATCTGCAATTGAGGCAACTGAAAAAACAAACAAACAATAATGTAAATAAAATCACCAATAAATGTGGTTGTGTCTTGTGTAGTTTCTTAGGCACAAGGTGAGCCACAATGTTTCCCACATGTTTTCTTTATAAAATGGAGGCTACAACTTGGATAAAGGTGTATGGCTTATTCTATGATTAAAGGTGCACTATGTAGTATTTTTGCAGTAAAATATCCAAAAACCACTAGGCCGGTGTTATATATTTTGTTCAGTTGAGTACCTACAATATCCCAAATGTTTGCAACTATTTTGTAAATTGTGAGAAAAAATAGCTATTTTAACCAAGGTCCGGGACGTTTCAGCATTGCATTTGAGGGAGTCGCCTGTCAATTGCGTCATATCTGCGCTACCTTCGGTTTCGGCTTTTATTTGGCAGGAGCTCTTTACTCTTAGCAGTGTGAACAAGTGAACGCACAGAGTAACGTCATAACATCGTTTTAAACACACTTAAATGTATCTAATATGATAAACAGAGCTGCTTTACCTCAAAATCATAACTGCGACTGTGTCCTGTCCCGTCATAATAAAAGTCCCGGTATTCGCGAGGCGGGTATTTGTTTAACAATCGCTCCAGCAGCTGTGCTCAGGTCCACAACACTCGGTCCTGCTCTGCTTTGGACTACAGTAACGTTAATAACCGCATGCATGAACGTGATTTCTGCCTGAGTCCTATTTTCCACCGGCTGTGAGGTGAAGACCACATCTCCCAAGATGCTGCGCTCACACTTTGTGTCATCAAATTACGCATTTGTTTTGAATAGGCGCGCTCCAGTGGACGGAAAGCTGCATAGTGCACCTTTAAGAACGTTTAATAGTCGGTAGTGTGAGGGCAGTGTGCCAATAAAGTATTTGATGAGTATTGCTATAAAACACTGAGGTAAACACTGTTCAGAACATTCTTTATTTTTAATTATTGATTACCATAATAGGTAAGCACATATTGTGTTGACTTAATTACTTACATAATCTCTAAGAAAGCTGTAGTAAAAATACAAGTTGGATACAGATCATCACTGATATTCATTGAGAATTCCCAGACAATGTAACATAACAGTTAAGCTTTTGACATGTTGATTTTGTGTCATTCGAAAAAGAGATGACAAGACAGATGATGATTGGGTTGTGGGAAAGTGTGACTGTGCACTATGCAACAAATTAAGTATAAAGCACTAAAATAAAAATAATCAGCTAAATACTTCATACCTAACTAAATAGAGTGTGTCCATACCTTGCTCTCCTTTTCCGTTTGACTTCTTCACCTTCTTGTTTTCCTTCTTTCTTTTTTTTTGCTTTTCTTCTTGCCATTCTTCTTTTTACGCTTTGTAAGTGCTGTTGTGCAAAGTTATGTGTATTCGTTTCATAATTCATTCATAATTTCATGTTTTTGATTTATTTCATGTATTCACCTATCTGAGGTACAGTTTACAATTGTGATGTATGTGATAAATACATTCATGGCTCTTTAAGACGTAAGGCTCGCGATAATGCGTCACTATTGCGGAAATGATGAACTGCGTTGCCCCCTGATGGACTGACGATGAGCAGACGCTCACGAGGCTCTGCAAGTTGCATTAAGTTTAAAAGGAGTGTTTTCACAAGTCATACGGACTGTAAAGAGCAAAACGAAAGACTCAAGGATCTCTTTTCATAACAAGCAGCCAACGAGGTATTTGTTTCACTTGTTAAGTGTTTTGTAAGCATAATTTGTATCTCTTTTCCTTTAAGACTATGCATTGTATAATTTTCTGATATGTTTGTGCTATGCTCATTTACAAATACAGTTCTCACGGCGTAAAGATGAGCCAAAGAATTAAACGCCCGTTTCAAAGAACCAACCTGTGTCTGTGTTGTTGTGGAGAGAGCTACAGTGAGAACTCGCCTGCTCGACGACGCGGGTAGGAGAGACAACGAGATCGTCGTGGGTGTCGACCGGATGAAAGGCCATCGTATCAGATAAGCAAAACCCATAACCGATCGTCGTTACAACGATCGCAAGCAACAGTGATTAGACTTTGAAAGTGCAACATATCAAGCTAAAATCAAGAAGTGCTCTGCTACAAGGAAGCTATAGGTGGCATGAGAAGTGATTTAACTTGAAAATTGCGTCAAGGACAAGTCTATTTATTCTGCATACTGTGTTTGGGACAATTTAAAAGATCTGAAAATTTAATATCATTACAACTGAAATCAAGATTTTCCAATTTTGTGCTTATGAGAATGAAACAAGCTTTAAGTGCAATTTAAGTGAATCTTAAAGGGAAAGTGACATTTATTTTGTGGAAAATAATTTACTACGTTTTGAGTTACTTTATCTCCATTTAAAGTTTATAAATTGCCATATACACTGTGAAGAGTAATTTCTAATCATTTGTTTTTCTAGTTCTAAAATTCAAGTCATTTACAAGTAGAGAGGTTTGAACTGATGCAGTATTTTAGTCTGTATTTAAAATTTCTGTCTGTTAGTTCACATTCAGGCCACTGTAGTTTACATTCACATATAACCAAGCTTAATTCAACTGTAGCTCAGTGGTCACATACATTTTACAGTAATTTCAAGATGTCTGACTCAAATGCCGAAGTCTCCCGTAAAAATGCCAAATCACCTTTTCAAGATAAAGATACAGATCAAGAATGTGCAGAAGAGGTGGAAAGGCTGCGAAGAAGTGAAAGAACCCGAACTCTCACAGAAAAGGAAAGAGAACTTCAAGAAAAAAGGGTGAAAGGTGTACAACGGCGGTACAGAATCATCTATGAAAAATGGAGGTATAATGCAAGATTAGGCAAGGAACTATTGTCTGATGAAGCCTCCCAAGACGAATTAAATGAGCTAATTGAGAACATTGAAAGCACCAGCTCTGAAGTAAAGTTAATTTACGAAGAAATGCATCGAGTACAAACTCCTGAACCAGATCTCCGACGTAAGGTTGATACATGCCTATCTCTTTCAGAATTCATAATTCAAAGGGCTCGTAGCCAACTCGAAGGACATGTAGAAAATGAGGAGGAAGAACCTTGGCCTGATGTTGGATCAATCTTAAACTCAACAGGTTCATTATCAAGACCACTGTCTCCATCAAAATGTGGTTCAACCCACTCTAGTATCCACTCAGCCAAAAGAAATGAAGCTGTGGCTGAAGCTGCTGCATCACAGGAAGTTTTAGCAGTATTGGAGGAACAAGAAAGGGAAGTAGCAGAACTTCAGAGGCTAGAGGTCGAAAGTCGACAATGTTTGGCACGTTTTGAGTCTAAGGACATGGTTAGACAACAAGCAATGCAGGACAAGCGCAGGAGGCTTGAGCGTTTAGAAGAATTGAAAAAGCTGAATGCTGCAAAGGCTCGAGTGAAGGTATATGATCAAGTTGAAGGAAATTTTAAAGTAATTGATTTGCTGCATACTGAGACAGAAGGAGAACATCAAGTTCCTAACTTCACAAATCCTTCAGCCATTCCCCAATCTCTACCTGTCATAGCCCAAGTCCTCCAAGCCTCAAGCCCTCCATTTATTCCCCAAAATCTGCCAGTCACAACACGAACCCTCCAGGCCTCAAACCCCTCATTTGTTCCTCAATCTTTCATCTTACCCAGTCGCAAGTCAAGGTCTTAATCTCCAATCTCCGCAATGGTCATCTCAAGCTCCACCACCTTCAATGTATATGCCTCAAATGCAAAACAACTCTGATTTGGTCAGTGCTCTAACAGAAGCTATGAGTGCCAACCGTCTTCCAACGCCAGAACCTGCAGTATTTGTGGGAGACCCTCTGAAATTCAAAGACTGGCAGCTCTCTTTCGAAACATTAATTGACAGGAAAAACATTCCAAAGAACGAAAAGCTGTATTACCTCAGAAAGTACTTGGGTGGTGCTGCAAGGAAAACTGTCGAAGGATTCTTCCTACTAGGCACAGAAGCAGCATATGACTCTGCCTGGCAGCTGTTGGAAAAACGTTTTGGAGACCCATTCATAATTGGAAAGTCCTTCAGAGATAAGCTGCATGCATGGCCAAAGATAAGTTCTAAAGATGGTTGTGAATTAAGAGAGTTTACTGACTTCCTTAAGAGCTGTGAAGCTGCAATGCCCCACCTTAATACATTGGATGTTCTCAATGACTGCAATGAGAATCAAAAAATCCTGCTGAAGTTGCCAGATTGGTTAGTATCCAGGTGGAACCGCAAGGTGATGGAAGCCAGAGAAGCAAATGCTGGTTACCCAAAATTCAAAGAGTTTGTAGACTTTCTATCAAAGGAAGCAGATCTCGCTTGTGATCCTATATCTTCAATACAAGCACTTAAGAGCATGGAAAGTGGGAAACTTAGATATTTACGAAGCCAAACCATTCAAGCAAAGACATTGTACACAAGCACTGCACAGAGTAATGTCTCAACATGCGTTTTTTGTAAAAGGACGGGACATGTCTTGGCTAAGTGCAGAAAGTTTGGAGAGAAGACCGTTCAAGAGTGTGTTAAGTTTGTGCGTTCAGAGAAACTCTGCTTTGGATGTTTGCAGACTGGTCATCATTCAAGAAGATGTGAGAATAAGAGTACATGTGAAAGGTGCCAGAAAAGACATCCTACATGTTTGCATGACGACAGGTTCAGAGAATATCGAAGGCCTTCTTCTTTGAAGGAAGAAGATTGTTCAAAGGACAAAACTGACAGCAAAGAAATAGCTGCGGCAGCAATCACCAATGCAGTCAGACAAGAAGGCTTAAACACACAAACTTCCACAATCATACCAGTTTGGGTCTCCTCTACAAAATGGCCAGATCAAGAAATCCTTGTCTATACGCTCTTAGACACGCAGAGTGACACAACCTTTATCCTAGATGAAGTAGCTCAAGCACTCGATACAAACAAGGAGAGTGTCAGTTTGCAGCTATCTACAATGTCAGCAAGGTCAACAGTCATACCTTGTCAGAAACTGACAAATCTGCAAGTGAGAGGATACAACTCTGAGAAAAGGATTACATTGCCTGTGGTTTTCACACGAGAATTTATTCCGCCGAACAGGTCGCATATCCCAACATCAGAAACTGCTCAAAAATGGCCTCATCTGGAACAATTGGCAGACAAGATTCCACCCCCATTGGATTGCAAAGTAGGCCTTTTGATAGGTTATAATTGTCAACAAGCCCTTCTTTCAAAGGAGATCCTGTCTGGGGAAGAAAATCAGCCATACGCACAACGAACTGACCTTGGCTGAAGTATTGTCGGCTGCTCGTACACATCGAGTGATTTTGATGATGTAATAGGAGTCAGTCACAGAACCTTGGTGCGACGAGTGATGCCAGAAGTGAAGCCATCAGTTGAGCTAAAGAAGGAAGTGCATTTCGTGTGCAGAACTCGCATGAAGGAAATCATTCCAACAGATGTCATAAAGGCACTTGAATTTGACTTCAAAGATCACAGTGCAGATGATAACCCAGTTTCTCAGGAAGACATGCTCTTCTTATCCAAGGTGAGAGAAGGTATAATGCAGAAGGAAGATGGCCACTATGAACTTCCACTTCCTTTCAAGACAGACAAACCTAGTCTCCCGGATAATAAACAATCTGCTGTTCATAGACTAATCTCATTGGAGCGGAGAATGAGAAGAGACAAACAGTATCACAAAGACTATGTCAATTTCATGAATGACATAATAGCCCGAAAGGATGCTGAGAAGGTTCCAAAGTCTGAACTGAATAACCAACCTCCATGGTATATCCCCCACCACGGAGTCTACCACCCCCACAAACCAGGCAAGATCCGGGTGGTTTTCGATTGTTCAGCACGCTTCCAGGAAACCTCTCTGAACGATCACCTCTTGACTGGTCCAGACCTGACCAACACATTAGTTGGAGTGCTTTGTCGATTTAGGAAGGGCCCAATAGCCATAATGTGCGACGTTGAAAGGATGTTCCATCAATTTCATGTTGTGATGGAACACCAAGACTACCTGAGATTCCTCTGGTGGGATGACGGCAATCTGGATTCCAAACCCTCTGTGTATAGGATGAAGGTACACCTGTTTGGAGCCGCTTCATCCCCCGGCTGCTCCAACTTTGGGTTCAAGTATCTGGCATCACAGGGTCATGGAAAGTTCAGTGAAGAGTCCATCAAGTTTATCCAGAGAAGCTTTTACGTCGATGATGGCTTAACAAGCGTATGGTCACCTGCTGAAGCTGTGCATCTTGTGAAGGAGGCAAGAGCCTTATGCAAAACAGGAAATCTCAGACTACACAAATTTGTGTCGAATAACAAGGAAGTAACTGCCACAATACCTCCTGAAGAATGTGCTGAAACTAAAGATCTAGACATGGCTTTAGGAGAACTTCACATCGAGCGAGCACTTGGAGTTCAGTGGTGTGTCGAAGCAGATGAATTCCAGTTCAGGGTTGTAGTCAGGAAAAATCCACTGACAAGGAGAGGAGTTCTCTCAACAGTAGCCTCTGTCTATGATCCACTAGGATTTGTTGCTCCATTCTTGCTAGTTGGCAAACAGATACTTCAGGCGCTATGCAGGGAAAAGGTAAGCTGGGATGAAGATCTACCCGAGCACATTCTGCCACAATGGGAGTCATGGCTCAGAGACTTGCCAGCATTGGCAGTCCTGAAAATCCCAAGAAGCTACCATCCATCAAACTTCGACAAGGTTGCGCTGTCCGAGCTTCACAATTTTTCAGATGCAAGTTTCAATGGATATGGTGCATGTTCGTATCTCCGTGCAGTAAGTGAATCAGGGCAGGTTAGTTGCTCACTTGTCATGGGGAAAGCAAGAGTAGCCCCTACCAAGCAAACGACTATCCCTAGGCTCGAATTATCCTCAGCTGTGACTTCAGTCCGTAATGGTGACGTCATCAGAAGGGAACTTGAAGTTGAAAACCTTCAAGAGTATTACTGGACTGATTCGATGGTGGTCATTGGCTATGTGAATAACGATGCCAAAAGATTTCACACATTTGTGGCCAACCGAATTCAACGTATAAAATCCAGTACACATCCTGAACAATGGCGTCATGTCAGCTCTGAAAACAACCCTGCTGACCATGCCTCAAGGGGGCTGAGTGCCATTCGGCTGAAAGAGTCTAACTGGCTGAAGGGACCCGACTTTCTGTGGCAGATAAATCTCCCACACAAGGAAGAAACGGTGGGAGAAATAGAAATAACTGACCCTGAGCTTCGGAAAGCCCACATTTGCACAGTCAAGACAAAGGAAGTGAATTCAATGGTGAACCGCTTTATTAAATTCTCAGACTGGTCCAGGGCAGTAAGGGCTGTAGCCAGGCTCAAGAGGTTCATCAGAGAGTTTAAGAGAGTTCAGTTAAGAACGAATAAAGCAACTACTCTTGAAGAAAGAAAAGAAGCAGAAATCACCATCATCAAGCTGGTGCAAGAAGACACCTTCACTGAAGATATCCAAAAGATTAAGCTCCAGAAAGAAAGTACCCTGAACAAGCACAGCAATTTACGTCGGTTAAGTGCCTTCTTGGACCATAATGGTGTCCTCAGGGTGGGAGGACGGCTATCACAATCGTCTTTGCATCATGATGTAAAGTATCCTGTAATACTTCCGAAGAAATCTCACTTGTCAGCCTTGCTCGTCAAACATCATCATGAGCGTGTACACCACCAAGGAAGAGGCATGACAATGAATGAGTTGCGTGCAAACGGAATATGGATCTTAGGATGTGGGAATTTGGTTTCTTCGCACATCTACAAGTGTGTAAAATGCAGAAGGTACAGAAGAGCAACTGAGGTTCAACGAATGGCGGATCTACCGGAAGAGAGAACCGAGACATCACCTCCATTTACTTTCTGTGGCATAGATTGTTTTGGCCCATTCATTGTAAAGGAAGGAAGGAAGGAATTAAAGCGATACGGATTGCTGTTTACCTGCTTGTGCTCTAGAGCTGTACACATAGAGACATTAGATGATCTGACAACAGACGCTTTCATGAATGCGCTTCGTGTGTTCATAGCCATCAGAGGACCTGTACGCCAGCTAAGATGTGATCAGGGAACTAATTTCATGGGCGCTAGAAGAGAGTTTTCTGAGTTGCTCAAGGGGATGGATCAAGAACGTCTGCGAGCAATCAGTTGTGAATTTGTAGTGAATGTTCCCTCAGCAAGCCACATGGGCGGAGTCTGGGAGCGCCATATTCGAACGATCCGAAGCATCTTGACTGCCATGCTTGACAAGTCTGCAAGTAGACTTGATACCACAACCTTGAGGACATTCCTTTACGAGACAATGGCCATAATCAACAGCAGACCACTTAGTGTTGAGCATCTTCACGATCCTACCGGTCCAGAACCACTCACTCCCAATCACATATTAACCATGAAATCTGCAGTCATTCTGCCTCCTCCAGGACAGTTTGGCAAAGGAGACCTCTATCTGCGTAAAAGGTGGAGAAGAGTGCAGTTCTTGGCAAATGAATTCTGGCAAAGGTGGAAACGTGAATATCTGCTGAATCTCCAACAACGTCAAAAATGGCAGAAGACATCTCGAAATTCACAAGTAGACGACATTGTGATTCTACAAGATGACAACGCTCAAAGAAATGAATGGAAGCTCGCCAGAGTTGTTGAAGTTCACCCTAGTTCAGATGGCATTGTGCGAAAGGTGAAGCTACTAGTCAGTGACATTACATTTGTTAAGGGAAAACCACAGACTAGACTAGTTTACTTAGAAAGGCCTATTCACAAGGTAGTTACTTTACTTGAATCCAAATAAGTCACACACACAACACTCACTTAGGGCTAAAGTACATTTATCATATTCTTTTCACATTATTTGTTCTAAGGAAAATCCTACATTTTGAGCAAATTAATGATTTTGGTGGGAGTGTAAGTGCTGTTGTGCAAAGTTATGTGTATTCGTTTCATAATTCATTCATAATTTCATGTTTTTGATTTATTTCATGTATTCACCTATCTGAGGTACAGTTTACAATTGTGATGTATGTGATAAATACATTCATGGCTCTTTAAGACGTAAGGCTCGCGATAATGCGTCACTATGCGGAAATGATGAACTGCGTTGCCCCCTGATGGACTGACGATGAGCAGACGCTCACGAGGCTCTGCAAGTTGCATTAAGTTTAAAAGGAGTGTTTTCACAAGTCATACGGACTGTAAAGAGCAAAACGAAAGACTCAAGGATCTCTTTTCATAACAAGCAGCCAACGAGGTATTTGTTTCACTTGTTAAGTGTTTTGTAAGCATAATTTGTATCTCTTTTCCTTTAAGACTATGCATTGTATAATTTTCTGATATGTTTGTGCTATGCTCATTTACAAATACAGTTCTCACGGCGTAAAGATGAGCCAAAGAATTAAACGCCCGTTTCAAAGAACCAACCTGTGTCTGTGTTGTTGTTATACACGCTTCTTTTTCTTCTTTTCTTCATCTGAAGAGTCAGAGATAGAGCTGGACTCAGAGCTTGAGTCAGTGCTGGAATCACTGGTAGTGTCAGTGCTGGAGTCCAAAATCATGGCCTGTGGCTCCTCACTTCCAGTGGCCATTATCTCCAAGTTCCCATCTGCAATATAAACGTATAATGTAAACCTATACCCACTGTAAAATCAAGGTGCTTTTTGAAGAACTTTACTGTAACTATTTGAGTATTTCAGTGAATTCTACTAAAAAAACAATGCTAATGTTGTCTACAGCCACTGCTGTAAATGGAAATCCAATGTGCTATGGCAAGGCAGCAGTCTACAGGCTATACACAAGTGAAGTCAGTTCAATCCTTACAAATGGCAGTAAATAACAGCTAAAGCTCTAAATGTTGTCACCTAAATAAGAGACTATTTGTAATGTAATTATAATATGACTATAATTACTATAATACTATTACTATAATGTAATTTTTTGGTCACACTTTAAATTAGGTGTCCTTAACTACTATGTACTTACATAAAAAATAAGTACAATGTACTTATTGTGCTCATATTGTATTGCAAAACACTGCTGCTTTTGAGGAGGGATACGGGAAAGGTTAGGGACAGGTTTGATGGTATGGATAGGTTTAAGGGTGAGTTAGGATGCACTCACAGTAGGCACAATTGCACAGCGCAATTGACTTAGAATTTGCCGCTTTAATCGCAAACTACATTTCCTGTTCATCAATAAGGTGAGAACCAGACCCCGTTATAAACCTAAACATACTCAAATTAAATGAAAAATGAAGTACATTACAGAATGTAATTACAGAAATTAAGTACAGATGTAATTACATGCAGATATTTTTAAAATATAAGTACAATGTTAAAGCATGTATGTACACAATAAGTGCACTGTATCAAAGTATTATTTAAAATTTTAGTGCATAGTAGTTAGAGACACAATATAGAGTGGGACCAATTTTTTTTAATATATATATTTTTTATCTGATTTTTAATTTTAAAAATACACTAAAAAATAAAAACAAACAATTTAATATCAATTACAAAAACTCCAAACCCTAGCAAGAGAAAACTTTGAGTAGATACCTATAAATGGAAAAACTACATACCTACTGTAGGAAATCATTTTTAGTTGCAATTTAACAGGTGTCCAAAAAGCAGCAGCATTTAGTTTTAAATGCAAATGTTTTCACAAATAACTCTATGGGCCCTATTTTAACGATCTGAAACGCAAGTGTCAAAGCGCAGAGCGCAAGTAACTTTGTGGGCGGGTCTCGACGCTGTTGCTATTTTCCCGGCGGGATAAATGGCTCTTGCGCCCGGCGCAAATCTAAAATGGGTTGGTCTGAAGTAGCTTATTCACAGATGTGGTTTGGGCGTAACGTGAATAAACCAATCAGAGCGGCATCCAACATTCCCTTTAAAAGCAGGTGCGCAAGTTCCCTTATGGATTGCTATTATTATGGCGTATTTACCTGGCGCACTCCATGAGCGGTTCACAGCCGACGTGACTGATGTTCTTGTAAGAGCAGCCCTTACGAAACAAAAATATATTGCAGTATATTGGAAAATTTCATGCAATACATTAGGAAATATATTAACATATATGGGAATTAATATTTATATCTTTCAATATATTGCAATATATTGAAAGCGGCAATCATTTGTATATTTTGCAATATATTACATGAATATATAATATATTTTATAATACCATCAATATATTATTCCATATATTTACAATATTTTAAAATATATTTCAACTGATATATTGGTAAATATATTTTCCTTTTGTAATGGAGTGAAAGACAGAGAAGTTGTGTTGTATGGAGATGGGAGAAACCCACCCAAAATAGCGTCGGTTAAACAGTTTTTTTATTTTTTCAGTCGATTTTTTTTCCTGGTTCTTGAAGGACAAACCAATTTGTCAGATGTCCTTATATATATATATATATATATATATATATATATATATATATATATATATATATATATATATATATATATATATATATGTCTCGCCACTATTGGGCAAACAGGTCTGATCCTTAATTACTACAATTAGCCTAAATAATTTGTAAGCTAGATTTATGCCTATTTTTTCACATCTTCGTGGCACACCACAATGTGTTAATATTTTTTTTTTTAGTGTAACAATTTATGATTTGCAAAAATAACTGTTGTATATAACAAACAGAAAATATGACCATATCACACCCATCCTTCACTCGCTCCATTGGCTCCCTGTTTCATACAGGATTAATTATAAAATCATCTTACTTACCCATCAATGCATCCACGGAAACGCACCCCCCTACTTAAAGGAACTACTCGTCGCAACACAAAACTCTTCACGCAACCTCCGTTCTGGAAATAAAGCCCTTCTTCAACCATCCACAACTAAGCTCCGCACTATGGGGGATCGAGCCTTCTGCTCACCGCGTCTTTGGAATTCCCTTCCAGAAAACCTAAGGGCTCCTCAAGCCATAGACTCTTTTAAGAAAGAACTAAAAACCTTTCTTTTTAAACAAGCATTTTTTACTTTTTGCTAATTCAATTTTTTTTTTTTTTTTTTTTTTTTTTTTTTTTTTTATGTGTAGCACTTTGGGATTGTTTTTAACTATGAAAAGGGCTTTACAAATAAAATATATCATTATTATTATTATTATTATCTGTGTAGATTTCATGAGCAAAGTGTATGCGCGTTGTGCCCGCCCTTAAAATAGCATAATGAACAACGCGCAACGCGCCACTGACTTTAGACCAGGTTTTTTCTGGTCAGTGGCGCAACTGTTTAATGGAACAGCAAACTAGCACCAGGGATTGTTTGCGTCGGAACACGCCTCCTTTTTTGTGCTGAACCGCCCAGGGAGCGCAAGTTCATTCACTAGTTTAGCGACGTGCTTCTGTGGAGGGAAAAGTGCGCTTTGCGCAGGTGCAAAATAGGAATGACACATGCGTCGGTGTACAAAGTCAATTGCGCTGGGTGCAAGATAGTGTGCTATATCTCTCTATTTTTAATTCCACTTTGAGGGTTATCTGCTTTAGAGATCTTACACATTGTCCACCTAAATGTATGCATGTGCTAAATATAATCTAAAAATCAAAAACCTAAAGCAGGTACAAAATAATATTGAAAGGTCAGCAACAATATTGTCAAGCATGAAATATGTGCAGTAATGCTATAGCATTATTCTTCAAAAGCCCATAGAGGTTCCGGAGAGCCATGTGCTCTACCTGTACAAACCTTGTTCTGGTGCAGACTTTTCTTCAAGCTGCTTCTTGAGTAAGTCATTTTCCTCCTCCAGCTCGTTCACCCGAGACTGGAGCATCTCCGCCTTCTTTTTCCAGAGAATATGTTGTTTCACAGGCTTGAGATTGTCCATCCTACTAACTGCAAAATATGACATGAAAAAATAGGAATGCATGTCAGTGGGGTAGAGTGGCTAAACTTTGTAAGAACATTGTCAAAAGTTTTTTTACATTATGTAATTACATCCACAAGACACAACAGGTTTATTTGGTCTCCATTATTGTTATAAATTATCAGATGATAACTTAAGACAGAGGGTAATAAACTTAAGCTAACAAACCAGTAAAACTAATTACTGTACTGTACTGTAAAGTATTATAATATGAAATACTTCAATTGGCAGCACAAAGCGCGCATGCGCTAATGCACATCCCGTGCGCAGAATTATGTGCTTGAATAGCGCGCAGCCATGCACACGTGCAGAGGCAACGCTTCCGCTTCACAACAAGCACAAAGGATGCGTACCGTAGGCCTAATATAGCTTATCTATGCAATAGTTTGTTAAGCCTTTTCTGTAAACTATTTTAAGTATAATTACAGGAATATTGAATCTTCATCGTGTTGACTGTCATAACGCGATGGAGGGAAGAGTTTAATTGAACTTGAATTTATCGACTTCAATATTCATCTGTATCGTTACCTCACATTAAACTATGAAAAAGCTTCCGATAAATGTGTGTAAAGGCTTGAACTTTCATGTACATATTCATGTAATTTCACCATTTCATTAGGGCTGTACTAGAATAATCGAATATTCGAATATTCGTTCGGTGAGGTGGCATTCGATTTTCAGTTTTGAGATTCGAATATTCGTTTTTTTTTTTTTCAACACGTGACTTCCGCCGCGGACTCATTCTCACTCATGCTTGAAATAATAATAATACATTTAAAAAAACACCGCAACATGCTTTCAATAAAAGCATCGCGCATTTTAAAGATTTAAATTAACAAAAAGTCAGAATAAGACAAAATAAATCCCTTATTTAGAATAAAACTAATTGTAATAGATATTACATTTTGTGTGATTTTAAAAACAATTCATTTATTCTTATTCAACTGTTTATAAGCATGCAGTTCATTGAAATCACTGTGTGTTACTAATTTAATTTCTGTTTTGGGATTCATTTGTTTTAAAGAAAGGTTCGTTATTAATACCTTATTAAAGTTCTTGCTCTCAACAGACTTTGTGTTTTGTATCACTTGTGCACTGTCCGTTTTCGGAGCATAAACCTGCCCGTGTAATGCGTACCGAAATGAATGGGAGTCAATGGGATGCTAACAGCAGGTGATGGCTTGGTTAGCAATGGCAGCCCCTATGGGTGGAATGCTTTCCGAGCGCTAGATTACCCCCTTGCTTACGATCCACTGTTAATGAATAATGACAATACTTATTGTGTTTTGTAATGTAATGTAGATTGTAAGAGTGCCAAATTTATCACGATTGTATTTCTATTTTATCTAATCAGTTTGAATAAGCAGCTGGAAGATAAAACAGATATTTCAAGTATCAGCACAATAATCAGTCAATTTATAAAAGATAAATACATCTAATATTTCTCAACATCACACACGTGTGTGTGTGTGTGTGTGTGTGTGTGTGTGTGTGTGTGTGTGTGTGTGTGTGTGTGTGTGTGTGTGTGTGTGTGTGTGTGTGTGTGTGTGTGTGTGTGTGCGTGTGTGTGTGTGCGTGTGTGTGTCCAAGACATTATGTTAAACATTTAAACTTATCATATAATCTTATGTCCTGAAACTTCCAGGGAGTGTCGACGTAAAAGATGTGGACGGCTGAGAAGAAGTGTTCGGACAAACTCACTTTGCAGTCTGTTCACATGGATGAAGTATATACATAGGTAAGCAATGCAAATATATTACATAGTATTTGACATATTACACTATATGTATGGTGTTTTTTGAGTCCACAGAACACAACTACATTACAGCACGTTATAGTTTTTGGTGGCATACAAAAATATGATAGTCAATCTAATAGCATAGCATATTCTATTGCAAAAGCATTTCATGTAATACTGTATATCTCACCCAAAGACACATATGGTGACATATTCATTTTTGTTTGTTTTAATTATTTTTCAGCCAAAAATGTTCGGGATGTCATTTCTCGATACAGAAGACTCCTGAAACTCACACAACGTGGAGCAACCATGACAAAAGCTTTCAGGAAAGAGGGCGTCTCCAGGAATGCAGTGGCCCAGCTCGCTCCAATTGCAGAGCTGTACTTTGCGGACAGGGTCCAATTCAATGACATCAGCTTCACCCCAGGGAAGCTAGCCGAATTTGCGGAGAAGTGCAAAGAACACATTGTGGGGGAGGTTAAAAAAAAAGTGCTATCGATGAAAATGAAAGGTTCACTTTTGCCTTTTTGTTTAAATAAGTGAGTTAAGAAAAGAAAAAATGTGGGTAACACTTTAGAATAATAGTCCGTTATTAATAGATTACTATGCAGGAAGTAATGCAGGACTAAAGAGTAGCACTACATTAACACTTCAGCTACTACTATTAACTAATATTGAAACAAGCTGAACTAATCAGTAAGTAATATTGAATTCAGGACTAAGATAGTTCCTTATTATGTAATTAATAGTTACTGAGTGAGACTGGCGTCACTAATAACTAATTGGTAACAAGGAAAAATTATAAAGAATTACTAAATCATTACTAATCACAACATTAACATGTCTGAGATGTGAGAAATTATCTTTTTTTTACTCTCAATGTGGTCATAAAATGCATCACTAATTACTTAAGTGTTACCCAGTAATTATGCAGGAACTTCTAGTGATCTGGAGCATTATTTTAAAGTGGAAAAAATTGTTAGATCACTAGTAGTTCTTAAAAAATTGTCCTTTGTTACTCTGAATAAAGTAATAAAATGCATTACTAATTACTCAAGAACCCAATCACTCTTCAAGGACTACTGGTGATCTGGACCATTATTTTAAAGTGAAAAAAATATTTTCCACTTTAAAATAATGGTCCAGATAACTAGTAGCTCCTGCATAATGACTAGTTAACACTTAAGTAATTAGTGATGTATTTTATGACTTTATTCAGAGTAAAGAATATGATTAATTACATGTCAGACACAATAATGTGATAATTGGTCGGTTAGTTAATAGTTATTAATGAGGCTAATCTCAGTCAGTCATTATTGATGACTTAATAAGGAACTATCTTAGTCCTGAATTCAATATTACTTACTGATTAGTTCAGCTTGTTTCTATATTAGTTAATAGTAGTAGCTGAAGTGTTAATGTAGTGCTACTCTTTAGTCCTGCATTACTTTCTGTTTAGTTATCTATTAATAACGGACCATTATTCTAAAGTGTTACCAAATGTTTTTTTTTGTTTTGTTTTTTTTTACCAAAATGAGTTTGTTTTCTATGTTTAAATGTCTTTGTTAACTTTTATTTGTAACAGTGTTTGAACCGAAGGAAACAAAAACGTACAAATACTTTATTTTATTTATTTTTGTGTCATTCTAGGCTAAGCAGTTTTCTTAACAAAAAACAATACGTTTTTATTTCCATGCTTAGCTCTTTGTTGTGTTCAAATTTAACGCTGTGCTCCTTTTTTATACAGCAGTTCATTAAAAGCAGTTGGCTGGACAAACTAATGACTCTGGTATTTATTTAGCAGTTGGCAGATATGTACTTGTAGCCTACTGTGGTACTTGTGGTTATTTTCTTAAAGGTTCAGTGTGTAGTATTTATGAGGATCTATTGACAGAAATGCAATATAATATAACTATGATTTCAGTGGTGAATAAATTAATGTACTAAATGTACTGCAAAGTTTTTATTATTTAGAATGAGACATTTCTATCTACATACACCGTGGGCTCCTACAGTGAAGTCACCATTTTGCATCGTCATGTAGCCCTAAACGGACAAACTTCTGTACAATGCGCTAGCCACTCTCTGCTCTCTCCTATGACGACATATTTGTCCCGTGTCGGCCACCGTAGCTTCTCTATGTGCTTTGAAAGGGAGGGGTGAGCGGTGGGTGGTGCAATTCACAACCTCACCACTAGATGTCGCTAAAATGTACACACTGCACCTTTAATATTAAACCCAATAGTTATCAGTGTCGTTAATGTTTGTTGTATCTATTGACTGTCTGCTGAAAAACTACTGACTAGTAGCCTATGATGCGGGCCTGTAAGAGTCTTTCAACAGCATTTCTTTGTTTTTCACTTCATTTTGATGGGCCTAGTGTGGCAACAGAGGAATATATGACTTGAACTCACAGTAAACTGATAGTCTACTGAAAGGTAATTTATATGCAACAAACGGTCAGTAGAGTACTCCTGAAAATCCTTACGAAAGCAGGAGATCAAGTGTAAGTAATATGATATATTCTTAAAGTTCATTTGAAATTATGTTGTGTTGCTACTTATAGACAACTGAATGTTTACTGAAAGTATGTTGATACATTGGTTAATAGTTACATACTGACTACTTAAAAGCTCTTATTTGTGGTACTTAAAGTACTGAGACCTTATTGAGGATTTGTTGCATGTCTGCTAATATGCTGTTGAACATCTACTTATAGACAACTGAATGTTTACTGAAAATATGTTGATACACTGGTTAATAGCTACATACTGACTACTTAAAAGCTCTTATTTGTGGTACTTAAAGTACTGAGACCTTATTGAGGATTTGTTGCATGTCTGCTAATATGCTGTTGAACATCTACTTATAGACAACTGAATGTTTACTGAAAGTATGTTGATACATTGGTTAATAGCTACATACTGACTACTTAAAAGCTCTTACTTTGCGGTACTTAAAGTACTGAGACCTTATTGAGGATTTGTTGCATGTCTACTAATGCGTTGTTGAACATCTACAACCTAAATGGATAACACATTGGTAACACTTTACTGATAGAATGTTTAATAGCTGTTTACACTTTGCATACAGTGTAATTATTGTTATAAAACATTTAATAGACAATCTACAGATTATACCCTGATGAGAGTAAGTAGATATGTACTTGTAAAATAACTTATAGTCAGTAGACTGTCTGTAGACTATCTGTAGGGGGACCATCAAAATAAAGTGTTACCAACGTGGTAACACTTTACTTGAAGGGGTGTGCATAAGACTGACATGACACCTTCATAATCATGACATGACACGTGTCATGAATATGAAGGAGTTTTTGTGCATGTTTATGAAAACTGTCATTAAGTGTCATTCGCTTAATTATGTCATTTTTAATGCAATGATGACATTTCGGAGTTGTCTTTGTTATGACAACTTGACATAAACCAATACATCATAACCTGTCAGTGTCTTTGTCATGACAACTTGACATTACCAAGACAACATAACCTGTCATAAACATGACATAACAGATTATCAAATTTAAGAAACTTACTTAGCTTATAGGGTTAACCTTAAACTGTTATGTGGTTGGTTTTGATGTTGACTGAGGCCATTATAATGTCATACATTTTTTTCAGTGGCACAAGTTTAATTTGTCATTAAAATGTAATTAGGTGTTAATACGCTGTCAAATTATTTTTTAATAACAGCATCATTAATATTTTTCAGTTCATAATGTTTTATTTTATTTTTTAAGTTTAAAAATAAAACCAGCAGCTTCAACAGAAGGTTAGATAATAGACAATTTCAAATGTCTTAAAAATATGAAAAGGAGTTCGAGAAATAAAATCAATCATTTAATTTTTAAGACCTGCCCTCTCACAGAACTGACTCTTAAAAACACAAGATATGAATTTATACACAGGTGACCAGCACCAATTAACGCAAAAAGGGGAAAACACGTACACAAATAATGGCCATTACACAAAATAAACATGTATATATCAACATCATATGCACACATAAACAAACACAGAAAAATAACACTTTGTCAAATGACTTCACTTTATAAATTATCTTCCGATGTATAAAAATAAGAGGAATAGTCTTTAGAGCCCCACCCCGGGCTGAACAAGGAATGGTTACACCAAGGGGGTAATCTAGCACTCGGAAAGCGTTCCACCCATAGGGGCTGCCATTGCTAACCAAGCCATCACCTGCTGTTAGCATCCCATTGACTCCCATTCATTTTTGAGTCACTTTGACAGTGAATAACTTTACATCTGAGACGTTTAAAGACTCCATTTGTCCATTGTTTATTTATAAAGAAACACGACAATGCATAAAAGACTCCATTACCTTGTATCTTACACTATCGGCCCGCAGAAGCTGTTTTTGTAAAAATAGGCTAACGATTGCGTCATAACCAACGCGACTCTGTCGCACAGTTGAGAAATTACCGTATAGACCTGAGGAGACGCTCGCAGGCAATCTTTTACTGTCTATGAGGCAGTCGGGGGGACGCGGAGACATAAAGTCTGATAAAGTCAAGGGGGAAGAATGGGGAGAAGCCCATAGTGAGCCAAAAGCAACGGGAGAAAGTATTTAAACAACGTGATTCAGCTTTCACTTTCCACATCTACTAGAAGACCTACAGCTGTCAAACAGGAGGCTCACGTCACATCTACGTCGTCAAGCTCAGTCTGAGCCTGCGCAGTTCGCTCAGCCATCAGGAAGTGAGTGCTCCTATACTGACATCACTTAATGCCGTAGAAGTCAATGGGAACGCTCCGTCCATTTCTTTTACTGTCTATGGGTTACACTAGATCCTATGCCGGAACATTATATATAGGACCAACGTTTTTGCCCGAACCCCTTTTGACGGTGCACCAGCACACGGGACTCCGCCATAACAAACAGACAAACAAAGAAATGGTAAGAATAAACTCAAACTATTCGTTAAAGAGTGAGCGAAAGTTTAAATAAAGTATATTAAACCCAAAATAACGTTGTTGTGAATTGTTTTTACTTACTGCAAACTAAATTGACATTAAACACCTAAACAAACTAACCTGACTGAGGCTCTGTCAACAACCGTTACAGCGTACACATAACCAGTGGTGCCACCATAGACATCATCATATAGGTGTATGTCTATGCCACTCTATCATTTTGAGTTATATTAATAGTTTTTAATGACTCTGTACGATTTCCTCCATGATGCCTTATTTCAGGTCAAGCTAAATATTCATGACACTGTTATAAAATAATTTGACAGAGTATTGACACTTAATGACATGTTAATGACAAATTCAACTCGTACCACTGTAGTTTAGGTCAAGAAATATATTCATGACAATGTTATGAAATAATTTGACACGGTATTGACACTTAATGACATGTTAATGACAAATTCAACTTGTACCACTAGTTTAGGTTAAGAAATATATTCATGACAATGTTATAAAATAATCTGACACAGTATTGACACTTAATGACATGTTAATGACAAATTCAACTTGTACCACTGTAGTTTAGGTCAAGAAATATATTCATGACAATGTTATGAAATAATTTGACACAGTATTGACACTTAATGACATGTTAATGACAAATTCAACTCGTACCACTGTAGTTTAGGTCAAGAAATATATTCATGACAATGTTATGAAATAATTTGACACGGTATTGACACTTAATGACATGTTAATGACAAATTCAACTTGTACCACTGTAGTTTAGGTTAAGAAATATATTCATGACAATGTTATAAAATAATCTGACACAGTATTGACACTTAATGACATGTTAATGTCAAATTCAACTTGTACCACTAGTTTAGGTTAAGAAATATATTCATGACAATGTTATAAAATAATCTGACACAGTATTGACACTTAATGACATGTTAATGACAAATTCAACTTGTACCACTGTAGTTTAGGTCAAGAAATATATTCATGACAATGTTATGAAATAATCTGACACAGTATTGACACTTAATGACATGTTAATGACAAATTCAACTTGTACAATTGTAGTTTAGGTCAGGAAATATATTCATGACAATGTTATGAAATAATTCGACACAGTATTGACACTTAATGACATGTTAATGACAAATTCAACTTGTACCACTGTAGTTTAGGTTAAGAAATATATTCATGACAATGTTATAAAATAATCTGACACAGTATTGACACTTAATGACATGTTAATGTCAAATTCAACTTGTACCACTAGTTTAGGTTAAGAAATATATTCATGACAATGTTATAAAATAATCTGACACAGTATTGACACTTAATGACATGTTAATGACAAATTCAACTTGTACCACTGTAGTTTAGGTCAAGAAATATATTCATGACAATGTTATGAAATAATCTGACACAGTATTGACACTTAATGACATGTTAATGACAAATTCAACTTGTACAATTGTAGTTTAGGTCAGGAAATATATTCATGACAATGTTATGAAATAATTCGACACAGTATTGACACTTAATGACATGTTAATGACAAATTCAACTTGTACCACTGTAGTTTAGGTCAATAAATATATTCATTACAATGTTATAAAATAATTTGACAGAGTATTGACACTTAATGACATGTAAATGACAAATTAAATTTGTAAAAAAATCATGACATAATAGCCTAATGACAGCCAACGTCAAAACCAACCACATGACAGTTTAATAATAATAATAATAATAATAATAGATTTTATTTATAACGCACTTTTCATTCCGAAGAATCTCAAAGTGCAACAAAGGGAAAAAATAACAATACATGAATAACAAGTAAAAATTACATCTCAACATCATGCCGGACGCTGATGCCTGGTGCAAACCTGGTGCAAGCCTGGTGCAAACTTCAGCCACCATGCAGTTCAAGCCCGAGGGAGACCACCAGTAAGCAGCCAACACCCAGAAGAGAGAGCAGCCGCAGCGAGCAACATCAAATGTCCTTCAAACCAAAACCAACCACAAATTCAAACAAAAACAGAAGAAAAGCGGTGAAAAAACGGTAAACAACTTCCTCTCAGTGGCTGCCAGCAATCAGCAAAAGTCCCAATTGTAGCTCTGACTGTTAGACTAGTCACAAAAATAAGAAAATAAAATCTAAATTTAATAGTAAAGTTAACATGATTTGTGGGTTGAGAAGCGGCGAACAGACAATGCCAGCGTCCTCTCCCCCACGTTGCCTAGCAACTAGTGTAATGTAAACCCAAAAAGCTAAGTAGTTTCTTAAATTTGATAATTAATCTGCTATGTCATTTCATGTCTGTTTATGACAGGTTATGTTGTCTTGGTAATGTCAAGTTGTCATGACAAAGACACTGACAGGTTATGATGTATTGGTTTATGTCAAGTTGTCATAACAAAGACAACTCTGAAATGTCATAATTGCATTAAAAATGACATAATTAAGCGAATGACACTTAATGACAGTTGTTATAAACATGCATAAAAACTCCTTCATATTCATGACACATGTCATGATTATGAAGGTGTCATGTCAGTCTTATGCACACCCCTTCAAGTAAAGTGTTACCGAAGGGGGCAATACTACTCTGTACTACTACTGCTACTCAAGATTGACATGAGATTGACTGAAACTGAGTGTTTCACCCCCCCCCCCCCCCCCCTTAAAAAAGGAGAAGTCTAAAATTTAGAACTGAATGACACTTTAAGCAGAACATCTCAAATGGAGAATGGTGGAAATCCACTTTGAGACGCGACTGAAGCGATGCTTTGAAGCTTCCCATCATTTCTGCATTCAAATCGGTTCAAATGCAGCGCTGCCTTCCCGGAATGCTGTGCTGAAGCGTTGAAGTCGCTCGACGTCACCCATAGGAATAAAGTGGAGCGCGGCGCGCGACATAAGTCTTCACGGAGGACTGGATCTGCTGTTTACGGCGTGCATTTCCTCTCTCTCTCTCTCTCTCTCTCTCTCTCTCTCTCTCTCTCTCTCTAGTCACGCGCGCATGCACCCTACCGGGAGAAGAGCCCGTAAGGCCCATACAAGGACCTTCCGTTCTATTAACGTCAAGTAGACCCATACTCGAAAAAAACTCTCCGAAACTTTTGAGAAATCGGAAGGAGTATTTTTGACACAGAAATACTCTATCAAACGTCCAACATTAGTTTTTGAAACTTTGTCTATGTTTAGGATGGGAATCCAAGTCTTTAACAGTGTAAAAAGCTCAGTATGCATGAAAAAGCATTTCACCCCCCCTTTAAATAAGCCACATACCCTCTATGTAGATATCAGAGAACGATTTAACATATTGTTTCAAATCATTCTAGGGCACCTTTAAGAATGGTTACCTTGTCTGTAGGGTTCATTATCTTGAATGACACCCATCTACTGCTCCACATCGGTGTGATGACTCTCCCTATGATCACATTCTTTGGATGTAATTTAAAGAGGGCTGGTTCAAAAATGACTGCTCAAAAACATCAGAAAAAGCAGCTGTTGACTCAGGAAGCTGAGCCCAAGCAAGACGTTCATGGTGCGGTTCTAAAGTGATCCTCTCCTTCTATCTTAGCAGTGCCCACTTTGTCAGGCATTCTCCACCCTTCCATCGTTCTACATTTGAAGGAAGAGACAGGAATTTTTGACATTCAACATCATCAGAAGTATCTGGATTGGACACAAATCTCCAGTATCCATCGTTATGTTTCATTTTTTAAATCAGCCACTTGATAGCGTTGCTGCCCAGAATCAAATCGTTGGTTTGGCCTGGGACATCTAAAACTGCAACGACCATCTTGCAGGCATAAACTGGGAGCTCAAGTTCATACATCCCTTTTGGAGTAACACGCTGTCCTCCACAACAAATTATGACAACATCACTAGCAGTAAACTTTGGTAAATTTGGCTTGTGCTGCAACAAGCAACGTTCAGCAGCTTCACTCAAGATGCATGCCATGGAGCCGCTGTCAACCATAGCTTTCAGTTGAAGGTCGCCCTATACTGTCACTGGTGTGTAAAAGAGAGTATAAATTCCCTGTACTCAGTGTGTGTTCTGAAAAATGACTGTATTCCCTGCAGGCTCAACAGAATTAGAAAAACTATAAACTGATGCAGGGTCATTCATACAACACTGGTTGGGAGGAATGTCCTCATGAGCTACACTGTCCTTCCTCGAGTGCAGATCTTCTAGTTTCCTAGCCCATGAGAAAAAGGGAATTTCACTCTCTCAGGAGAAACAAAACGGGAATGGTCAGAAGAGTGACACTGCAAGTATAACTTTTTCTCAAGGCAATGTGTGAGGCCAGACTGATTAGGGCTCGAACAGACAGTGCATGGCAGGTCATTGAGGCCTTTTACTCAGGGTAGACTGATTTTAGGCTTTGCACGTGGACTTGCCTCTTTGCTGGTGGACTCTTTCAGCAGGACTTTTTCAAACAGGCACATGACTCGCTCTAACATAGAAGCTTCCAGAGACCTGGACTGCTGGACATCAAAAGTTGGAAGAGCTGCAGATGACAGTTCCACTTCAATTCTGTTCACAGGAATTTTAGTGGGTGCTGCATGTATCAGTTGTTTTAGATTGAAAAGTAATGGCAAGCTCTTTGCAAGGAGAATGTCGGATGAACATTCCTGGACAATCCAGTACTTTACCCTGTTCTTTCAAACACTCCGCAGTGAGGTCAACTGCACGGTTTAACCTGAGCCAGTACTCGTAAGCATCCTCATCTAATCTGGGTAAGGTGGTATAAAAGTCATCCAGTGGAAGAGGAGAGCAAGGAGCAGTTTCAAAGTGTTTCCTGAGAATACTAAAAATAGCATCAGGGTTATGCACAATGTCAGTGTCACAGTTTCCGATGCCAAATTTGGCCACGTCCCTCCCCTTGCTTTCTAATTTATCTAATTCTCCTCTGCTTGCTGCTCTTTTCTCAGATTATTCAGTTTTATGTAGTCTCTCATGCAGTGGCGTAACTTACTAATGACGGGCCCCAGTGTAGGCTATGGGCCCCCTGGGCTGCACCCTAACCTAGCCTATGTAACATTTTAGGTTTAGGTTTCATTTCTATATCAGGATATCGGTTGTTTATTATTATTTACAAATCAAATATTAATGGCGTATTCTGTGTCACCATAATGTAGGGCCTACATCCGTTAATCATAAAAAAGCCACTCTTTTATAATCAGTAAGATTCCAAATGTGAGTTATTTAGGGGGGTTCGGGGGCATGCTCCCCCGAGAAAATTTAGATTTCTAGGATCTACATATGTGCATTTTTTAAGATGTTCTGAAGGCCAAAAAAGTAGATAACAATATTACTAGAGACTCATCAAGATGGACATGTTGACAAACGCAAGACTTGAAAGAGAACTCAATATTTGCGCGCTGTGAGACTGGGCGCTTTCGGATGAGTGCACAGAGACAGATGTTCTCATTCGCGTCTTCTGGCACTACACGCGGGTGATGATGGTGAAAATGACTGTCCATATTCGAACCTAAGGCAGCACTCGCATGCATTGAACAAAGTTTATAAAGAGAGACCGTTTTGCCCACGTTTTTCTTTTATAATCGCTGCAGTGTATCACTAAGGAGCCAGTGCGTGTATCCATCAAGAGAAACATAAACAAAGTATTATTTACAAGTTACAACCCTATGGTTACAACCCATAGATGCATCATCAGATGTGAGATGAACCACATCTTTAGACAAGCACGCAGGTCGTGGTTTCTGTTTGCGTCATCACATTTCTGACGTATTGTTTCGGTGATGAAAGTCTTTCAGCCAAGAATGCACCGAGAATGCACATGGTACATTTCCGGCCGAATATTTGATGCATCCCTAATTAAAATAATGAATAATAATAATAATAATAATAATAATAATAATAATAATAATAATAATAAATGATATTATGGGCTATTATTTAAACATAAATATGAAACTAAATAGGCTACGGTTTCTTTAACCCTCTGGCTGAAGGACGCACCGGCGAGTTCTGATGTTTTTTTCCCCTCACGAGTCATGATGGGGGATATAACTCGCAATACTCCGTAATTTTTGGCCATCAAAATAAATGTGAGACATAAGTATAAACTATTAATTGTCTACTTTTATTTGTGTACACTCACATAACAACAAAACTTCGTGCTTTAGTAAAATAAATAAAAAAAGGTGCGCTTTCTATCTGCTAGAATCTGAAACTCGGTGAATACATGACATAAACATGAAACATACGTCTAAAGAAAGCTTGAAATCACTAGATTTAAATCAAATAATTCACATTTTATAGTGAATTGTGGAGCTCATTGGCATAGAGCGGAATATCTAGCGAAGCGTCACGCAACTGTGCTCTGCTCACATGCTCTGATGAAAAAGGTGGTCAGTATCCTAAGCGCGACGGTAGAGCGCGACAGCCGTCAGATTTTCAAATCTAAAACCAGTGCTTTTGATTTGAAATGTGAGCGTCACAATATTCTGCGGAGTCACTTTGTCGCCAGAGGCCCGTGTGCTGCGGGCCCCACACGGGCCCCAATGCGGCTGCACTGCCTGCACTGTCTGTAGTTACGCCCCTGCTCTCATGACATCTATCCACTCATTTAAATCAACAGCATCAGAAACTTCACCTCTGAAGCTAGGAGGTTCTTTCACATTTCTGGAAATCGACAACTGGCTTTGTACTAAGTCCAGCATTTGAGAAGCTGTTGCATCTGCCGTCACATTTTTGGAGAGACTACATGCTTAATATGCGTCAACTGAATATGTTGGGCTTAATCTGGTGACTATACTATCAGCAATTTCCTGACCAACTTGGCTGATTATGTCATTCATTGCAGTGATTACATCTGCGGGCTGTGTATCAGGGTATGGAGTAGATGAAAAAACACCCTGGCTGCGTTTGGAACGTCATACTCATTGAGTAGGTACTCAATTTCAAAAAGTATATATCCAGATCTCGTTAAGTATGAAGGCGATCTGCACTTTATGCGCCATGTTGACTTTATCATGTGACCCATGATGCTATCACAAGCGCAACAAGTTGTGTGACAGGTTTAAATCATCTATCTTCTATATATAATATTGGTTTAAACTTGCTAATTTTGTGGTCTTGTTTAAGAAACAGCTGCCCTTTTGTTTTATCATTGTAGTATAATAAATACATTTTAACCCTACAAATCTGACAGTTTCTTCCTTTTTTATTCTTGCAAAAACCCAAAATCGTGATCACTTGAATATGTTGTTAATTTCTTTATTTTATATGCAAGAAAATGTCACCCACAAGCAAAAGTGGGCTAAATCTCCTTTATATTTCCCTCTTTTTCCTTGTTAAATTTAACTCCTGTTTCATTCCATGCTTATGAAGTAACAACTACAACAAAAAAATAAATTAAAAAAATGTATTGCATTATGATGATTTATTCAAAGAGTTTTTTTCTGTGTATAGAATGTACATAAACCCATATTTGTTTTATCATTATGATTGTTCATTGTTAAATATACCACCATGTAATTATAAAACAATAAAAGAAGGCTATGAGTGACAGGTGCAGTAAGAGCTCATAGCATCAGTAACTCCACAGCCCGACCTGTATGGTTTCCCTCAGTGTCTGCTCAGAGACGTCTTTCAGCTGCTCAAAGATCTCACCTTTGGAGGAAACTGTTGATACTCGAAAAATGTAAGTATCACTATAAAAAAAATAAGATTACCCCCAGAATGAATTGCACTGCAAACACTTACAATAATAATGACAAATGCTGACCAATACTTCAAATATTACTTTTTTATATCGTTTTAGTAAAACAAGCAAAAGGCAACTTGTCATATGACATAGCGATGCATGCCATGAATACACAGACAAATGTAGCCGATGTGAATACATATAAATTTTCAGTCGAGCAATGAATTAATGTATATGAATGTGGCAAGGGGGGCGTGGTTCAGCGAGGTCTGCAGCGGCAGAGCGAGCCGCAGGACGAGCGGTAAGTGAGTGGGTTGGACGCAGATTAATAACACCTGTATCTTGTTCCAGTAATGGGCGTGGAGAGGGGATAAAACGCCAGTGGAACCGGAGACCAGGGAGAGAGAGAGACGGACGGTTGATGCCCGAACACAGAGACTGAGAAACCGGAAGCCGGAAGTGCCGACCCGGAAGTGATCGTGGTTGTTTTGAGTTTGAAAGAATCTACACACTACTGAGTGTGCCTTGAATATTGAGAGAATAAATAAAGAAACATCAACCGTCCAGCCGACCCCCGTGTCCTCTTCCTTCCTCACATTACGAACGTATTACACTGGTGCCGAAACCCGGGAAGGAAGTAGGACAGCGCCGCCGCCATGCAGACGCCCTCCGCCACGCCGTTTGCGGACATCATCACATCCCTCGCGGCCCTCCACCAAGATCAACACCAGGCTATGCTGGACCTTCGGGCAGACCAAGAGCGCCACTTCGCGGCCATAGTCCAAGGCCAGCAAGAGGACCGCGAGAGGTTCCGGAGCTGGATTGACCGGGAGGTTTGCACCGAGGCCGCCGGGCTGGCCGGCGCACCGGTTCACGTGCCCCTTCACAAGATGGGGCCACAGGATGATCCTGAGGCCTTCATAGACTTATTCCAGAAAGCCACGGAGGCCTGCAGGTGGCCCCGGGCACAGTGGCCGGTGCGCCTGATACCACTGCTTTCTGGAGAAGCCCAGGCGGCCGCCCAACAACTACCGGTGGCAAACCTCCTGAAGTACGAAGACCTCAAGAGGGCCATCATTCAGCGGGTCGGCCGGACCCCGGAGCAGCATCGTCAACCCTAGCCGACCCTTCGCGATGGCCCAACAGCTCCGGAACTCGTGCCGCAAATGGCTCCTGGCCGGCGGAAGCGACGTGGACCACATTGTCGATCTGGTGGTACTGGAGCAGTTTGTCGCTCGGCTCCCGAAGAAGACCGCCGAGTGGGTCCAGTGCCATCGGCCCACGTCGCTGGAGACGGCCATCAACCTGGCGGAGGACCACCTGGTGGCGTGCCCGGGGGTCGGCGAGCCCTTATTAACCTCTCCCTCTCTCTCTCCCCCCTCTGTCTCTCCCTCTCGCCCTCGTCCCTCTCCCTAGGTCCCGCCCTCCGGGCCCTCCTCGCATTCCCCCCAGAGGCCGGGGTGGGATGGGCGCTGGGCAGTTCGGGAGTTCGAGGGCACCGTCCGGGTGGGCGGGGCTGCTGGGGGCGGGTGGGGATAATGGTTCCGGTTCCACCCCCTCTCCACGCTCATTCTCCAACCCACTCCCCGCCGCAGGGGCGGCGGGTAGGCCTGGGCTGGCCTGCTGGCGTTGCGGCGACCCGGATCATTTTGTGAACCGATGTCCTATGATGGACATCGGGACAATGATCCGGGTCCCGGACGTCCAGCGGACCACCCCCGATCAAAAAGGAGAGTACCAAATTCCTGTGAGTATCAAGGGGGGTACATATCAGGCCTTGGTGGATTCAGGATGTAACCAAACCTCGATCCATCAAAGCCTGATGCAGCCTGGGGCATTGAATACAAGCCGCATGGTTAAGGTGCGGTGTGTGCACGGGGATGTGGTGGAATATCCGCTTGTCCCAGTCACGATACAGTTTCAGGGGAAAAAGCATAATGTAGAGGTGGCGGTTAGTCCGCACCTCCGGCATCCGCTAATTCTGGGGACGAATTGGCCCGCCTTTTCGGCTTTATTGGGGTCGTCTTGGGAGAAAAAGGCTAGGAGGGGGGCGGCGCGAGTGCAGCTTGGGGAGACTGAGACGGGACCCTTGGGGACGGCTTCAGAGGAAACGAGCGGGATCGAGAGACTGATTCTCTCGGACCGCGATGACTTCCCTCTGGAACAGTCCCAGGATGAGATCCTCAGAAATGCCTTCCAGCAGGTCCGCTCTATCGACGGCCAGTCTCTCCAACCTGCCTTGCCTTTCACTTATCCTTATTTCGCCATAATAAAGGACCGGTTGTATCGAGTGACCCAAGACACTCAGACAAAGGTAGATACAACCCAGTTGTTAGTTCCAAAGAGCCGCCGTGAAATGCTTTTCCAGGCGGCTCACTCTAATCCAATGGCGGGTCACCTGGGACAGGCGGCCACGCCTGATGACCCGATTTTTTTGGCCAGGCATTCATGACAACGTGCGCAGGTGGTGCGCGTCTTGTCCGGAATGTCAATTGGTGAATCCACTGGCTGACCCAAAAGCGCCTTTGCGCCCCCTTCCATTAATGCAGGTCCCCTTCGAGAGAATTGCGATGGACCTCATCGGGCCATTAGAGCGATCCGCACGCGGGCATCGTTTTGCGTTAGTCATCGTGGACTACGCAACACGATATCCGGAAGCAGTGGCTCTCCGCAACATCTCAGCGAAGAGTGTTGTGGACGCACTGTTTCGACTAATCTCCCGGGTGGGGGTTCCGAAAGAAATCCTACCTGATCAAGGCACGGCGTTTATGTCACGTACGTTACGCGAACTGTACGGATTATTGGGCATTAAATCCATTCGAACAAGCGTTTATCACCCACATACGGACGGCTTGGTCGAATGGTTTAATCGCACCCTTAAAACCATGATCCGTAAGTTCGTGCAGGAAGACGCCAAAAATTGGGATCGGTGGTTAGAACCCCTCTTATTTGCCGTGCGGGAGGTCCCACAAGCCTCCACGGGGTTTTCCCCCTTTGAGCTTCTCTACGGACGCCAGCCACGGGGGTTGCTGGACGTCCTGCGAGAAACTTGGGAGGAAGGACCTTCTTTGGCGAAGAACGAAATTCAATATGTGCTGGACTTGCGAACAAAACTCCACACACTGGGGCGGCTATCCAGGGAGAATTTGTTACAAGCCCAGGACCGCCAGAGCCGGTCATATAACAGGGGTACGAAACAACGCAAATTCACACCGGGAGAGAAAGTGCTCGTATTACTCCCTACGTCGAGCTCGAAATTAATGTCAAAGTGGCAGGGGCCGTTTGAGGTCGCACGACAGGTCGGGGATCTCGATTATGAAGTGATACGATCCGATAGGAATGGGGCGCGTCAAATATATCACCTTAACTTACTTAAAAAGTGGAATGAGGTGGAATCCGTGTTGTTGGCAACGGTGATCGGGGGGGAAGGATGATCTCGAGCCAGAGGCGAGCATCAAAGCACAATCGGTCACACTGGCCCCTGGTGGAGATCACCTCTCACCGTCCCAACTCACGGATTTATCAAAATTACAGGCGGAGTTCGCTGACGTGTTCTCGCCCCTACCGGGACGTACCGACTTAATTCAGCACCATATTGAGACCGAGCCGGGCGTGGTAGTTCGCAGCCGGCCGTATCGATTGCCTGAACACAAGAAAAAGGTGGTTCAGGAAGAATTAGGGGCAATGCTCGACATGGGAGTAATAGAGGAGTCCAACAGTTCTTGGGGCTGGCGGGATATTATAGACGGTTTATACCAAATTATTCGGACCTCACCAGCCCTTTGACTGACCTTACTAGAAAGGGGCTACCAGATACGGTCCAGTGGACGGAGCCGTGCCAGCAGGCTTTCACCCGAGTTAAGGCTGCTCTATGTGGCGGGCCGCTTTTGCACTCCCCTGACTTTTCTCTCATTTACATTTACATTTACATTTACATTTAATCATTTAGCAGACGCTTTTATCCAAAGCGACTTACAGAAAAGGGGAGAGTAATAGAAGCAACGAAACAGCATGGCCAACAACCTGTAAGAGCAGTAAGAAATCTCAATTAATTAGCACAATACACAAATTTTTTTTTTTTTTTTTATAGACATCTACAACAAAAACTCACGTACGCAAAATGCCGAACACTGGATTTTGATAGCTATGATAACAACCCATTAGGACTAAGGTTGCCCCAGCTGTTGTCGGTAATGCAGATTCAGTGGCCCAATGGGTTGGTTTTGTATGGCATTCTAGCTAAACGCGCAGCAATAGCCATCTACAACAAAAACTCACGTACGCAAAATAGAGAACACTGGATTCTGATAGTTATGATAACTATGTAACATACCCGCCTGAAGGCACAAATCCCGATGAGAGACGTAGATATGATCCAGGAGTGTGCGCTTTTTGGTCATTGCTGTGGTGATCAGTAAGTGCTATTCTGTATTGGTCAAGTGCAAATGGAAAAGATGTGTCTTAAGATGTTTTTTAAAAATGGCTACAGACTCGGCAGCACGAATTGAGATCGGCAGGTCATTCCACCAGGTGGGAACGGTCCAGGAAAATGTCCGTGAGAGCGATTTCATGCCTCTTTGGGATGGAACCACGAGGCGCCGCTCGCTCGCAGAACGCAAGCTTCTGGAGGGTGTGTAAGTCTGAACAAGTGAGTTTAGGTATATTGGTGCAGAGCCAGTGGTTGTTTTGTAGGCGATAACTAGTGCCTTGAATTTGATGCGAGCAGCCATTGGCAACCAATGCAGTTTGATGAAGAGAGGCGTAACAAGCGCTCTCTTCGGCTCATTAAAGACCACTCTCGCCTCTGCATTCTGGATCAGCTGCAAGGGTTTGATAGTGCATGCTGGAAGCCCAGCCAGAAGAGCATTACAATAATCCAGTCTGGAGAGAACAAGAGCTTGAACCAGGAGTTGTGCAGCCTGTTCTAATAGGAAGGGTCTGATCTTTCTAATGTTGTATAAAGCAAATCTGCAGGACCGGGCTGTTGCAGTAATGTGGTCAGTGAAGTTTAACTGGTCATCAATCACAATCCAAGGTTTCTTGCTGTCCTTGATGGAGTTATGGTCGATGAACCAAGCTGAATGGAGAAATTTTGATGAAGTGCTGGGTTGGTTGAGAAAACAAGTAATTCTGTCTTTGCAAGATTGAGTTTAAGATGATGCTCTTTCATCCAGTCAGAAATGTCTGTCAGACAGGCAGCGATACGAACACTGACTGTAGGATCATCTGGTTGAAATGAGAAGTAGAGTTGAGTGTCATCAGCATAGCAGTGATAGGAGAAGCCGTGTTTCTGAATGACAGAACCTAATGATGACATGTAGATGGAGAAGAGAAGTGGTCGCTTTTGAAGCCGGATTGGTTGTTGCCTAGGAGGTTGTCCCGTTCAAGAAACATTGAGAGTTGATTGAACACAACTCGCTCAAGGGTCTTTGCAATGAAAGGCAGAAGGGATACCGGTCGGTAGTTTTCTAAAAGTGCTGGATTCAGAGAGAGTTTCTTAAGCAGTGGGGTTACCCGAGCCTGCTTAAATGCTGTGGGAAAGGTTCCCGTGTGAAGAGAAGTGTTGACAATGTGAGTGAGTGCAGGAGTGATGAAGAAGAAATAGCCTGAAGGAGGTGAGTGGGTATAGGATCAAGTGGACAGGTAGTAGGGTGATAGGAAAGGATGAGTTTAGAAATATCTGCCTCGGAGAGTGGAGAGAAGGATGGAAGCGTGTTCGTGTTAGTTGTTGAGATGTGCGTGTCAGTTTGTGATGAGGAGAACTGTTTGCTAATGAGAGCTGTTTTATTTGTGAAAAATTATGCAAAGTCATCAGCTGTAAGAGTTGATGAAGGAGGGGGAGGAGGAGGACAAAGGAGAGAGGAGAATGTTTTAAAGAGTTGGCGAGAGTCAGAGCAATTGTTGATTTTGTTGTGGTAGTATGTTGTTTTAGCAGTGGAGACATTTGTAGAGAAAGAAGAGAGAAGAGACTGATAAAAGGCAAGGTCAGTATAGTTTTTAGATTTCTGCCATTTCCTCTCTGCCGCCCTGAGTCCAGAGCGATGTTCATGGAGAACATCAGACAGCCAGGGGGCAGATGGGGTGGGGCGGGCTAGTCTGGATGAAAGGGGGCAAAAACTGTCTAAGGAGGATGTTAGAGTGGAGCAAAGAGTGTCAGTAGCAATGTTAGTGTCCAGAGCTGAGAACTGAGCAGGTGGAGGGAGTGAAGATGAAACCATAGTGGATAGGCGAGAGGGAGAGAGTGAGCGTAGATTATGCCGAAAGGTAATCTGTGTAGGAGTACGTGTTGTATCAGGAGTCAGTATGAGGTTAAGAGTGATGAGAAAGTGGTCTGAGGTGTGTAATGGAGTAACTAAAGTGTTGTCCGTGGAGCAGTTGCTTGGGTCTAATTGGTTACCTGATCTGTGAGTAGCCGTAGTAGATACTAACTTAAGGTCAAATGAAGTCAGTAGAGTGCTGAAGTCTGCAGCTAGGGGTTTATCAAGATGGATGTTGAAGTCACCAAGCAGAATCAGTGGAGTGCCATCCTCAGGGAAGCTAGAAAGTAACACATCCAACTCCTCCACAAAGTTACCGAGGTGACCTGGAGGACGATAGACCACTACCACATGGATTTTAACAGGGTGAGTAATAGTGATTGAGTGCGATTCAAATGAATTGGCCGGTAGAGACGGTAATGGATCAAATTTCCAATCATTTGAGATAAGCAAACCAGTACCCCCACCCCTCCCAGTAGGCCGAGGAGTGTGTGAAAAAGTATAATTGGTTGAGAGGGCTGCAGGAGTGGCAGTGTCCTATGGTTTGATCCAGGTCTCAGTTAGGGCCATGAGGCTGAGCTGAGAATGAGTACCAATAGATGAAATAAAGTCTGCTTTGTTTACAGCCGACTGGCAATTCCAGAGACCAATTGGAATAGAGAGTAAAGTAGCAGAGGATGTTAGGATATAGCGGCTCCCCGGCCTGAGTCGGGCGGTGGGGGTATGTGGCAAGGGAGGCGTGGTTCAGCGAGGTCTACAGCGGGAGAGAGAGCCGCGGGACGAGCGGTAAGTGAGTGGGTTGGACGCAGATTAATAACACCTGTATTTTGTTCCAATAATGGGCGTGGAGAGGGGATAAAACGCCAGTGGAACCGGAGACCAGGGAGAGAGCGAGAGACGGACGGTTGATGCCCGAACACAGAGACTGAGAAGCCGGAAGTGCCGACCCGGAAGTGATCGTGGTTGTTTTGAGTTTGAAAGAATCTACACACTACTGAGTGTGCCTTGAATATTGAGAGAATAAATAAAGAAGCATCAACCGTACAGCCGACCCCCGTGTTGGGGGGGCGCATGCTCATGCAGCGACCAGCAGCAAGGCACAGGTTAAATGTTTTGTAAATGTTTAATGTTTACGTTACGTTTTTGTTTATTGTTTGTTTATATTCATTTATTTCAAGTAGCCTAGTATGGAGTGGACTATTTTGTTTTTGTGGTGGACGGCGCTACACCTCGTGGAGACGCTGAATGAGTTGCCCAACCCTACGCACATTCGATACAGCAGAGACTTTCTCTTAAAATGGAGTAACTTTCAAGTCAATAACCCTCCCTCGGATTTAATCTTCCCTAACCTGGGCTGTTTCGCCGATAAATCGAGAGGAAAGGGGGAATTTATAGATGAGCCACCCCGCAAGACCAGGAAACGAGGTAAGCGAGGTGGCGTACTTCATAGACTGAGGAAAAAATCTCTTTCCCGGTTCCCCCTGCCTTCTATCATTTTATCAAATGCCCAGTCACTTCGAAATAAAACTGAGGAGCTACAAGCCAATGTACGTTTCCAGCATGAATTCAGAGACGCGTGTTTACTGGCGATCACAGAGACATGGCTTTCAGAAAGGGATTTGAACTCGGAGCTGGTCATTGATGGTTTTGGGGCACCTGTCCGCCTGGACCGAGATGCGAGTGTTACTGGAAGGACGCGGGGTGGAGGGGTTTGCCTATACGTGAATCAAAGATATTGTAAAAATGTCCTTGTTAGAGAAAGCTTATGCACTAAGGATGTTGAACTTCTGTCAGTGTCCCTGCGCCCCCCATACTTGCCCCGGGAGTTTCCCCAAATATTTGTGACAGTTGTGTATATTCATCCAAGAGCAAATGCGGATAAAGCCGCGGAGTCGATATTGCAAGTAACACAAAAACTGCAAGGAATATCGCCCGAAGCACCTGTCTTCGTTCTTGGTGATTTTAACCATTGTTCGCTGAAGAAATGTCTGAGAGACTTTCACCAATATGTTACGTGCCCGACCAGACAAAAGAAGTCACTGGACTTGTGTTACGGTTCTATCAAGGACGCATATAAAGCTCTCCCGCTCCCTCCGCTGGGCGGGGCCGATCATAACTGTGTCCAGCTCATCCCGTCATATCGCACGGCCCTAAGGAGGGGAAAAACTCTCATTAAACACGTTAAGAACTGGACTGAGGAAGCAATCCTGAGTTTACAGGGTTGTTTTGATTGCACCGACTGGGGCATGTTTAAGGACTCCTGTACCAACATAAATGATCTTACAGATGTTGTTAGTTGTTATGCTTCCTATTGTGTTGATAATGTAATCCCTGATAAAATTGTACAGGTATATCCAAACAATAAGCCATGGGTAAGGAAATCACTAAAGCTGTTACTAAACAAAAAGAGGCAGGCATTTAGGGAAGGAAACTTTTTAAAATTAAATGAATTGAAAAAGGAAATAAGAAGTGAAATAAGGAGGGCAAAGCAGGGTTACAAAGAAAAAATAGAGAAAGACTTTGGTGGTAGGAATTTACGTTCAGCCTGGGATGGTATGAGAACTGTTATCGGAACCAGGAGAGAAAAGAATGTCAAGGTTGTGTTAGAAGGGTTTAGTTGTGACAGTTTGCTTGCAACAGAGCTAAACAAATTTTACTTGAGGTTTGATACCAATAATTTTAGTAATGTTATTTTAGAGCAGAAATCACATTTATCTGGAAATGGTGTTGTCCCCTTTTTTGACGAACAAGCTGTGGTCAATATGTTTAAGCACTCTAGGTCAGGAAAAAGCCCTGGGCCTGACAATATAAGTAGTCGCCTGCTCATCTCTTGTGCAGAGCAGTTAGGTCCAATTTTTCATTATATTTTCCAGATGTCCCTAGAGCAACAGAGAGTGCCGAACATATGGAAACAGTCAACAGTTATTCCAGTGGCCAAACTAAATCATCCAAAATTATTAAATGACTTTAGGCCAGTAGCTCTGACCTCCTTAGTCATGAAGTGTTTTGAAAAACTGGTTAAAAAAGTCATACTTACAAAAACAGAGAATCTCTTAGATCCACTACAGTTCGCTTATAGGGCTAAGCGAGGGGTAGATGATGCCACCACTACCTTGTTAAACTTATTATTCAAACATCTTGAAGGCAGTAAAACACACGCAAGGATTTTATTTGTTGATTTTTCATCGGCTTTTAATACAATACAACCACATATTTTAGTCGATAAGCTCTTAAAGAATTTTGATCTCGATTTTAATATTGTAGGATGGATTCTTGATTTTTTAACCGACAGAACTCAGAGAGTGAGGGTAAATGGTTGCTTGTCTGAGGAGATGTCATCATCCACTGGGTCTCCTCAGGGGTGTGTCCTCTCACCTCTCCTTTATATTCTTTATTCTGACGACTGCCGCAGTCAGCATGAAAATAGACATATTTTAAAATTTGCCGATGACTCTGCTATTGTTAGTCTCCTCTCTAATGAGGAAAGTGACCATGGTCCTGTTGTGGATGATTTTGCACTTTGGTGTGATAGGGCATTCCTTCAACTAAATGTTGAAAAGACAAAGGATATGCTGATTGATTTTAGGCGAAAGTCATCAACTCCACAGATCACTATTATAAATGGGAAGATGGTGGAATTCGTAGAAACATACAAGTATCTAGGCAGTTTGATCGACAATAAGTTAACTTTTATCTCCAACACTGAAATGCTTTGCAAAAGAGGCCAACAAAGACTGTTTTGTCTTCGCAAACTGTCAAAATTTCGTGTTGACAAGACTCTCATGACCCTTTTTTATAAATCATACATTGAGTCTGTTTTAACATTCTCATTAATTTGCTGGTATGGTAGTCTCACTGTCAAGGCCAAAACTGCCCTTTCCAATATAGTGAAGGTCAGTAGTAAAATTATAGGTGTCCAGCAGAGTAGCCTTTCTGTCCTGTATGATAGACAGGTAGTTAGGAAGGCCAACGCAGTTATCTCTGATAGCTCCCACCCCCTTCATTCTGAGTTCCAGATATTGCCTTCCGGGTTTCGGTACCGCTTACCTCCTGTGATGAATAACAGATATAAGCATTCATTCGTCCCGAGAGCCATCTTGTTTATGAATTCAGCCCGGAGGAGTAGACAGACTATAACTATTAAATAGTGATGGGGTTATTATTATTATTATTATTATAATATGTATAGTATTGCTTGTTTTTGATGATGTTGTTGCTGAAATGGGGTTGGTTATGAAATTGTTTATGAAAATGTCAGATTTTACTATAACAAGGGCCAGTTACATAAATTATTTCTTATGTGTTTTTGTCTTGTATTTGTGCATCTGTAAACTGTTCTGTGTTTATCTTGCTGCAAAACCAATTGCCCTATGGGGACAAATAAAGTATATAAAGTAAGTGTCCTCTTCCTTCCTCACATTACAAACGTATTACAATGAATAATTATATAAAATATAATTTTATTTACTGAAAACAATAGGAAACATGAATAAGTTCGTTAACTTTGCGTGACAAACAGTTTGTGAACAATCGTCTATATTCTCACTCATCTCGCTCATCGCTGAGAAAAACAACATAACAACACAACAACTCCCTGTTCAGCCAATCAGAAAGCAGAAAAATGAATGCTGAGGTAAATCGAGTTTTTAAACAAGAACACAGATTCCAGCGTTTAACCCACTGTCTCCTTTTTATACCGAAATCTCCCAATTATCAAATACTAATATATAATTGTTAACCTTACATTTATTCCCCCACCCACTTAGGAAATGTTCCTGTTTCTCTAAAATTACATCTACTGAAAAGGGCAAGGAAATGCTAAGGAACAAGAAAAATAAATAATAATAATTATAAAATAATTATAATAATAATAATTTTAAAAATTTAAATACTATGTAAGCCATATATACTCACAGGCATTTAGACACTTTTATGTCAAAACATAGTCCTTTAAATACCCAGGCAGTTTAACAGGCCGTCGACCTTGGCCTGTAGCCAGACCAGAACTTTAACTTTGAATAAGAAGGGGGCTTACAGGCAACTGGTCTGCCCGGAAATAGCAAGTTGCATCTGTGGCAGGATATAGGATACGTTATCTTTTAGATGAAGCAGATAAATGTCAAGTTGTCCATTATAACTGGCTGAGACCATATTGTGCACCTGTCCTTCAAAAAGAGAAACAGCATGCCCCCTTCCCCATCCTTAACTGCTCTATCAGGTGCCTTACCATTCAAACCCTCACAGCTTCCTCTGTGCAAAGCTAAAGGAACACCTAAGGACTCTAAGTGACACCCACATCACCCTCTGACACCAAACAGTCCATAACTTCAAATGGTCCTTTCCAGTGCGGAGCAAGTTTCTGCCTAGTTGTTGAAGGGTCATGCAACCACACAAATTCTCCCTGTTGATAAGGAGTAAACTTCAGACCCTTATCATAGTGTCGCTTTTGCTGATGATATGCATGTTCCCTATTTTTGGTTTCAGCAGTGAATACGGAAATGTAATATATGTACATATATGTCCCTATATCCGAGTAGTGATGTCATATATGTTTCATATAAGGCAATACATTATTAGCGCATATATACATTCTCACGATATATGAAGATATAGGTTTATACCATGTATGAAATACCCATAGAATAATTATTATATATACATATATTAAAATTATTTATTTGATGATTTTTTATATGGTACTGTATGTTAATGCCATAAATGTAAACAATATATGTCGAATTTATACATGTAAGTTTATTTCAACATAATATATGCAAACATTCCGTATGCTTGTATAGGATTTTATATGGATTTATATAGTGGTGTTTGAATCCTGGCATTTTATAATTTGGTTTTGGTCCAGGCTTCGGACATTAAAAGCTCCATGTGTGTTTTTCTCCCCGTTGTAAGTGTACAGTTTGAGCATTCGCTTGGTCTCGTGTGAGCATCTAGTTTTGCTTGGGCAGTATACACTCTTTTGTCCATGTGTTTAGGGTTGTTTGTTTAGCATGCAGCTTGTGCTCATTATTAGCCATGGCGTGTACTTTCATGTTTTGTTCTGTGTAGCATGTAACGGTTACTCTGGGACATGGGTGACATTTTTCATCCTGTCCTCTAGAGGGCAACAAATGGAGGAAGTGGTTTTAAGGTTACGAGTAGCATAGAGGAGAGGCATGGCAATGGAGAATGGGTGAAAATGCCTGGAATCACAATGTGTTTGAGAGTTAAGTGAATTGTACATTCTAATGCTTTACAATCTTGTTCAAATGCACATTTTTATGTACCCATAAAAATGTTAATTCATAGTGTTTGGAAGTTTGCAGAGAAGCTCGCAGAGGACTCTGTTATGGGGCTTGAGTGCACTGATACCTACTTCTTACCTGTGTTGGATTGTGCCAGTGCCTAATCTAGGATTTAGGATTGTATATCTTCATTGCCTGCTGGGACTGGGAATTCTACAACACTCATATAAGACACTTGCATTGCAGACTGTTTATCCTTTTCCCTCTACGGCATTTTGAATTGTTTGGTACTGTTTTTTGTTTGTGTATCACTAGTATTTTGGGTTTGGAATTGATTTACTGTTTATTTGTTTACTTATAGTGTTGAGCTTTGATATTCACAATGCTGTCTTGGATTTCCATCCATGTGCTAATTGTTACTATGTTATCTCATTCAGTGGTTAAATAGATACAATTTATTTTCACTCCCTCATTGAGAATCTTACAGTTAGTTTGAACACAAACTATAGGGCTTGGGCGCCGCGTTGCATTCTGGGACGTTGCGGCCATGTTGATGGTCTCGCGAAAGTAAACATACAGCAAGTCGAATGAGGAGAAGCAGAGTTGGGAGAAAGAAAAAAACATGTTAAAATCTCAAAAGGGATGTGGAATTTACCGGCATACGTTAAATAGGGAAGGCAGGGACCGCTATAGAGACAAAATCGGAACTATTAAAGTTTTGGATCCACATGAATTTCCAAAGAAAGAGCGGAGCACCGACGACGACGAAAACTTTATTTTGTTGGTCCCCAACAGACATTCTACTGACTATAAGTAACTTTGCAACTAATTCAACTTATTCTACTAACCCGAACCCCAACACATAACCATAACCTACCAGTCTACTAATACTCTAATTAGTGTTAGTTGACATGCTGTTGAAAACGTACATAGTTAGTAGAATGTTTAAAGTGGACTATCGAAATAAAGTCTAACCGAAACGTATATATTATTATTATTATTATTATTATTATTATATAAGAAATTGCACTGCCTCCGTTTTTATTTGTTATTGCAATGTCATTGTTTACTATATTTATAATTTGCACTTCCTCCATTTTATGTGTCTTTTGTTGTTATTTAAGATACCTATTTATTTGCTTATATAGTATTGAAAGAATTTATTTTTTAAAAAAGTGTATTTATTATTGTTATATAAAGTGCACTTGCACTCCGTTTTCTGTGTTAATTTTTTATTTGTAACCTTTTACCTTGAAGCATTCCACATTTCTGTTTTCTCAGGTTGCACTACTTGCAAATAAACACTAAAAAACATCTGATTGTGTGACAATTCTTGCTTTTTGCACATCGTACTGTTATTACTTCTTGTACGTGGTTGCGCCTCCAAGCATGAAAGCGGTGGAAAGTTAATCCATTTTCGACATTTCCCATGATGATTATGTGTTGCGCTGTTACACCCCAAAATGCAGCAACGGTTTACCATAGTTGAAATAACGCCAAAATAATCAAATTAAGACACACGACTGAGAGGGAGTACATCTATAAACAGTGCACAGTAATCCGAGTAGCAGTAAAGGATGCCATCAACATGGCCGCCACACCAAGTAATGACGTCATGACGCCAAAGCCCTATTGGCAAAAGTGAATTTCCGTTTTTTTGAGGATTTCTTATTGTATAAAAAACTAAGGCGAGCCAGTTACAAGCATGAAGGGGTTTGATTGTTTCGATTGTTTATTTTTGAAGTCTAATAAAAAGCCCATTAACCTCTGCACCTTTGAGTCCTTCATCTCTTGCCTCCCCTTTTTATATATGTGACATGATTTGTCACATATATAATTTAAACATATATATGTGGACTAAAGATATATGTCAATATATGGAATTTCTGATGCTGTGCATATATGTGCATTTATGTTTTTACTCTATATGAGCATATTAGGATATTTCATATATGAGACCTATATGTCAAAATATGTATTATACATACATTAACATATATAATAAATGGGATACATTTATATGTCAATATATGGAATTGTTCAAATTTCTAATATGTTTCATATATGTTTTTACTTTATATATCACATATATCGCATACAGGGAGTGCAGAATTATTAGGCAAGTTGTATTTTTGAGGATTAATTTTATTATTGAACAACAACCATGTTCTCAATGAACACAAAAAACTCATTAATATCAAAGCTGAATATTTTTGGAAGTTTTAGTTTTAGCTAGTTTAGGGGGATATCTGTGTGTGCAGGTGACTATTACTGTGCATAATTATTAGGCAACTTAACAAAATACAAATTTATACCCATTTCAATTATTTATTTTTACCAGTGAAACCAATTTAACATCTCAACATTCACAAATATACAATTCTGACATTCAAAAACCAAACAAAAACAAATCAGTGACCAATATAGCCACCTTTCTTTGCAAGAACACTCAAAAGCCTGCCATCCATGGATTCTGTCAGTGTTTTGATCTGTTCACCATCAACATTGCGTGCAGCAGCAACCACAGCCTCCCAGACACTGTTCAGAGAGGTGTACTGTTTTTCCTCCTTGTAAATCGCACATTTGATGATGGACCACAGGTTCTCAATGGGGTTCAGATCAGGTGTACAAGGAGGCCATATCATTAGATTTTCTTCTTTTATACCCTTTCTTGCCAGCCACGCTGTGGAGTACTTGGACACGTGTGATGGAGCATTGTCCTGCATGAAAATCATGTTTTTCTTGAAGGATTTAGACTTCTTCCTGTACCACTGCTTAAAGAAGGTGTCTTCCAGAAACTGGCAGTAGGACTGGGAGTTGAGCTTGACTCCATCCTCAACCCAAAAGGCCCCACAAGCTCATCTTTTATGATACCAGCCCAAACCAGTACTCCACCTCCACCTTGCTGGCGTCTGAGGCGGACTGGAGCTCTCTGCCCTTTACCAATCCAGCCACGGGCCCATCCATCTGGCCCATCAAGACTCACTCTCATTTCATCAGTCCATAAAACCTTAGAAAAATCAGTCTTGAGATATTTCTTGGCCCAGTCTTGACGTTTCAGCTTGTGTGTCTTGTTCAGTGGTGGACGACTTTCTGCCTTTCTTACCTTGGCCATGTCTCTGAGTATTGCACACCTTGTGCTTTTGGGCACTCCAGTGATGTTGCAGCTCTGAAATATGGCCAAACTGGTGGCAAGTTTTTTAAAGGGGGGGTGAAATGCTGTTTCATGCATACTGATCTTTTTACACTGTTAAAGACTTGGAATCCCATACTAAACATAGACAAAGTTTCAAAAGTTAAGGTGGACGTTTGATGGGAGTATTTCTTTGTCAAAAATACTACTTCCGGTTAGTCATAAGTTTCGGCAAGTTTTTTGAGATCATGCGTCCCCTTTGACGTTAATGGGGGCGGAATTTCCTTGTATGGGTCTTACGGACAATTCTACCGGAAGCGCGTGAGAGAGAGCGAGGGAGAGAGCGAAAGCAACAGGCTACGCCCATCAAAGCGCTGGCTTGTAGGATGCTAAACAGGTGATATAACCAGTAGCTACTGACTTACCCACTGATAGGCCGGCGGTCGATCTGTATTAGCACTTTCCTCACGCGACGGGCGAATCACTTTCCTCACAGAGCGACTCACTTTCCTCACGCGGCAGGCGAATCACTTTCCTCACTGAGCGAATCACTTTCCTCACAGAGCGAATCACTTTCCTCACAGAGCGACTCACTTCCTCACGCGGCGGGCGAATCACTTTCCTCACAGAGCGAATCACTTTCCTCACAGAGCGAATCACTTTCCTCACAGAGCGAATCACTTTCCTCACAGAGCGAATCACTTTCCTCACAGAGCGAATCACTTTCCTCACAGAGCGACTCACTTTCCTCACAGAGCGACTCACTTTCCTCACAGAGCGACTCACTTTCCTCACGCGGCGGGCGAATCACTTTCCTCACTGAGCGAATCACTTTCCTCACAGAGCGAATCACTTTCCTCACAGAGCGAATCACTTTCCTCACAGAGCGAATCACTTTCCTCACAGAGCGAATCACTTTCCTCACAGAGCGAATCACTTTCCTCACGCGGCGGGCGAATCACTTTCCTCACTGAGCGAATCACTTTCCTCACAGACCGAATCACTTTCCTCACAGAGCGACTCACTTTCCTCACTGCAGCGTGCTGCTGCACACGTCATTATTTAGCTCCGCTCACATGACACGCCCCCACCCGCTCGGCTTTTTTCGGAAAGACTCGGAACAGCGCATCTTTCTTATATAATTATAAAAAAAATAAAGACTTTTCGGAGATATGCAGGATGCAATGCTACTCTATAGGTACTCAAGATTGACATGACACTGACTGAAACTGAGTGTTTCACCCCCCCCTTTAAGACTGCTGCATCCCTCTGCAATATATCTCACTATTTTTGACTTTTCTGAGCCTGTCAAGTCCTTCTTTTGACCCATTTTGCCAAAGGAAAGGAAGTTGCCTAATAATTATGCACACCTGATATAGGGTGTTGATGTCATTAGACAACACCCCTTCTCATTACAGAGATGCACATCACCTAATATGCTTAATTGGTAGTAGGCTTTCCAGCCTATACAGCTTGGAGTAAGACAACATGCATAACGAGGATGATGTGGTCAAAATACTCATTTGCCTAATAATTCTGCACTCCCTGTATATGGATATTTCATATATAGACATATATTACATTTCCGTATGGGGAAGCTTACACATAAGGTCCAAAGCATAATCTGCTGGTGAATCGGATTGAGAAAAGGGTATACAATTTGGCAACATCAGAATGGTTGGTAGTCTGGCTTCTCTACCATGAAAAAGGGAGTAAACCCAGTGGGCATTTGATGTCAATTTTACATCGGTTTGACAACACTGATGTCAAAATTACGTCACAAAATAGGTCTAGAATGAAAGTCATATTGACGTCATTGTTTTGATGTCAATGTGATGTCAAGATTTTGACCTTTGCTGATGTCATTTTGATGTTTAGTTGATGTTGGCATTTGATGTCAGTTCAACATTTATATGATGTCAAGATATCATGATGTTAATGTAGTTTTGATGTAATTTTGATATCATTCAATATCAAGCTTCGATGTCAACTTAACATTTATTTGATGTCAAGATGTCATGATGTTAATGTAGTTTTAATGTTAATTTGATATCATTCATTATCAAGCTTCGATGTCAACTCAACATTTATTTGATGTTAAGATGTCATTTTGATGTTATTTTGATATAATTCAATATCAAGCTTCGATGTCAACATCAAACATTGTCAAAATTACATAATTTATTTACATATATGTTGATATCATTTCAGTGTCAAGCATCACTAAATTTCAACCTAAATGAACAATGACAACATACACATTCAAATGATTTAATTTATATAAAACGTACAGAAATTAGAACATACATTCACATTTTGGGTATTGAAATGGTTTCAAAATGTATCAACGCACAAAATCAATATTAATGTTGGGCATGGCTATGCACATGAAAGGGTTTGTTTTTCGTCCATAGTGCAGTCAGTTAGAGAATAAGTGCTTGATTACCGTACTATGAAGTAACGATGGCTAATGTTAAATGTACTGCAGAAATTGTATTACTTTTTAATTGCACAAGTCAAGTTTCTAAATATGTGGTTCAAGTCAAATTATGCTCCAAAGGAATAGTGGGGTCATCCTGTGTCAAATCAGACAGCATCCCGGAAAATGGTTGCTAGTCTCAGATTTTTCTGAAAGTGTATTTATAAATTCCATTGTTTTCATGCATTTTTTTCACCTTTTTTTGTATAATTTCTACACTCAGAAATGCCTTATCTTGGAGGCCATGTTTGGGCATTTATAGCTTTCTTAAGTTGCCCCAACTTTCTAGGGTGGAAGATGAACATGTTGTTGGTATAATTGGGCCAATAAAAGTTTGTACTGCATACCTGTTAGTTTTATATAAGGCCCTAGATTTAGGAAAAGGAAAAAAAAAATCATTTTGATATTAAGGGTCTTGCAAACAAATGTTTCTGTATTCACATGGCACCAATCATCATTTTATCTGCAAATGCAATACTTTAATGTTAAGGCCTTGTGAGGTCTTTGCAAAAAATGCACATGAAGAAATTAAGAAGAAGGTGTGATTGCATTGTCATACTAAAATGGTATGAAGTACCAAAAACAAGATTATACTACCCTTAAAGGAGAAAACCGGTGAGGTCACAGATCTGTTTCTTTATTGAAGCCATTGGATTACAATACAGTGCTTTGCATGCCTTGTAATTATAACATGAAATAATAAGTCATAATAAACAATACAGTATGAAAACAAATTGTGAACAGGCCGTATTGTAATCTATACACATAATAGCCTACATGTAGAAACATCATATAATGGGGGTGCTTTGGATTCACACTTCAAGGGCTCTCAAGAGTCTGTAAAAGAGAACAAGAAAGCAAACATTAACATAACTAGCACCAAGTACCCTTAGTAGGCTACTCCATATAGACAACTAAACGAAAACCCACATTATAGTCTAATCACATGCAGTAGTTAGAGGTGCAGATATGTACATATATGATAATGGATCCAGTCAGACCTTTTGTTAATATCTGTGGTAAATTAATAGTGTCATATGTCTGGATCTCATTTCACTGCAAGTAATCATTCGGAATTAATTGCACTGAATTGTAAAATGTGAACACGCCATTCATTCAAAGTGAGAGAGCAGCGATTTCAAAACATTAGTTCAGACTCTTCCCTATGTAGGCTAGTGGGGTCTCATTTCCAAGGGGAATATTTTCACCCCTATGTCTTGGCACTTTTCAAAGGAAAATGTGTAGGGGTAAGATGAAGGGGAAGGGGAAGGGGAAGGGGATTGGGTCTAAATATACATCGTTGTTTGCAGCAGCTCCTACCTTCCGGCTCCCAGTGCCTCCTTTTCTGTCTCGAGCAACGTGCAAAAAGTTGGCCATCAGGCTACCAACGGAAACTTCTGTGGTGCCGGACTGTGACTTCTGAAAGGCACCTGAAAAAGTAACAGCAGTTGCCATGTCTTGCCAATACTGATCAAAATAAAAATCATGTAGAGATTACATTTTATCATAAAAATAAAAAAGTGATAAAAGTGGGTCAAAACTGTAGGTGATGTAGGTGCAAAAAAGAAAATATAGACTGAGATACTCAGACTGAGTTACTGTACACAGAGACGAGAAGCGTGTCTCTGGCTGTAACTCTGGGGAGACTGTGAATAAGCTAATTTCACAAAATATTGGTGTGCTCCTTTAAGAATTATTTTCCCCCATGAATAATAGTAGTGTTATATGTAGATAAATTACACACTTTAACATTATTTGAAGTGACTGCATAACCTTGCTAAATAGTTAAGTTTTGGCAGACAGTACACAAAGACAATTTTGCCATCATAACAGAACCGTTATAGCTAACCCCAGGTTAAGTTAGCTAGCTAGCTCAGGTAAACACATGGCAGTGAAAACATATCAACATAATTCAGGAAATTACACACCCCTTAAAATTAAAGGGGTACTTCAGCGCTGGGAAGATGAATCTGTATTTAAACTGGGTCATCATTAATGTAGTAGAAATGTGAAATTATTTTTGAATTTGGTGCTTTCTAGACTGAGAAAAGACAGAAAATCTATTTTTGTCTCATGGGGATGAAAGACTACAATTCCCAGAATGCTTCGCTGCCCTGTGAGGCCATTCCCAAAGCCACCACTACTGGATTACAGTGACTGAGTGAAAGTACAATTAAATACTGAACGTGTGTTCAATATAACGATCGAGTTGCCGCGTGAGTCTCACAGCTGACTCAGATTAGGAGTCAGATTACATTTAACGTCATAAATGAGCTGATGAGCTCTCTTGATGAGAGCTGAGGTAATCGCGACCACATTCGCGGCATACATTCACAACGCGTTTTCAGTTCATGCCTTTGGAAGCTTAACTTTCATAGAAATTAATTTGAGAAGTTAAAACACTTACATTGCTTAGTATCCGTTTAAACTAATGCCTGTAGCTGAGCTGTGCTGTAAGTGTGATCTCCATTCCCCATGCACAAGTTGAAAACATGCTCCCTCTGCTGGCTGTAGTCTTTAGCCTTTGGGCAATCATTCCTCTCGTGACGCAAATATTGTCAATTTTCGTCACGAGAGGAATTTTTCTAGGAATAAAATGCATAAATCTCTCGTCTCAGGGGGATATAAGAGGGGGGAGCACGATCATTTGAATATACTCCAGGGTTTCTACTGATACAAAGCCATATGTTTTATGGTACAATGACCTGGAAAGTTACAGATTTGGTGACTGGACAAACAATTTTTCGACATAGGAGACCATTGTGCAGAGTTAACCTGAAGAATTCTTTCCACAAAGTTCTCTCCTCAAGCGACCGCCTGTTCATCCTCCTATATGATGGTTTGCCGCCTCTGAGCATCCAACTCACCACTTCCTTTAAAACTGGATCTTTTTGCTGCTCTTTGAAACTCAATTCAGAGGTTGCCAACTGAAGAATGAAAGACGAGGTTCTCTCAGTTTCTTGCTCAACACAGGCAGCTGAACCTGGTCTGTCGATCTTTGCAGAGTTGATAACTGACAGCTGCCCTCATTTGACAGTGGTGAGCTAATATCAGCCTTATCAGACAAAGAAGCTGTGTTTGCAAATTCTGAGCCTGATTCTTGACGACGTGACAGGGCGTCGGCATTGCCGCGACTTTGTCCTTTTCTGTGTATGACTGTCGATTCAAATGGATCCAATTCAAGGTCCCAGCGGGCTCGTCGACCAGTGCGATCACTGTCAATAGGGTTTTTCCTCAGACCCAGCAGGGGTTGTCCGTAATGAGGAAGAAGGGCTGTTTGTACAAATAGTGGCGGAAATGTCTGACACCCCACATAATGGCCCAAAGTTCTCTATCATACGTAGACCACTTCTTTTCAGCTTTTGTGAGGACATGGCTGGCATAAGCTACCACTGTATCTTGAGTTCCTTTCTCCTGGGTGAGCACAGCTCCTATAATTGATGCAGAGGCGTCTGTATACAGAAGGAATGGAAAGAGACAATACGTGGATGAGACAGGGCATGTTTCAAATAGGCAAATGCCTTCTGACATTCAGCAGTCCAATGGAATTCAAAAACTTTTTCTGTCAGTCTATGGAGAGGGACTGCATGGTGAGCAAAGTCCTTAATGAACTTCCTATAGTAGGAGCACAGTCCTAAGAATACCCTCATTTCAGTCGGTGAGCATGGAATTGACCAGTCCTGAACACTCTGGACATTTCTTGGATCAGGTTGGACCCCATCTTTTAATACAATTTGACCGAAGAACTCAACCTCACTCTTAGCAAAAGAACATTTGGAAGGATTGAGCTTTAACCAACAGGATTTGAATCTGTAAAAAAAATTGCTCCAGATGCTGAAGATGATCATTAAAAGTCTGACTGAAAATTAAAACATCGTCCAAATACACCAAGCAAGTTTTCCAAGGCAGTCCACGAAGAACCATCTCCATTAACCTTTGAAAAGTTGCTGGAGCATTTGTCAGACCCATGGGCATAACTTTAAAATGGTACAGCCCTACCTGTGGTGAAAGCAGTTACCATGCTGCAGGTCTATTGTGGAGAACCAGGCAGCTCCTGATAAAGCATCTAATGCATCGTCAACTCTTGGAAGAGGATGGGAGTCTTTTATGGTTACAGCATTGAGTTTTCTGTAATCTAGGCTAGTGTTGTCACGATACCAAATGACTAATTGACTTCGATACGATACCAGACTAAAATACTTCGATACTGATACTAAATCGATACCACGATAAAAAAAAGATAATATGAATATGATAACTGAACTTATTATTCATTGTTTTATTTTTTTTAACTAAAAATTCACTTGGCCAGCATGTTCCTGCCCTGGTTTTTGACCATTCCCTTCTGTTATTGCTAAAATAACTGCATGCCAGTGTGAAGATCTTCAGAGATCATCATTATCAATCATGTTATCATTCACTAACCCTTCACTTCTCAACAGGTTGGGATGACCAAAATCTTATTTTATGATACAAGTAATTTAATATTTTTATAAATGTAATCTTATAATTATAATATAGATTTTTAATTGTATCTGTTTTTAAAAATAAGCAAAAAATGCAAATTACAAACAATCTGACAAAAACAGTGCTTTATTTTTCAGCTTCATTAGGTCTATTTAACAGTAGCAAGTCAAGAAAGAAATTAAATAATCAAATATAAAACTGCTTACTTAGTCTTCACTCTATAATTTAACTATACACTGATCCTTAATAAATATATTTGAGTTATTTAGCCAAGCATCTGGTGGTTTTCTATTTTTCATTGGTGTTTGAATAACATTTATCACACAGAAAATTAGGTCTGGCTTAAGACCTGCAGATCTAATTACCTCAGCTGTATACGTTCACTAAACACATATCTGACTGTGTTTATCTCAATACACGCCAGACCGTGAATTTTTACATATGTTTGACCATTCAAACCCAAATAATAATCCGCGAAAGAACTGAATGGCGATCGCATGTTTGTTGTCTGAAAGGCGTGTGCGCGTGCTTCAAGTCAGAGTCCGGTAGCGTGAGCATGTCCCACGCCATGCTTTTTCTTCTCATGCGCGCATATTTCTGTTGCTTTCTCTGTCATGCGCTGCGCGTATATATTTAACTCTTCTGCTACTTCCAATGTTTAGTGAACGGTGTTTCCAGACACCTGCTGTCACACATCCACGCACATTAAGAAATACAGCTCATATTAGTGCTGTCCTCCTTAAAGTATCGATACTAATAAAAGTCCATATCGTACCGTTTGTAATAGCAGGGTATCGCAATACTTTTCTAGTACCGGTATATCGTGCAACACTTATCTAGGCAGAATCGCCATGTGCTATCCCGTTTACGCACCAAGACTACAGGCGCTGCCCAGGGGCTATAACTCTTCAATGACATCTGCTTTTAAAAGCTTTGTCACTTATTGCTGTATTTCTTGTCTTTGATTAAGTGTCACATGATAGGGCCTTTGTTTGATTGGCATGGCCTCCCCTGTCCGAATTCTATGCTCAATTATTCCAGTCCTACCTCTGTCATCAGAGTTTTTACTGAAAACGTCTGAGTACCTAGTAACCAGCTCTGTTAAGGATTTACAATCGTACAATCGAAACAATCGTTTCACTCCATGCTGGTAGTGTGGTAGATGCAAGCACAGAAACATTACAACAGGCTGAAGCTTTGTGGCCTGTATGGAGCTCAACATTCCATAAAGACAATTTCTGATTTGCCACATCAAGGAGAGCATAGTGTTTTTGGAGGAAATCCCAGCCAAGGATGACTGGATGGTGTGTGCCTCTAATCACCTGGAAGTTATGTTGCATTAATTCTTTACCAAGTCTCATGCCTAAAACTAAGACACCTAAGGTGTCCAGACATTGCCCAGTAACAGAACGTGCAATCACCATGGAAGTCTTTATCGGCCGTTTTTTTAACATTGGAAGTGAATGTCGAAAATCTTCCCCCACAATGGAAATTGTAGAGCCTGTGTCGACGAAAGCAGAGACCTCTACTCCTTCCACAATCACCCACACATTTGCTGTCACCTTGTTAGGGGGTTGTGTGTGCTCATTCTATTCTATTAAAACCTGTAAACTCATAGCAGGACTGGGAGGGTGAAGCTGATGTTTGCCCCTCAACATCAGCTAATGGAAGTTTCCCTGTGGTTTGAATGACTGCTGGCTGTCAGGGGACCAAAACCGTTCACTATGTTGGCTCTGAGAGCTCCTATCTCTGCTCCACTGCCGGACAGGACTAGGGCTACGGGGCCATCTGTAGGGGCAGCCCTGGAGAATAATAGCGCCTAGCATTGACACCTCCCTGTGAGTCATCACTGTCAGGTGCCATTGTAAGTTGCCAGTCATTCATCACTGCAACATCCTTGTGCCGTCTATCAGGTGCATAGGCATTATCTAACTGCAGGGTATCTGCAGGTTTCCCCAAGTCAAATTTAAGACTTTTTAAGATCTTTTTAAGACCATTATGAATAAAATTTAAGACCTATATCACGCAATAAAAAAACGCATAGGAAATGCAGAATCACTCAATTAGGCTCCTTAAAATGATATTATTTAATTTATTTAAATTGAACAAAGTATTAGTAAACGTATTATTCATAGCTCAATCCCACTAGGATTAGCACGCATATATATATATATATATATATATATATATATATATATATATATATATATATATATATATATATATATATATATATATATATATATATATATCAATTGACCAAAATTAGTTTTTATTTTGTGGTGGTCACTTCCATAGATTTGCAAACATTGTTTTGTTTTTTTTATAATTAGGATGCAACATTAACCATATTATGTTAGATGCACAATAGTCACACATTGCAATAAAACTGACAAAATGCATGAATCTTGTTTTGTTATTATCAAAAAAGGCTGGTTCAGTTGTGTGCGATCTATCTTTAATAACACGATCGCTTGGGGTGGGAACCAACATCTTAAAAGTAAACCACAGCAATAATTGCTTAATATAAGTAAAACGTTTTCAAGTGATTACGTAATCAAGTAATCGGTCATTAATAAAATTTATTATAAACAAATGACAATAGGACAAATAAATACAATATAAAGATGCATATCTACAAAGAGGAACACTCCACCGTTTTTAGAAATAGGGTTTATTCAACTTCTTTAGACATTTAGATATGTGGGCAAATGCTTTGTCTCAGTGCATGCATCGCTTTAGTTTGGCAGGGTCGCCGCTAGCTTAGCTTAAAATGCATTTCCCCACATATCTAAATGTAGCAAAGTACCAAAGTTGAGTAAGCCCTATTTCTAAAACAGTTGGTGTTCCTTTAAGTGTAAGTGCTGTTTCCCCGTTGTGTTGTTGTTAAGCTATATTAGTTTGCTTTCACTTTGAGAACATACTAATGCGCAGATCCAGCGCTTACTTACACGTCCCAAACTTTTTAACTCAAATCAGGATATAGACAAATGGATAATGTGTATATTTGATCGTTCAAGAGTAACCTTAGGGTAATGAGCCAAGAAATAACACATTCAATACACTCGCGCGAGCGCTGACAGGCAGCAAACACACGCAGCCTGACATCGGAGTTCGGAGTTTACATCACAATGCATGGTGAGAAAGATTCGCCTTCGCGTTCACGATCGCGGAACTGCAAGAACCGTCAGACTCAGCTGAAGAATAAAATCCGTTTTATGCGTCTGCGGGGTACGATCAGAAAGAGGCTCGTGCCAATAACACGAAAGCTGATTGGCTGCAATACACGGCATGCTTGTCTAATTTGTAGTTGTACTAGAGCGAACAATAGTTGGTCTAGCGAAAGAAAGAACTACAAACACCACAGAACAAACACACACACACACACACACACACACACACACACACACACGTGCTGCGGGAGGCGAGAGCATTTCAATGAGGTAGCGTTAGATGAACGTAGGAAAATTAAGACCTGTTAAACATTATTTAAGACCTAGAACGCAATGCTTCCGCGAATTTAAGACTTTTTAAGGCCTTATATTTTAATTTTGAAATTTAATACTTTTAAGACTTTTTAAGACTCCGCGGGGACCCTGAACTGATGTCGTGAAGGGTGGTATGTTGGCGAGGGGCTGCGCATTATCTCGGGCTGCTCCTTAACTGAAGAAATTCTGTTCCTCTCCCAGAACTCCAAACATTCCGTAAGATGAGCGTTTTTGTCTTGTAGCTTGCGCACATGATTTTTCAGCTCATTCACCGTTAGGGTTAACTGTTTAACTGACTGGAGTAATTTCCCATCATTGTGATCTGAATGCACCATAGCCATCTGAGTTTGGGGAGCTTGAGTTGACACAGCATGAAGTTGCAAAGTTGCACGGGCCCTTTCACAGCGGCTTGCAACAATAAGAGCCTCATCAATATCCGTCGCCCTCGCTCATGAATCTTTGCTTGCTATGTTGGATCTAAGCCAGCCACAAAATGTCTGATTTTCTCACCCTCTTGTGCATTATGATCATAATCAGGAAAAGCCTTATACTAGACGAGTAATATCAGCACTGTACACTTCCAAGCTTTCACCAATCCTGCGGGGGTTGTCGAGCATTCACATGAGTTTGGAAAAATGGTAATGAGTGTTGAAGCCCAAAAACTAAAAATGTTTTAGTCTATCTTTCACAGCATTGTAGCTAGTCTTCACAGAACTCGGAAGACTGTCCCAGTACAGGAAAGCAGCATCAGGCAGTCATGTTGGCAATACTGAAGCTAACATCAAGTCTGTACCTTGTGGTGCCATTGCTTTAACAGCCACTTCAAAACGGTGGGCCCAGCTGGAGAATGATTCAGTTCCATCACCCTTAAAAGCTGTCGGGAGCTCGATGTGCAGAATGCAACCAGACAGAGGGTGCAATAGGCGACATTCTGTTCGTGTTGCCACTAGCGCAGGGTGGATTGGCATTAGCATCATCCAACGCAGCACCGTCATTCACAGACATTCCTGTAGTTCGATTTTTTTAAATTATTTTTTTTAACCGTTGGGTTGTTTTGTCTAGTCCTTGCGCAATAGTCCTTCGACGCAACCGGTAACAATAAAGAGCGTAATGTCCACATGGTGCCAATATCGTGTGCACAAAGAAAAGTTAATAAAACTCCACAAAAGTGCCAAAAATGCAAAATAATGACCCAGCTGCTACCAAATGTAAAGTCGGGTTCGTTAACTTTGCGTGACAAACACTCAAGAACAAAATAAATCACCGGACAGACGCAGTTTGTGAACAATCGTCCCCTACACAATCATGGGGAAGACTGCTGACTTGAAAGTTTTCCAAAAGACAGAAGGAAAGGGAAAGAAAAGATGTGGTAAAAAAAAAGAAGCGCACAAGCAATAGGGATATACCTGCACCCTGGAGAGGATTGCGAAACAAAACCCATTCAAAAATGTGGGGGAGGTTCACAAAGAGTGGACTGCAGCCGGAGTTAGTGCTTCAAGAACCACTACGCACATACGTATGCAAGACATGGGTTTAAGCTATCGAGAGAAAACAACTCCCCATTCAGCCAATCAGAAAACAGAAAAATGAATGCTGAGGTAAATCAAATTTTTAAACAAGAACAGATTCCAGACTTTAACCCACTGTCCCCTTTTTATACCGAAATCTCCCAATTATCAAATACTAATATAGAATTGTTAACCTTACAGAAACTTTATTTGTCTGCACAATACATTACATCGTTTACATTTCTTTGTATTTACTCTGTATTTAATATACACTTTTCTTCAATACAATAACTATTTCTGTACTATTAATTTAATTGCAGCATGCACATAGTGTACTGAGAAAGGCAAAATCTTGCAGTACAGTATTACATTTTCAGCATGAAATTGTCTGTTCACTCAGATGATGCTCAGATGGCCATGATCTTCTGTCATTCAGGGAGGAGTGGATCAAGGCATGCCCTCTCAGACTCTGGGAGTTAGCTGATGTGATCTGTTGGAACATTTAACAGTCAGTGACATTCTGTGAAAGTAATTCACTCGCATTAGGCAAAAGAATTGGGACACTCTTCCAGGTGAATTCAGGTGTTTCAATCACTTCCATGGCCACAGGTGTATAAAATCAAGATCAAGAAGCATGCAGACTGCTTCGACCCATTCTTTTACAAATGTCTGTAGCTCTCGAGAGCTCAGTGAATTCAAGCATGGTACCGTGATAGGTTGCCACATGTGCAAATAGTACATTCGTGATTTTTTCTTACTACTAAATATTCTACAGTCAACTGTTAGTGTTATTTTAACAAAGTGTATTATAAACTCAGCCACAAAGTTGTAGGCCACGTAAAATAACAGAAAAAGGGGGTCAGCGCATGCTGATGCGCACAGTGTGCAGAAGTCACTAACTACAGTCAATAGCTACAGACCTTAACTTTGTGTGGCCTTCAGATTAGCTGTTCTTCAGAAGAACATTGCATAGAGAACTTCATGGAATGTATGGCCGAGCAGATGCATGCAAGCCTTAAATCGCCAAGTGCAATGCAAAGTGTTGGATGCAGTAGCAGAGACGTGTTCTCTGGAGTGACAAATCACACTCCTTTGTCTGGCAATCTGATGGACGAGTCTTAGTTAGAATGAAAAGAACTCAATGCTTTAACATACCAAGACATTTTAGACTTTGTTGGAAAGGTTTGAGGAGGGCCCCTTTCGTTTCCAACATGACTGACACAAGGCAAGAGACATGAAGGCATCCATGAAGACACGGATGAGCGAGTTTTGTGTGGAGAGGCTTGACTGGCCTGGACAGATGTGATCTCTAGACTGTACTGAATGTCATTTTTATATTCAATGGCCAATAGGTATTAGAATGAGCTTTGAATGTCTGTCATCATATTTTAGGCCTACATATATATTTTTTGGGTTGTGGGTGTTATTCACATTTTAAAATTTCACATTTAAACAAATCTAGTATTTGACCATGTCTAACATGTATTCAAATGTAAAACCTACAAATAAGTAAGCAGTTATGATCTGCAATACTTTACCCCATGCCTTTCAAAGATTGTATACGGCCTCAGATTACTATTGTTCAACAGTCACTGCTCGTTAAAACATCACACTCTTAATTTATCTGGACAAACTCAATATCATTAGACAGAATAAAGACTAGGGGTGTAAGAAAATATCGATACACGTGAATATTGCGATATTATGTTTGGCGATACTGTATCGATTCTCAAAAACACTGTATCGATATTTATATATTTACATCCAAGATTTGTGGCTTTGTCTTCGGTTTAAACCACAGACTATATAACACCCAACCACTAGATGGCAGTGTTATCTCAGAACGTATAACTGACGCGGAGCCAGAGAAGCGCAAGGTAAAAGTGCGTGAATCACTAGTGTTTACATTAGCAAACCCAGCTCTCAAGACGATAGCATTATTCCGCTCCTGCAGTATACAGAGCTGAAGTGTGGACTCATTTTGGCTTCAGCTAAAATGAAGCCACTAAGGAAATCGACAAGAATCATTTTGTTTGCAAAATAGGCCAAGTTAAAATCGAATACTCTGGAAACACATTGAAACTGAGCTCGCTTAACATCCTGATGTCACCCACGCTGCTGAGAATTCGTTTCGATTGAATGTACTGCACGTTGTCCTCTCAGTAACAAAATAAACACACGCCAAAACTGACAGCGGTGGCAGGAGAACGAAAGATCATAGCGGATATGATGACCAGCTCTGCAGTTCAGTAACGTTACTTGAAATAACACTTTATACAATAGACTGCTTTATAGAAAATAGCTTAACGTTATTACATATATAACAAACAGTCATTCAGTCATGAAATGGACTGCACTTTCTGTTGTTAAATAGCCACTGCTATACTGTGAACCTTTAAAACATATACACTTAAAGAATCCTGCAGTCACTTTACATTTTACTTTACTCAGATTGCACAAAATAGTGATTAGTGATATAAATTATACTGTATTATTTAAATAAAATACTTTATCTCATGTTTTAGGCATATGGTTGTGTTCTTTATTCTTTTAAATGATAAAAAAAAAAGAAATATCGCAATATATTGCCTCTCTTACAATATCGCAATATATTACAATATATCGTATCGTAACACCTGTATCGTGATACGTATTGCATCGCCAGATTCTTGGCAATACACAGCCCTAATAAAGACTCCAGCTTCGATATTTAAACACTGTTTATGATAATTATGATATTAATTTCTTAATTTATGTCAGGAGTGCATTATAATCGATCCGTTATGAACAATATTTTGAATGGAATATCAGACGCACGTTAATTCTCTCTCGTCTGCAGTAGCTCAGCTGTGTTCACACAGATCTCAAAGAACAGCTTTCAGTTTAGCTCTTATTTCAAAAGTACTCATATTTGTAGAAATATTGACATATCGCAATGTTTGCAAAATATCTTGTCAGACAGAACACCATTTCTATTCATTTCTCACTGAATTATTCGATCTAGAAGAGCTAAAACATGCACACAGCTCTCTCTGGGTCTCCTTATTGATATGCAGCATCAGGCGTTCATTTGCTCACTGAGCTGTCAAACATGCTCAATACTGCCCTCTGCATGACACGCTTCTCCTATGTGGACACTTCCTAATTCTGGCTCTGTGAAGAACGAGCCTATTCTACATTTCCATGCATGAACTAAGAAGCTAATAAACACACGATAACTATGGAATAAGGTTTTTGTGTGATTTTTCATGTGATTTCGTCTATTTTATATCAATAATGGATGTTTACATTATGACTGTTAACAGGTCATACAGGGAGTGCAGAATTATTAGGCAAATGAGTATTTTGACCACATCATCCTCGTTATGCATGTTGTCTTACTCCAAGCTGTATAGGCTGGAAAGCCTACTACCAATTAAGCATATTAGGTGATGTGCATCTCTGTAATGAGAAGGGGTGTGGTCTTATGACATCAACACCCTATATCAGGTGTGCATAATTATTAGGCAACTTCCTTTCCTTTGGCAAAATGGGTCAAAAGAAGGACTTGACAGGCTCAGAAAAGTCAAAAATAGTGAGATATATTGCAGAGGGATGCAGCAGTCTTAAAAAACTTGCCACCAGTTTGGCCATATTTCAGAGCTGCAACATCACTGGAGTGCCCAAAAGCACAAGGTGTGCAATACTCAGAGACATGGCCAAGGTAAGAAAAGCAGAAAGTCGACCACCACTGAACAAGACACACAAGCTGAAACGTCAAGACTGGGCCAAGAAATATCTCAAGACTGATTTTTCTAAGGTTTTATGGACTGATGAAATGAGAGTGAGTCTTGATGGGCCAGATGGATGGGCCCGTGGCTGGATTGGTAAAAGGCAGAGAGCTCATGTCCGACTCAAGGTGGAGGTGGAGTACTGGTTTGGGCTGGTATCATCAAAGATGAGCTTGTGGGGCCTTTCGGGTTGAGGATGGAGTCAAGCTCAACTCCCAGTCCTACTGCCAGTTTCTGGAAGACACCTTCTTCAAGCAGTGGTACAGGAAGAAGTCTGCATCCTTCAAGAAAAACATGTTTTTCATGCAGGACAATGCTCCATCACACACGTCCAAGTACTCCACAGCGTGGCTGGCAAGAAAGGGTATAAAAGAAGAAAATCTAATGATATGGCCTCCTTGTTCACCTGATCTGAACCCCATTGAGAACCTGTGGTCCATCATCAAATGTGCGATTTACAAGGAGGAAAAACAGTACACCTCTCTGAACAGTGTCTGGGAGGCTGTGGTTGCTGCTGCACGCAATGTTGATGGTGAACAGATCAAAACACTGACAGAATCCATGGATGGCAGGCTTTTGAGTGTCCTTGCAAAGAAAGGTGGCTATATTGGTCACTGATTTGTTTTTGTTTGGTTTTTGAATGTCAGAAATGTATATTTGTGAATGGTGAGATGTTATATTGGTTTCACTGGTAAAAATAAATAATTGAAATGGATATAAATTTGTTTTTTGTTAAGTTGCCTAATAATTATGCACAGTAATAGTCACCTGCACACACAGATATCCCCCTAAAATAGCTAAAACTAAAACTTCCAAAAATATTCAGCTTTGATATTATTGAGTTTTTTGTGTTCATTGAGAACATGGTTGTTGTTCAATAATAAAATTAATCCTCAAAAATACAACTTGCCTAATAATTCTGCACTCCCTGTATATATATATATATATGAATCATTATAAAAGGGTACTCTTGTCAAAGTTGAGTTTTATATTGATTTGAAGTATCAGTTTTGTATTATCCTACAGTCAAATCTGGACAAAGAGAAAGCATTTCCTTTTTCATACTAACTATATAATAGCTTGATCTGTCTACACAACTACACGATCACTAATCAGAATCAATATTGACAGTGACCAGAACGATGTTTCAAAATATATAATTGATTGTTAAATACCATGAAATGTGGTCTGAAAAAGTTATTCAGAATGGTATTGTTACATGGCTATTAAAGAATGGGAATGAAATGTTTTGATTGTGAAGTTTAACATCAGCTCAGTGGTATATATATATCAATACAATTCCAAACCAATGACTACACCAGCTCGAAATTCAGGATGAAAACATAAGTCTAAAATGCACAGCTTATTAAGCAATCGTTATTTATTTATTTATGTATATGTATTTGTGCATTAAAAGTAAAATGAAGATAAAGATGTGTTCTGGCGTCTGAGGTTTAAATTAACTTGGTTGAACCAATCAGAGAAGAGTAAATCGAGCAGCTCATTTGATTGGCTCCAGAAGAAGGTGGACCCGCCTTCCTCCTCACGCTTGATAAACTCAGTCAGTGACAGAATCGTGCCAAAACTGTAAGCGCAGCTAAAAGAAAGACGGAACTGTTCAAATCGGTTTATTTCGGGAGCCTTTTTTTGCCCTACGCACACAACAAGTCATTTAGACAGTTGCAACAGTTTATTTTTTTTACACAAAAGTTGGTTTTACACGCTCAATCTATTTCGCAGTTCCTGACTCTGTTTTTTCCGCTTGCAAATCGATGTTCACAGGCGTGCAATGCTTTTGGCCGTATTTTGGCGAAAGAAACGTGTCAAAAGGGTAAGCGCAGATAAATGGAAGTCAGAAGAATACAGATCATATTTATTTTGCGTTAACATGAAGCTGCAGTTTCACAATACATGAATTACACTTATGAGTAATTCTAGATTAGGGTGCGTCTAGATTTCTAGGCTAACTATGCTGTACTGTTTACCAAAAATTGCTGCAAATACCTGTATGAAGCTGTTGTCTATTCAAATGTCTTGACAGCGCTGGTTTGTTTAGAACTATTGAGAGCGCCGTGATCATGTGACAACGCGCGCTGCCACGAGATGAACATATGTCGCAACTCTGTTATTCAACGGCTCTAGTTTTAACTGTTATGCCACACTTAATGCGCCAAATGCTATTTGTTGTTTAAATTTCATATTAAAACTTTTTTTTTTTTAAATGTAAAGCTTAGACTTTGCTTCATATCAAAAACAATTTGGATTTTCTTGGCCAGAGTGAGAAGCCTTAACATGTGTGCCAACTCTATTGGCATGTGAGTTGGCAACACTGAGATTCACGGTTGAATGACACACCAAGTGTGAGTGAGTGAGTGAGTGAGTGAGTGAGTGAGTGAGTGAGTGAGTGGGTGGGTGAGTGGGTGAGTGGGTGAGTGGGTGAGTGAGTGAGTGAGTGAGTGGTGCGAGAGGCGGAGGGAGAGCTAAGGAAATGCAGGTACACGAATGCGTCTTTTAAATAGCATAAAAAATTAATGACTAAGAAGTATGTGGTGGGACGGTGTTGATCAGGCTTGTGCACAATTCAGAATTGAATTGAGAATGACTCCTAAATTCCAATTTAATTCTTGAATTTGAATTGAATTTGAATTGATGTCAAAACAGGATGTAGAATTACAATTCAAATTTGAATTAAAGAAAGCAGAATTTAAATGTCAATTTTGCCATAATATCAGCTTCCTTTGCACCTGTTGAGAATCTTTAGTGAATATTAATTAATTAATTTTTGTTTATCTGTACCTATGAGAAAAATATTCACTTTTTGTCAAGAGGTACTATAGACTGCCATAGCAGAAGAAGGTATAGAAGAAGAAAACGTATAAATACAACATGGACCTTTGGTCCAAACCAAAACATTGAAGTAGGACTGGCCACTTTTACTTAATTTGCTATAATGTAACTCTTGAATGGAATAAGACATTTTGATTTTCAACTTTATTCATGTAGTGCTTTTTACAATGTCAATTGTTTCAAAGCAGCTTCACAGTGTTAACAGGAAAATAATAATACAGAATCTGTACAGCTGCCCTGAAGAAACAGTTATGTCATCTAGCTCATTTCAATTATAATATAACGACAATGTGGGCAGATCAGTAATTTAGTTGATATAGTTAATTAAGTTTAGTAATTCAATTTATTTGGATATTTAGTTGAAATTTTAGTGTCCCCAACTGAGCAAGCCAAGCTAAAGGCGGCATTTTAACCAAACATGGCAAATATAAGGCTTAATCTAAGGTAAAAATTAATATTATTCTGAAAAAAATATTAACTACAGAACTCTTAGTCCAAACGATTTGACATTTGGCATGGACTATCTTTGTCCAAGGTGCCATCACTTTCTGTGAGGACATTGACATAACTTGAAAAACATGGCCATCATTGACCAATCATTTTTCAGCAACTTTCAGACAAGGTAACAGAGACCAATCAGAACACAACTTGTTGGGACAGTTTTGACTCATTGATCCAAAGGTCTGTGAGAAATTTAAAAGAAATTGCACATACATTATTGTATTTTATGCAATGTTTCACACATACACACAATGGCCCTCATTTATCAATCTTGCTTAGAAACGGGCGTATATGTTGGGGTAAGATTATGCTTACACTCCTCTCACTGCCTGATTTATGAACAATCCAGGTGTACGCAATACCTGCCCTTGATAAATGCCGCGGCTGAAAACGATCGTCATTAGAATAACGCCCCTATATATTAAAGTCTCCGCTTCGCCCATGCCCTCATTTTACACCATGGACACACGGAAGACGGCAGAGAAGCTAAACTTCTCCGACGTGGAGATCGAGAAAAATCACCAGGTGGAAAAAAAGAGTTTAAAGAGTCGGATTAAAGGCACCCCCAAAAACAAAATATGGACCCAAATTACAAATACTTTTAATAAGTACTTGTACTGTTAAGTACTGTTACGAGTACTGTGTGGGGGTTGAGAAGCGCACTCCAGCAGTTTAAATAGCTGAACAAAAGAGAACTTGAGCGCTGCTGGAATCCCTTGCACCCTCTGGTGCTCTTGGAAGGGTAAATGTTGAAAAAGAATTTGGAAAAAATCCAAGTCCAGACACTCAATAGGATGCAAAAGTGAAAAAGGTTTATTGATAGGGCTAAAACATTAAAACACCAACGCGTATCGGCCTATTGGCCTTCATCAGGGTGTTGGTAACAAACAGACATGATCAAGCACTACTTATAGTTGCATTGGTTTCAGGTGTGCCACTCTGGCACTCGCAACACAACTTTTGGCCACTAGAGGCAATAGTTCAGATAATGGCTAATGCCAAAAGTTAAACCATACAAATACAAGGTAAAATAGATCTCCAAGTGGGAAAAAATGGAGTGACACCAATACAAACATCTTGTGTACTCCATACAATTATGTCCCTAAAGTCAAAAAATGTGAATAGGCTAGTTACCCATCTTACTTCTGAATTCATTGCCAAGATAGTTCTAAAAAGACAGAAGAAAAATGTTATGGGCATTACAGTACATTTAAAAAAGAATGGCAAACATTCACGGACAACAATACACTGTGCCTATTGAGACAACCATTACAAAAAAGGTGAGAGGTCAAAATCTTCATTGAGACCTGGATAACTGGTGGCCCTCAAGGAATAGATCCAATGTGTCTCCCTTTGTTTAAGGCGTTTGATGATATCCCCACCCCTGGCATCAAGGCGAACAGCCTCAATGCCCACTACTCTTAGGGTCGAATCACTCCCATGTTTTGCATCTATATAATGTTTGGCCATTGGATAATTCATATTTCCAGTCCGAATGGCAAATCTATGTTCAGCTACCCTGTCTCTTAGTCGCCTTTTAGTTAGGCCTATGTAAAAACAGCCACAAGTACACTCTAAACGATAAACAACATGGGTAGTATTGCAATTTATAAAACTATTAATACCTATAGTGTAAGTCTTATTGCTAAAAACATCCAAAAATTTGTCAGCTTTAGCGATACTATCACAATAATTACAATTACCACAAGGAAAGTTACATTTGGGTTGATGAAGCCAAGTTTCACGTTTAGGAGCAGGGAGGTAACTTCTTACTAACTTGTCTTTAAGTGTGGGGGCCCTCCTAAAGCTGATCCCAGGGGGTTCCGTGAATATTTCCTGTAAAGTTGGGTCCCATTCAATAATGTTCCAATTTTTTTTTATAATGTGTTTAATCTGGACAGCCTCCTTGCTGTAACATGTGACAAAATAGGGTTTCTGTGTTGATACTCTTTTGGGTCTAGACTGAAGCAGGCTCTTCCTTTCAAGTGATTGGGCTCGATTATGAGCTTGAACAAGAGTTTGTGTTTGATAACCTCTTTGTCGAAAACGCTGCTGCATATCCATAGATTGATACTGGAAATCATGATCTAAATCACATATACGCCTTAGTCTCTGGATCTGTCCAAAAGGTATGTTATCAATGAGCCATGAGGGATGAAAACTATTAGCATGCAATAAGGTATTACGATCTGTTGCCTTTCTGAAGATAGATGTATGTAAAAATCCCTCATTATCTTTTGAGAGCCGTAGATCCAGAAAGTTAATAGCATGTAGATCATAGTCCAGGCTAAATTTTAGGTTCTCATTTAAGCTATTCACATCAAGTCTACAAGTTCTTCTTCTGAGCCTGAGAACATCAAAATCACATCATCAATGTATCTACCCCACCACAAGACTTTATCTTTAAAAGGGTTGACTTGGGAAAATATATAACGCTCCTCCCATAAGCCTAGAAAAAGATTGGCATAATTGGGAGCAAAACAAGCACCCATTGCAGTCCCCTATTCGTGTCTATACAATTTGAAAGAGAAAGATGTTGTTCTTTAATGTCCACTCAGTAAGTTGCACTATAAAGTCACTGGGAGGCATCAAATGTTCAGGTCTGGATGAGAGATAGTATTTTAAAGCCTCTAGACCAGAGATGCCCAAACTAGGGCCCGCGGGCCAAAGTTGGCCCGTGGTAACCTTTGATTTGGCCCACCGAGGTCCGAGAGAGAGAGCCTACATTTTGAAATGATAAACGCTCAAACATTATAATAAGCATGCATGTTTATTTTCCGTCAGTGAAACAACTCACTGCAGCCTGTAAAACAATTAAACAATTATCAGTAAATAATGGTAACCCAAAGAGTATAAGAAAATTAATTATTAGTTAAAAAAAGATTTGTAGATAGATTCCTAGCCTTTTCCCCCTTAAAGATGCGTCCTATGCCGGTCTGCGCTTTGAGATGAATGTGGGACATGAGCTGGATAGACACTTTTCTAATATCTTTGTCTTCATGATGTTGCAAAGCAACACTTGTTGTAAAAGGGCTGAAGAGTGAATTTTATCTTCCACAGGGCCAAGACATTTAGGCTATGTTTGATTATGCACCGCTAGAAAAAGCGAAAGTAAAACCGCTGGGTGCACGTGAACTGCGCTATTCAAATAAACTTGACGCGTAAAACAGCTGGGTGCACGTGAACTGCGCTATTCAAATAAACTTGACGCGTAAAACAGCTGGGTGCACGTGAACTGCGCTATTCAAATAAACTTGACGCGCCTCAAGTCTAATAACAAGCACAAACATAAAATTTAATAAAATAAAATTTGTCAAAAGGTATTCGTCCTACAGTCTTTACCATAGATGTGAATGGGTATAATATACTTAATTATACGCAAACGAAAGGAAGAAGCATTAATATTTTCCTGTGAAAATGAGTGCGACGCGAGTGAAGATTTGAGAAAAGAAACCAGATGTCCATCAAATCGGGTGACCAGAACGCAAAACAGAATTAAAAAGCTGGCAGATCTTAAATTGGGCTCAGCCCACCTCTCTCATCCAGGGCTGCAATGTTACATCTGCGAATTTATTTCCTTTTTAAACAAAGTTTTGTGCTTTTACTCCTGTGGTAATATTCACGTAAAACAGCATTCACATACCAAACACTGGGTTAATGACGAAGATAGAGCTTTAAGTAGAAAATAGTTTTTATGTAAAGAGATAAATTAAAATAAAAAGTGCACAACTCTTCTTAAGTGGAAGGAAGCTACCTTTTTTCCTCATCACGTGGAAACTTGTGCGGGTGTCCTTATTTGGGTTAATAAAATAATGAAATTATAGTTTTTAAGTAGAAAATAGTATTTATGTAAAGAGATATAATTTACTATACTCTGTATTTTATCTTTTTATAAAAATAAAAATAAACGACGATATCATCGTCCATTGCGATGTTTTACTGTAAACATTGTCAACTGCCAATTTAGGGGATATCGCCCAACCCTATTTGCAAACAGTCTGTTCCTTTTTTAAAAGAGTAAAATATCCGTCAACATTATGAATCTGGATCATTGTGTATTTGACAGTGAACCATATTTTACATTGAACACTTGGGGATTGTTGCCCATTTAATTGGTCATTAAAATGCAACACTTTACAAATAAAACTGCATTAGTTAATCAGATCACATTTGTTTTATATTTATTGTAAACATTATAAAATGAATAAACCCATAGCAACTTTAATGTAGGCCTAATACAGTTTGATTTATGATTTTTTTTTAAATTACTTTCGGCCCACGTCTCTCAATCAAGTTTGATTTTTGGCCCTTCATAGGAAAAAGTTTGGGCACCCCTGCTCTAGACCCTCATCATGTACAATATTGCTGTATAAAGACTCCACAGCCATTGTAGTCATAATACAAGAGCCTAAGTTACCTATTTGTTCAATTTTCTTTAAGACCTGTGTAGTATCTTGAATGTAAGAAGGTAAATCTGCCACAAATGGCTTGATAAAATTATCCACAAACTTGGAAGCAGGTTCTGTTATTGAATCATTCCCGCTAATTATCGGTCTGCCAGGTGGATTTTCCAGATCCTTGTGGACTTTGGGGAGCATGTAAAAAGAAGAATAACGTGGGTGTTGACAAAGCAAAAACTCATATTCTGTTTTAGTAATACAATTATGTAATTTTGCCTCATTAAGCAATTGCTCCAGCTCTCTTCTTATAGTATCCATTGGGTTGGATGTGGGCTTTGAGTAATACTGAGTGTTGTCTAGTTGGCGAAGAGCTTCACTTATATACTTCTTCTTGTCCCACGCACAGACAGCACCACCCTTATCAGCACTTTTTATAATTATATCATCTCTCTCTGAAAGCCACTTAAGTGCTTGAAATTCATCTTGTGTGAGATTATGCTGGGTGATCTTTTTTTGTTTACTGAAAAGCTTTTCTACTTCATAGGGCACCTTTTTGGTGAAAGTAGTCAAAATGGGATTTGTGGTGCAGGGTGAGAAAGTAGATTTAGGCCGAAAAGAAGAGTTTACCGTGGTGGTTGGGTAGGTAGCTGAACCCTGTGCAGTACCAGGCCTTCAAATGTAGACTTCTATAGAATCGAAAAAGGTCCACTTTGGTGTCGAATGGTCTAACTGAGTTTGTAGGAGAAAATGAGAGACCCTTGGACAAGACAGAAACGCAAATGCTGTCTGGGGCGAAATTCCAAAAAAGCATTTATGTCATACACATCAGCAATTTTGTCACGGTCATTAGTGACATAGTTTCTGTCTTGTCTGTCTTCTTTATTTTAAGGTTCAGTTATTAACTATTAACTAGTTGCTTTTTAACCATACATATTACTAGTTTATTAGTATTTATAAAGCACATATTAATGCCTTATTCTGCATGACCTTATTCTACATCCCTTAATCCTACCCAATACCTAAACTTAATTACCACAAAAACTACCATACTAACTTTTAATAAGCAGTAAATTAAGAGTTTATTAAGGCAAAAGTCGTAGTTAATAGTGAATACGTGTTCCCCATACTAAAGTGTTACCCAAGATTTTAATAAAACATTAAATGGTAAAATAGCAAAGATAAATAAACGCTTTATAAGTGCAGTTCATTATTAGTTCATGCTAACTAATAAACTTATTTTAAAGTGTTACTGTGTTTGTTGCCCACTCTCTGATCTCTGAAGGCCGCTGTGTAATTAACACCCTGCCTAAGACACATTAGGGGAAGCATTTTAATCCTATGAATGCATATAAGAAAATGCATAATCGAAAATAATCGAATCGTATCGAATTCTAATGTGAATCGTCTCGAATCGAATCGTTCTGAATTGGCAAAAATCATTCTTGAATCGAAAACCTATGAATCGTGAATCGAAATTGATTCGCTGCCTACCCAAAGATTCACAGACCTATTATTAATTCATCCTTTACATTAGGATATGTACCGAAAACGTTTAAGTTGGCTATAATTAAACCACTTATTAAAAAAACGTAACTTGAACCTAAAGAATTAATCAATTACAGGCCAATCTCGAATCTACCGTTTCTATCAAAAATACTAGAAAAGGCAGTGTCTTCACAATTATGTTCCTTCTTAGAAAGAAATTGGTATATGTGAGGATTTCCAGTCAGGATTTAGACTGTACTGAGTACTAAGACTACTGTCATTAGAGTTACAAATGATTTACTCTTATCATCTGATCGTGGTTTTATCTCTCTATAAGTGTTACTCGATTTTAGCGCTGCATCCGATACTATCGATCACAATATTCTTTTGAATAGACTTGACAATTATGTTGGCATTAGTGGAATTGCTTTGGCATGGTTTAAATCGTACTTATCTGACCGTTACCAGTTTGTAACAGTAAATGAAGAGATGTCACACCGATCACAAGTTCAGTATGGAGTACCACACCTCAGTGTTAGGACCGTTGCCTTTCACCCTGTATATGCTACCACTGGGAGATATCATTAGGAAGCATGGTTCGTTAGTTTTCATTGTTATGCTGACGATGTTCAGCTCTATATTTCTTCACACCCTGATGAAACTTACCAATTCACAACATTAACGGAATGCATAGCTGATATTAAAAAATGGATGAATAGTAATTTCCTGCAACTTAATTCAGATAAAACTGAATAATTGTTAATTATTGGACAGAACAGCTCCACAAGTAGTAACCTAGAATACTGTCTAACACTTGATGACTGTTCTGTCAAGCCCTCGTCGTCAGTGAGGAACCTGGGTGTGCTCTTTGATACCAATCTTTCATTTGAAAGCCATGTTTCTTTTTTCTGCATTCTACCATCTTAAAAATATATCTAAATTACAGCACATGCTTTCAATGCAAAATGCTGAACAGTTAATACATGCGTTCATGAGCTCAAGGCTAGATTATTGCAATGCTCTACAGGGTGGTTGCCCTGCTCGCTTAATAAACAAACTCCAACTAGTCCAAAACGCAGCAGCTCGAGTTCTTACTAGAACCAGGAAGTATGATCATATTAGTCCAGTTCTGTCAACACGACACTGGCTCTGAATTAAACATTGCATACATAATAAATCTTGCTTATTACTTACCGTATTTTCCGCACTATAAGGCGCACTTAAAAGCCTTCAATTTTCTCAAAAACCGACAGTGCGCCTTATAATCCGGAGCGCCTTATATATGGATCAAGCAGGCGCGCTGGAAGCCGTTTAATTCCGGGGGGGCTGAAACAAAGTTGGGTCGTAAAATGTGTGACGTCATTATGTTGTCTGTGGCGACCCGACATGTGTTGTAGTAGAACCCCCCTTTACCATCAAAGAGCACAGACGGACCCACAGCCCCAGATTATTGTTGTTTAAAATTAGTTACTTGTTAAAACGCGATCATACCATGGGTGTCGGAAGGAAAACTGTGGGTGGTTTTAGAATATGTTTTTGCTGGAATTGGAATATTATTTGCAAAATGCTTTGTTTTCGCAAACGATTGATTGCGCCAGACAAAATTTCGGAAATCACTGAGTTATTTGCCCTGCCTTTTGCCGAACTCGCTCTACTCCCTTTTCACATCACAGATCAGAAAGGCATTTATTTTCAATAAAAATTGAGAAAATATTAGAAAAGTGGAAAAAAAAGAGTCAAACACCTAATACGTTTTTCTCGGTTAGGGGTAGGTAAACAGACGTGTTGAATTAGTGACGATAAAAGTGAGTGGGTCCAATTTATCATTGGTCTTTAGTGGGTGAGTCTTGTCCTCACGACACACAATGGTTCCGGCGCCCATGGATCATACACACACACACGTTAATCATCACTCATAAAGCATTCTTTTTATTTGTGTTCATAGGCTACATACAATATCCAGCATCTGCCAGGGCTTTTAGTCCATCATGTGCGCATATTTGGAGAAATAATGATTCATAATCACGTTTGTAAAATATCATGTGTCCCGACCTCAGCAAACTGGTGAGAGTAGGCTAACTTACATTTTAACGTCCAGCTCACAAACCTCGCGGATGTCTGAACAGAGTTTGTGTCGGTGTCAAGGTCAGCGTCGTTGTTGTTTACATACTTTATTTGAGAAGATTTCCCAATTTTACTTTTCTTAACCGTGTTAGTAGTAACGTTACTCAAAAAAAGTCTACAAATACGTTTCTGCTGCTTATTGCTAACCATGACCAAACGAGAGTGAGCGAGGTGACATGATGGTGACGAAAGCACTTCCTGAAGAATTATTAAAATAATTATTAATTAGTTTATATCTTATCCACGGCCCATTATTTTAATCCCATTAAAACACAGTATGTTATGTCAGTCTATTTTAATTTATTTTATTTCATTTCATGTTTTACAATATTTTAGTCCACTATAGCGAGGGGGGCTGCAGCCCCCGCAGCACCCCCCTTCCCGCGCTACTGGGATCAAGGCGCTCAGTCAAAATGTTTCAGTATGAAAAACCAATAAAAACGTGCGTCCGCGTCTCTACAGTCACTATTTGAATGAAGGCAACAGCACTACTACGGGGCATGAACATCAATGAATTTCGAGGCGGTCCTTCTTGGTGCTTTCGTTTTATGAAAAGACGTAATCTCTCCATACGCAAACGTACTACCGTCTCGCAGCCAAAAGATTACCAAGGCTGGGAGATATTGTTAACATGCACATCAACGTTTGAACAACGTTACCATGGGAGTGAATGGAGTTGTCAGAACGCTTAATAAAGTTTGACTTAAGCAATATTCGCATGGGATTAGTATCTGGGATTTCTGTGATTTAGAAATTTCTCCCCCACATCTGAGTTTTACGTGGCAGTGGCACATTCGCACATGATAAGCAAACCTGTAATTTTACTCGATTTTACTGACTTCTCCCGGATATAATGTCAGGACTTGTAAATGTTTTTTCGTTATAGCTGTATGAAATCATAAACAGTCGTATCGATATCGTTTTGATAGTTTTATAGTAATACAAATTATTTCACTCAGTTAGAGAACACGCAAATTAAAAACTGAACTGAGCTCAGACCAGCGGCAGGAGTCAGATTTCATTCATATACAGTGGAAGATTGAGTTTCAAAGCTAAATGTAAAAGCGCCCATTTAAGGGGGCTTGTCATTGTAATGTTCTGTTGTTATGTTTTTCATTAAGATTAGTATTGATGTTAATATTAAACACACCATTCAAGCAATTTGCTCCCAAATTGGTACTCATTCAAAAGTGAAAGTATAATCCGTGCGTGAACGGTGCGCATAATGAATGCAGCCTCCATTCTTCGTGAAAGATAATTGATAGAAATGCGCACAGAAAAAAAAAAACCCTTGAAAAAATGATATAGGATCCGCCCAATCCTGGCCAAATCACAGAGATGCCAATTCGCACAGGACTAATATTATCACAGGACCTCGGTGTTCGGCGGTAGGTAATTTGCGGGGGAATTTTTACTTTACAAGTTACAGACATGGACGATTCGCACGGGATTAAGATCACAGACATTCTCTGCAATTATTACAAATCACCAGAGGTCCCCAGATAATACGAGTCCCGTGTGAATAGTCAGTTTGTCTGACTGTTTTGTTGGCATTCCCTTAAGCACAGCTCCATCTAGTGGATGCATAACGCAAACCCAGTCCAACGTTTGACTGCAGTAGTTTCTAGACTATTCTATGCGCCTTATAATCCGGTGCGCCCTATATATGAAAACAGTTTTAAAATAGGCCATTCATTGAAGGTGCGCCTTATAATCGGGTGCGCCTTATAGTGCCGAAAATACGGTACAAAGCACTTAATGGTTTAGCTCCCCAGTACTTAAGTGAGTTCTTAAAGGGTAAGTTCACCCAAAAATGAAATTGATGTCATTAATGACTCACCCTAATGTTGTTCAACACCCGTAAGTGTATTCACACTATACTGTCCATGTCCAGAAAGGGAATAAAAACATCATCAAAGTAGTCCATATGTGACATCAGTTAGGGTGCTTTCACATCTCTAGTTCGGTTCATTTGGTCCGAACCAAGGGCAAACAATTATACATTGTTGCATTTTTCAGATTTTTTGGTTCCTTTTCACACCACACTGATTGCTTTGGTCCGAACCAGTTGAAACGAACCAAAACGCAGGCACATGACAACATCCACATCACTCATTGGCCATGGCGTATTTCCTAAACTGCTTTTCGATTCGTCAGAATTTACATGTGGGAAAATTCCAACAGGAGAGGCAAAGCCAGCAAACTATAATAACACTATGGAGAGACGACTGCGCGGGCCAGTTTTGTCCCTGGCCATAATCTACTACACTGTGTGTATTTACCACAGTATGCAAACAAAACATTTCTATAATGAAGCGCGGATGCGACATGAAAACAACGTTCTATTGCACTGCAGACGGCGAGCGCGCATCGCTCGTCACTTCAAGAGGAGGCGTGCATTAATTATTAACTCTTGACATGCTTCCATCTTCCGAAAATATTGCCAACGATCTTTCAGGTAATAATATCATGCACACAATGTCAGCGCAGCTAACTACGGCAGCTGGTTCAGTCCAAAAATGATCAGTACTTTTGCAGTTGGTTCTGTTCGAGGTCGGATCACGTTCTCACCACAAACAAACCGCTCCAGAGTTCGTTTGAAATCGTACCGAGACCACCTCTTCAAGGAGGTCTCGGTACGCTTGTTTGGTCCGCTTTTGGTGCGCACACGAGTGCGATTGCTGCTTTCAGACCTGACCAAACGAACCGCACCAAAGAGGGAAACGAACTCTAGTACGATTCAACCGAACTAAATGAGGCAGGTGTGAAAGCACCCTTAGTTAATTAGAATCTCTTGAAACATCGAAAATACATTTTGGTCCAAAAATAACAAAAACTATGACTTTATTCAGCATTGTCTTCTCTTCCTTGTTTGTGTTCAATCCTCAAATAAAGATTCAAACGTTTATGGATCAGTGAATCGATCAATGTTTTGGATCGCCAGTGTCGCGTGATTTCAGCAGTTTGGCACGTGATCCGAATCATTGATCATTGAACACAAAACAAGGAAGAGAAGACAATGCTGAATAAAGTCGTAGTTTTTGTTATTTTTGGACCAAAATGTATTTTAGATGCTTCAAGAGATTTTAATTAAAGGTCCCATGGCATGGGTTGTTTTATAGTTTTATAATGTTTCCTGGGGTCTACTTATATTATTAGTATGGTTTTTACATCAAAAAATGTCATAATTTAGAAATAAAAGGCATTTTTTCTATAATGATATTAGCCCTCTGCGAGTCTTCAGTGACTTAGTAGTTTAGTCAGGCACGAGCTGGAGCTGAGCTGCAGCGCTGCCAGTCAAGAGAGAGACAGAGAGAAACGGAGCTGGGGAAAGATTGAGAAAGATCACTGGCTTGATTTACTGATGCATCAAGACAGCCAGCGGTGGAACTTACAGTTTTAAACGATTTAGAAAAAAAGTCTGTGTGAACTTGAATGATTAGCTACACATCAGAACTCACTGATCCCAGATCAGGCATTAATGAACACTGTCACTCACTGTTTGTGGCAGTGCTGTTGAATCCGTATGGTAAAGCCTGTGCTGCTGACATCCACTGATAAACTGAATCCATTCTCTACTAATTCTCTGGACGGGCAAAGCAGAGGAAGGGGTGGAAACCTTTCCTGGTATGACAGGAGAATTCAAGATCAGCTTGTCTGGGCTCTCGTTTTCACAAAGGCAGAGAAAGACAGCCTTTACTCGTTTTACACTGATCAAAATTTCTAGCGACTTGGGGACAATATTCAGGCTAGGGGAACTCATATTAATGTTAAAAAATAAATAAATAAAAACTTCATACCATGGGACCTTTAACTAACTGATGTCACAGATGGATTACTTTGATGATGTTTTTATTCCCTTTCTGGACATGGACAGTATACTTTGTATACACTTGGATATGCTCTTGGACTAAATATAAAATATCTTAAAATGTGTTCCGAAGATGAACGGAGGTCTTACGGGTGTGGAACGACATTAGAGTGAGTCATTAATGACATCAATTTCATTTTTGGGTGAACTAACCCTTTAACACATTAAATAAACTCTGGAATAGTCTTCCTAGCATTCTTTGGGAAGCAGACACACTCTGTCAGTTTAAATCTAGACTAAAAATGCAATTTTTTTACTATGGCATACACATAGAACATTTTTAACTTTCATTATTTAAATCAATTAACTGATTGTTAGGCTGCATTAACTAGGTCAGCCGGAACCGGGGACACTTCCCATAACACCTGATGTACTCGTTACATCATAAAAAGAGTGGAATCTACACTAATGTTAGTCTCTCTGTTTATCCCAGGTTTACTGCAGTCAGCCAGATCCAGGCCATGTCCGGATCAGATGCTGGACCTATGCCCAGACATATGACCAACACATCCTGGAGTGTTTGCTGAGAGTGTGTCAGTTGGTGTCTCCTCTGAATTTGCCTCACCGGCACATCATCCTCAATAAACCTCCGGCGCAATAACTCCGATCTTTCAAGTATTCATACTCTTGTGTGATTGAAGCACCATCCTAAATGAACCCGTCTCTTGCGTGATACCAAGAAATTTTGAATATTCCAATCAAATATGATTTATGACCTTTAAGGTTGCCAGAATAATAATCATAACCTGTTTGATAATAGTCCAGAGGAGAACTGGCACCTTATCAATCAATCAATCAACTTTATTTATATAGCGCTTTTACAATCACGATTGTGTCAAAGCAGCTTCACAGTGTCAAACAGGAAAATATTGCGAAAATATTGCAAAATTCGATTTGGCTGTACAGTCGTACTGGAGAAAACAGTGATGTTATCAGCTTATTTTAATTTATATAGAGAGAGTATGTTGGCAGATCAGTATTATAGTTTATAGAATTAAATAAGACCTAATTCATACATTTTATTTGTATAATAAGTTGAATAACTTTAATCATATTTTTTAGTGTCCCCAACTGAGCAAGCCAAGCCAGTGGCAAGGAACCAAAACTCCATCGGGGCATGATGGAGAAAAATAAACCTTGGGAGAAACCAGACTCAGTCGGGGTGCCAGTTCTCCTCTGGCCTATTAAGACACTGTGTAAGATTATTATTCTGGCAACCTTACAGGTCAGAAATCATATTAGATTGGAATATTCAAAATTTCAGGGTATCACGGAAGAGACGGATTTATTTAGGATGGGGCGTTGATTACACAGGAGTATGAATACGTGAAAGATCGGAATTATTGCGCCGAAGACGGGTTTTGAGCATGTCGTGCCAGTGAGGCAAATTTGGAGGAGACACCATTTGACACGGCTCAGCAGACACTCCAGGATGCGTTGGTCATGTCCAGGCAGGTCCACCATCCGATCCGGACAGGGCCCAGATCCGGGATAAACCTCGGGATAAACAGAGAGACTAACATTAGCGTAGATGCCACTCTTTTTATGATGCAACGAGTACATCAGGTGTTATGGGAAGTGTTCCCGGGTTCCGGCTGACCTAGTTAATGCAGCCTAACAATCAGTCAATTGATTTGAATAATGAAAGTAAAAAATGTTCTATGTGTATGCCATAGTAAAGAGGTGTGTTTTTAGTCTAGATTTAAACTGACAGAGTGTGTCTGCTTCCCAAACAATGCTAGGAAGATTTAGATATTCTAGGTATGATCAACTGGCCAGAGTTTTGAGACCGCAATAGACGTGATGGAGTATAATGTGTTAAAAGCTTGCTTAAGTACCGGGGAGCTAAACCATTTAGTGGTTTGTAAGTAATAAGCAAGATTTTAAAATGTATGCAATGTTTAATAGGGAGCCAGTGCAGCGTTGACAGAACTGAACTAATATGATCATACTTCCTGGTTCTAGTAAGAACTCGAGCTGCTGCATTTTGGACTAGCTGGAGTTTGTTTATTAAGCGAGCAGGGCAACCACCCAGTAGAGCATTACAATAATCTAGCCTTGAGCTCATGAACGCATGTACTAACTGTTCAGCATTTTGCATTGAAAGCATGTGCTGTAATTTAGATATATTTTTAAGATGATAGAATGCAGTTTTACAGATGCTAGAAACGTGGCTTTCAAATGAAAGATTGGTATCAAAGAGCACACCCAGGTTCCTCACTGACGACAAGGGCTTGACAGAGCAGTCATCAAGTGTTAGACAGTATTCTCGGTTACTACTTGTGGAGCTTTTCTGTCCAATAATTAAAAATTCAGTTTTATCTGAATTAAGTTGCAGGAAATTACTATTCATCCAATTTTTTTATATCAGCTATGCATTCCGTTAATCTTGTGAATTGGTAGGTTTCGTCAGGGCGTGAGGAAATATAGAGCTGAGCATCGTCAGCATAACAATGAAAACTAATGCCATGTAACCCCGACTGAGTCTGGTTTCTCCCAAGGTTTATTTTTCTCCATCATGCCCTGATGAAGCTTTGGTTCCTTGCCACTGTCGACTTATGCTTAGCTTGCTCAGTTGGGGACACTAAAATTATGATCCATGTTATTCAGCTAAATATACAAATAAAATTAATTAATTAAGTCATATTTATTTCTATAAACTATAATACTGATCTGCCAACATTGTCGCTATATGATAAATTAAAATAAGCTGATAACATCCCTGTTTTCTCCAGAACGACTGTACAGCCAAATCAAATGTTGTTGCAATATTGTCCTGGTAACACTGTGAAGCTGCTTTGAAACAATCATCATTGTAAAAGTGCAATATAAATAAAGTTGATTGATTGATTGAAATACTGCTCATTAGAGTGCTGTCATTTTTAAAGTACCGGTACTAATAAAATTTCATTTCATACCCAACTTACCCAGTTGACCAATATGTTTAAATGGGGTCTAAAACTTTTTAAGCTTGTCCACTTTCAACCCCTTTCAAAGGTAGTCGAAAACATTTTCAAAGCAAGCAACAATAAAATTGCTCCGAATATTACAGAAAGAACTATTAGTGCATACCATACCTTTACTAACACATAGTCTCCAGGTTTAATGGGGACCATCTGAGGTTTATCCGGCTGAACATGCAAATCTGCTTTAGGAAAATGTACTTTCATATTTCCATCATTTCGACCACAAAGTTCCTCAGAGGATCTTTTGCTCTCCTGTAAAATATCAAGAAAGAAAGAAAAAAACAAAATTCTGTAAGGGATAATCATACATAATGCTTAAGGTTGTAAAACTTTTAGGCATTAAAAACATTGCAAGAGTCTCTCAGAGTAAATCTACAATAATTTACCCTTCCCACTGAAAGCAATCTGTAATCAGATGTAACTGATAAAAAAAAAGATATATAAAAAAAAAAAAAAAAAAATAGTGTCATGGTTCAATAAGGCTATGTTTGAAATAACATACTACCTTCTTACTGATTAAGTATATTACAAAAATTAAGAGACTGTGCCAAAAAAAAATTAATCAGCATTTCTTCATGTATGGCAGCCATTCCTTTCCAGTGTCTACTGAAGTCCAACAAAAGCATGCCTCATTCTACTTAGTTAGCTTACAATTAGATTATAACCTAAACTAAATCATATTTAATCAGGAAAAGTATATAAAAAAACCCTGATGTGGTCATCAGTTTCCTCTTGCAATAGGACCAACTGGTTGAGTGCAAAAAAAAGTTAAAATCTGGCTTTAATATCCACTGGATAACTGTCAACTCATTGGAGTCACTGATGTGATGACATCCAATGACAAAAAAACAGCAGTTTGGGTTAAGTGCATGGTGAAGATAGTTTGAAATAGGCTTCTAGGGGCATGGCTGAAGTTGTGCAAAAACAGAAAGAAGCCCGTCATCAATGAAAAGTAAAGAAGAGCCAGGCTCAGGTTTGCAAAAGACCATAATGATTGGACTATAGAGGACAGAAGTAAGGTAATCTACTCTGATTCGCTGCCCAAGTTCTTTTTTCAAGTTCTGAGTCCAATTTTCAGCTTTGGTCCACACCTGGATATTTAAAGAGGGGGTGAAACACTCAGTTTCAGTCAATCTCATGTCAATCTTGAGTACCTATAGAGTAGTATTGCATCCTTCATATCTCCGAAAAGTCTTTAGTTTTATCATATTTATAAAAGAAATATAGGCTGTACCGAGTCCTTCCGGAAAAAAACGAGGTGTATCGTGTGGACGGAGCTAAAGAATGACAAGCGCAAAGCGGTGACGTCCTCAAGCGTGGAGAAACCCATCGCTATCTTAGCTAATACAGATAATGATCCAGAATCAAATCTGAGGCAGAAATAAATTGAACAGGAGAAACGGCAACATCAGGACGTCCGTCTCTGTGGTATGTAAGTTACTGTATTTAGTGGCCTCTCCACATTTCTGTGTCTTTACTCGCAGTGTATGAGGACATGATTCGGTTTATGGACTATTGTATGCAACTAGACCTTAGAAGTAGCAAGCAAAACGGTTTTGCACGTCAGAATACTGTAACGTTATACAGAACAACAATGGAGTAACCGTTAGCGCATTTGAATGACGAAGCACGCGATTGTGTCGTTTACTGATGTTTACTCACGCGACGATAGCCAAAAGCAGAGACATTTGAAGCAGATTAACTCACCGGCTGCTTCCAAAGCAGGACCGAACCTTTATCGCTGGGACCGCTCCGTCAAAAACACACTTCTTTGGTATGATTTGGTAAAGTCCTGACAGCAGTGGCGTGTAAATCCACTTTGAAACGCGACTGAAACGATGTTGTGAAGCTTCCCGTCATTTCTGCGTTCAAATCGGTTCAAATGCAGCGCTGCCTTCCCGGAATGCTGTGCTGAAGCGTTGAAGTCGCTCGACGTCACCCATAGGAATAAAGAGAAGTGCGGCGCCGCAAGTGTTCACGGACGACTGGATCTGCATCTGAGAGACTGTTTACGGCGTGCATTTCCTCTCTCTCGTATAGTCACACACGCGCGCGCGCGCACGCACCCTACCGGGAGAAGAGCCCGTACGGCCCATACAAGGACCTTCCGATCTATTAACGTCAAGTAGACCCATACTAGAAAAAAACTCGCCGAAACTTGTGAGAAACCGGAAGGAGTATTTTTAACACAGAAATACTCCATCAAACGTCCAACATTAGTTTTTGAAACTTTGTCTATGTTTAGGATGGGAATCCAAGTCTTTAACAGTGTAAAAAGCTCAGTATGCATGGAACAGCATTTCACCCCCCCTTTAATGGTCTGAAGGAGACCTGAATAGGCCTACAACCCAAGATCTGTGATATCTTAGGGTGCTTTAGCAGGAAGGGAATTGGGCAGATTAATCTGTGAAAGATTAATGAATCAAGCCACGTACAAGGTTATCCTTAAAGAAAACATATTTCTTTCTGCTCTGTCAATGTTTCCCAACTCTGAAGAATTTTTTTATTTATTTTTTGTCAGTAGAACAATGCTTCATTCCCCACAGTCAGGTCAAATAAAGGGATGGCTTGTCCAAAAATAGAAAATCTGTCATCCTTTACTCACCCTCAAGTTGTTCTAAACCTGTATGAATATATTTCTTCTGCTGAAACTACAAGAACATATTTTGAAGAATAAGGGTAACAGTTGCAATTACGACTATATCATCCCTGTTCTAAAATCACTCCTCTGGCTTCCTTGTCTCTCTCAGGATCGAGTATAAGATCTCCCTCCTTACTCACCAGTGCATCCATTGTGACGCACCCACCTATCTCAAGGAACTCCTCACCACACAAACACTCACATGTAACCTCCGCTCTGTTTCAACGTATCTTCTTAAAACTTCCACTACCAAACACCGTACTATGGGAGATCAGAAGGCCCCAGTCTGTGGAATGCTCTCCGCGGACCCCACTTGTGGACTGTAGATGCTTTTAAACGTGGTCTTAAAACCCATCTTTTTAGCAGTGCTTTTGTTTGATTTGTTAATTCTTAATTTTTCAGTTTTATTTATTTTTTATTTTTTTGTTGTTGATTGTTTTAAATCTGTAGCACTTTGAGATTTTGTTTAAAATAAAGTGCGTTACAAATAAAATGTATTATTATTATTATTATTAGTTGATGGACCCTATTGACTACTATAGTATGGGGAAAAAACGATGGAAGTCAACGGGGTCCCATCAACTTTTTGGTTACCGTCTTCAAAATATCCTGTAAAGTGAAAACATTAGCATTGTGTTGTTTAAAAGTAAATGCAAAACACTGAAAACACTGCATCTTTTTTGAAATCATATCAGTAGTTCACAGAATAAAATGTCTCGGGTTATGACTAAGTGAGATGACAGTTTTGGGAATTAAGAATATGACACTTCCGGGGGGAGAGAACGCGGGCGCACGTTGGCTGCCACTTCTCCGTCCGTATTGTTATTTTTTTTTTTTATTATTACCATATTTGTTTGTTTTTAAATAATTTAGTTTTTTATTATTATTATTTGGCTCTTTTTGTGCTGTTTTATCGACATTGGAGTTCTACTGTGGAGTTTCTCTCGGTTTTGGGCACAACATCGTGGTATTACTGATCCTGCTGACTGAGAACATTGCGACCTGTCTAATGCAGCAGTGCGATAACAACGCGTCTGGATTCTGATTCTAGTTATTCAATTTGGATACCGCTGCTCCTATAATGCGGATTCCTTCGCTTTGCCATCTTCATCAACATCATCATCATCGACATCATTAGTGTGACCCTGTCTGGGCTTTGTGGAGAGCGGGTCCTTCAACAACAGTTGGATTTCATCATGATGAGGTACTCTTTTTCAGAACTTCTCTCATTGGAACATAATTTGCTTCCCGACGTCTGTGTTTAAAAGACCTTGAAATCATGTCGGCTTTTATGTCAGCCGAAATATTTACACAGAGGATCATGGCGTCATGTTTATACTACTGGGACTGGAAATAAAGTTCTATGGTCTCTATCCAAGGTGTCTGAAACACACAAGCGTTCACTACGTGGTGTTTGCCATGCAAACTTGTGTTACCCGCAACTGACTCATCAGAAAGTGAGGAGTGAAACTGCTCGATTTGCACATCTAAATGTTCGTTCAATGAATAATAAGACTGCTGTAGTTCATGATATCATATCGGACAATGCTTTGGACTTTTTTTGTATCTGTGAGACTTGGCACCAGCCAAACGATTTCATAAACTTAAATATGAGTGCTCCACCAGGATATACATACATTGAGAGACCACATCAAAGTGGCAAAGTTGGCGGTCTCGCTGTTATTTACAGAGCCGATATATCTGTCACGGAAATGACCATTCCCTGTGTATCATCATTTGAATGCATTGCTTTTAAAGTGAACGGAGTCTCACCTGTCCTTATTGAACTCATATATCGACCTCCAAAACCAAATCCTATGTTTTTTAATGAACTCACAGAGCTATTTAATTTAAATATTCCACTTTTAAGTAGTACTCAAAAAAAGCATCATTAGTTTTAGAAATGTCAAGAACCTTAACTATGACAATCTCTCCTGCCTGATCTTAGAGCACTCAGCTGTAGAAACTGTTGATCACTATAATTCTATTTTGTCATCTGCTTTGGATGAATTAGCCCCTAGGAGAAAACATGTTGTTTCATTTAGTAAATCTTCTCCATGGTACCGCTGAGTTAAGGGCTATGAAGATGAAAAGCAGGCAGCTTGAACGTCAATATAAGAAATCGGGTTTGACAGTTCATACACTCATGTACGACGGTCATTTGAGTCAATACGCTGAAGCACTCAAAGCAGCAAGAACAAAGTACTACTCATCTATTATTAGTGATGGTGCTGCAAACCCAAATAAGATTTTTAAGAGAATCAACAGCCTCCTTGCACCAATCAAGTCACCAATTTGTTCCTCTGTACAGGAGTGTAACAAGTTTCTCAGTTTCTTCATGGAAAATTTTTAAAATATCTATAAGTCTCAGTCTGGTACCCTGCTCTGTAGTTCCTGTGATCTTTCCACCTAGTTTTCCTGATAGTGCATTTTCTAGTTTTAGCATAGTCACTAATGACTGTATTCTGAAATTAGTGATGGCAATGAATACAACTACATGTACTCTTGACCCAATCCCAACATCTGTTCTGAAGGGATGTCTCTCGTCAATTTGCCCCCTCATCTTGAACATTGTGAACACCTCCCTCATTACTGGTTCAGTTCCAAAAGCCCTTAAAGTTGCAGCTATTACACCAGTCCTTAAAAAGCCTGGATGTGATAAGTCAGATCTATCTAATTACAGACCTATCTTAAACTTACCCTTTCTTGCTAAAGTTTTAGAACGTGTTGTTGTGGCACAGCTCCACTCACACTTGTCTTCCAACAAGCATTTTGAACCTTTTCAGTCTGGGTTTAGAAAGGGACATAGTACAGAAAGAGCCCTGGTTCGAGTTATGAATGATCTGCTTATCTCAGCAGACTCTGGAGCCTCCACCATCCTGGTCCAGTTTGATCTTAGTGCTGCATTTGATACAGTGTGCCATTCTATCCTGATAAACAGGCTGGAGAGATGGCTTGGTATCACTGGCACGGTACTTAACTGTTTTAAATCTTCCCTCACTGATCGTACCCAGTTTGTTGTTTTGGGAAACAACAAATCTGAACTTGGACAGGTCTGTCATGTTGTTCCTCAGGGATCTGTACTGGGTCCTATATTGTTTAGTGCGTATATGCTTCCTTTGGGACAAATTATTAGGAAATATGCTTTGGGGTATCACTTTTATGCATACGATACGCAAATTTACATCAGCTCCAAGTCTGATCCTACTCTCACCTCAACAGTTCTTTCAGAGTGTGTGCTGGAAATAAAAACATGGATGCACCTTAATTTTTTAAAACTAAATTCTTCTAAAACAGAGGTTCTACTCATTGACACACCAGCAGCTATTCATAAGGGTAGCAATATGAATTTGATTATGGATAACTGTGTTGTACTTTCATCTGCTTAGGCTTGCAACCATGGAGTAATTTTTGACACTCATTTGACACTAGACTCTCACATTAAGAGTATTACAAAATCTGCTTTCCATCACCTAAGAAACATCGCAAGAATTAGGCCTTTCCTCACTCCACCTGACGCTGAAAGGCTTGTTCATGCATTTGTTACTTCCAGGATAGACTACTGTAATGCATTATTCATTGGCTTACCAGCTAAATTAATCAAACGCCTCCAGTATATCCAGAATTCAGCTGCTTTTATTCTCACATATACTCCATCACATCAACATATTACAGGCGTGCTCTATAGTTTGCATTGGCTTCCTGTACAGTCACGTAGTGTTTTTAAAATGCTAACATTAACATACAAAGCTATCCATGGAACTGCCCCTTCTTATTTTTGTGACTTAGTCACCCGATACATGCCTTCTCGTTCCCTTCGGTCTGCTGACTCCCTTATACTTCAACAGCCTTCCCATAGATTAAAATCTATGGGGGAGAGAGCTTTCTCTGTTGCTGCACTCAGGTTATGGAACGCGCTTCCCATTGCTGTTAGAGAGGCTCACACAATAGCCAGTTTTAAGAAGCTGTTGAAAACTCATCTTTTTAAAATTGCTTTTATGGACTGTCAGTAATATTCTGCTGTGTTGTACTGCACTTTTTTTTTTTTTACTTTGTATTGCATTTATTGTAGTTTTTGAATTGTATTTGTTTGTACAGGGTATATGCAGGAATCCTGAAGTTAATTTCAATACCTTTTTAAGACTTTTTAAAGACCTTCTCAAAATATGAGAAGACCTCATCGCACTTCAAGTTCTAATCTGCAACAAACCTTTAATAAACAGTTGTAGTCGAATGTAGACTTAAAATCTCTATCGTAGGCCAATTTTGTATTGTTTATATTGCATATCTGTTTCGCAACGTATGGAGGGCGACACATTACCTAACTGCGCATTTCACAAAATACATGACGTCACCCGTAGACAGCGCTTGCCTGGGATGAAAATTAACTTTTTTCAAAGTCTACCACTCAATGTTTTTACCAGCTACTTTTTTGTTTTTAACTGACAATGTGTAACTGCATGTGAAAATTAATACTACAAGCTCTACAATACTTAAGCAGTTTATTTAATCTCAAGTCTCAATGAAATACTGACATTTTCACGATGATTTGTGGTCTTTTATGGCTTCCAGTTTTATGGTTTTTAGTCCCATGAATGAAACTATTTGTTCTGGCATCTTTGAAGCGTGTTGACAACATACTGAGCAGAACAGTATCAGAATGGGATGCACCGAAATCAAAATTCTTGACCGAAACCAAAAAAGAAGAAACCAAAGCCGAAAACCGAAAAATAAAATTCAAACTAAAATGTTTAACTCGACCTCACTCATGTGTACATTAAATAATAATGTACATGCCTACTGGCCTGCAGAAAGGTACAGAAATTGAATAAAGTAATCAAATGTAAAATAACTGCATATTTAACTGTTTAAATGAAAGATTAATCCTTATTAAACTTACAAAAGCTATTCAATCAAGAGCATTGTTTAATGTCAAACTAAATATAAGGACATCCCTCAGGCAGCAGTAAAGGCTACTGCGCCTTTAAGACCTGATGCAGGAATATGCTCGTCTTTCTCGACTGTGCATACTATACAGTTCACTTAAGGCATATTCAGACTATGTCTGCTAGGATACTCATCAAGATGTACATGTTGACATACTTCTTGTGTGAGTTTGTCCGTGTAAACGCAAGACTTGAAAGAGAACTCAATATTTGTGCGCTGTGAGACGAACGCGCGCTCTCGGATGATGCACAGGGTCAGATCTTTTCTCAGCGCGCGCGAGTCTCACAGCGCGTCTTCAAGCGAGTGATGACGGAGAAAACGACTGGTTATATGCGCACATACGGTAGCACTCGCATGCATTGAACAAATTTTACAAAGAGGTGAAACAGCTCGGTAGGTGAAGCGAGTTTACCCGCCACAATTCAAAAGCAGCCGCATTTGGCTGGTGGCAGTGCTAATTTCCATCCCTGGCACGCGTGCTCCGAGCCGATCTCAGACTGAGCACCCGTTGTTTTTAAAGACTTATGGGGATGAAAATAAATATATTCATAAATACTTTTTGGAGTCAAACTCTTTTGACAAAGCTTGAACAAAATACTTTCAAAATTTAAGACTTTATAAAGCTGTGATAAGACTTTTTAATACTTTATAAGGGTCTTAATTTTCCCAAAATTGATTTATCACCTTTTAAGACTTTTCAAGACCCCACGGATACCCTGTTGTAGCGCTTTGGGTTCTAGAAAAGCGCATTATAAATAAAATGTATTATTATTATGAGGAAAGGTGAGGTTATGCATCATTCCATGTAAAGCAGACTACACTTCCCTTTTTTCACAGGAAGGGGGCGCAATCAGTCGACCTACGATGGCCAGGATGTAAAGGAAGATGTTGATAATGTCGGTGTAGAGGTTATAGTACCTATAGTACTATAGTACCTAATAAAGGTGTGCAGAGTTGTCCATCCGGCCGTTTCCTGCAAAGAGGCTCCAGAAAGGAGGGCCACCAAGGAGGCCATGCCCCTGGTGGAATGAGCCCTCATGGCTATCGGTGAAGGCAAATTGCGCACCTGATAAGCCGTGGCTACAGCCTGGATCCAGTTACTGACTGTCTGTTTTCAAGCAGGCAGCCCATTCTGGGTGAACTCCTCTGCGTAGACTTCTACAAAAAGAACTTCAATGCCCGAACCGGGGGGGGGGGGGGGACGGGACTCTGGAATGAGCCGCAGCCTCATCCTCCGAGCTCCACGGAGGAACCATACAACCAGTTGGTGCCTCCCCAGCGATCCATCACCTATAGGTGAGTGGAAAGCCCTAATGGCAGACACAAACACCTTAAGTGTGTACGGGGTAAGCTCGGCGGAGAAGCGACCTTGGAGAGACTCCAGCACTGAAGCCACCAGGCAGTTAACTGGGTCCACCTCATGTTCGCTACACCGAGTGGAAAACACAACACACCCACCCTCTGGATGGAGTCACCACTCCCCGGACCTCAGCCTCTGCCTCGACAAGATGTCTGCTTCCTGATTTTGTTCCCCAGGGATGTACATCGCCCTGAGGGATGACAGTTTCCCCTGGGGACACAGGAGAACCTGGTGCACCAGTCTGCATAGAGGGCGTGACCTCAGGCCCCCTGGTGAATTAGATCCGATACCACAGCCATATTGTCGGATCGTACCAGGACATGTTGGCCGAGGTGGTCCGGGAAAAAGCTCCTCAGAGCCTTGTAGACTGCCAGCATCACCAGGCAGTGATGTGCCAGGAAGAATGCTGAGTTCCCCACAGACCTTTCGCAAAGTGGCCTTTAATGACCGCACCCTAGCCAGTGAGGGACGCATCTGTTGAAACGGTTCTCCAGCAACATGATGCTCCCAAAACAGCCCCTGGGACAGGAACCAAGGTTTCCTCCATATGATGAGGGAACGAAGGCATCTGCGCGTTACCCTGATCACACGGAAGGAATTTCCCCTCTGGGAAAAACCCTTGGTCTTTAGCCACCACTGTAAGGGTTCTCATGTGGAACAGGCCAAACGGTATCACGTTGAATGTTGCTGCCATGAGAGCCAGTAGTCTCTAGAACTGCTTCACAATGAGGCAGCAGCCTAGCTTCCCTCTGGAGACTGCCTCCAGTATGGACTCAATATGCCTGGGGGACAGCTGTGCCCGCATCGTCATCAAGTCCCATACAACTCCCAGGAACATAGTCCACTGGGAGGGCATCAACACGCATCCCTTTGTGTTAAGTCTCAGCCCCAAGCACTTCATTTCGAATCATCCTTCTCTTGCACGACTTGCTCCAATAAGCCAGTTGTCGTCTCACTAGAGCCAATGCTGCATCCATGCATTTCATCAACGTGCAAGGGGAAAGAGCTAGGCCAATGGGGAATAACCCGAACACTGGTACGCTTCGCCCCCAAAAGCAAACCTCAGGAACTCCCAATGGGCAGGAAGGATGGAAATGGATCTGACTCACGATGGGATAGTGAGCATCTTGAACCTGAATCTCCTCAGAGACCCAACTCCCCATTTCCCTTTTTGGGAACAATGAAGTAGCGGCCGTAAAAGCCGGACTCCCTGTCTGGCGGAGAGATACACTTTCTGGCCTCCTTTTCAATCAGGGAGCACACTTCCTGTTCCATTACCTGCCACTGTGTTGGGCACACTCAGTCACAGTCACCACACTGATGAACCTCAGTGGTGGAACACTGAACTGCAGTCTGTACCCTTTGCCCACGGTACACAGGGCCAAAGCAGATATATTCGGGAGGCATAACCATGCAACGAGATACTCTACTAGGGGAACCAGCCTCTCGAGGTTACCTACAGGGCCTCCTATTCGACCCCCTGAAGCGGCCACCCGGCAGAGCTTAGTCTGGGAGGATTTTCGATGTGTGAACATGTTCACTGCCCAGCTGCAGTTCTTTCTAGTGGCGGCTGGGGCAGCATGCGTTTGCTGGAAATTGATGTGACCCGAGCATCGTAGACAGAGGTTTGCAGCATCGACTTCCAGAAAACCCCACGGAGGAGGCGACCTCCGTCCCTCTCCGGGAGAGGGGGCTTTATCTGATTCGACAGGGTCGCAACAGAATCCCTTTTAGAAACAACCTGTGATAAACCTCCCTTGTAGATGAATATATAGAAAAGTGGACACAATTCGGATAAGTCAGGTTGATAATTTTCATCATTTTTAATTCAGTTGTCTGAGGTCAACTGATGACATTTGTGTGGTTTTTACATTCAAAAACATTATAACTAATAAGTAATAGGCTATTTTCTATACTGGTTTTGAGGCTCTCTCCAAAATGCTGGGTTTTGATGGGGGTGCCACACTGGAGACTTGGAAGTAAATGCCCACGGCTAGGATTGGATAAGATTTGCATCTTTGCATCATGCCCCTTGTAAGTTTAGTTTACTTGAGGGAGGGGTTGATTTGAAAGCGGCAACCGGAGTAATTAAAGTACGTCTTTATCAAACAAACACAATGATTTATTTCTCATCCACCCGCAATTGATTGGACTACACACAAGGCCACACACGATCGTTCAATATAAGCACGTACTGTGCGCGCTCATACAAGCGCCCTTCAAATGTCACGTCAAGAGAGAGAGAATAGCACAGAACAAGAAAGTAATATTACGAGATTCATTGGCCTTTGAATCAGGACGTTGAGCTTTGCGAGCCCTGGCCCATACATGTCTGAGTCCAGCATCCTAAAGCTAAGGTATGTTCTGTTAGACACGTACACATAAGCAAAACGATCTATAAAAATGCAATACTATTACATATAAAAAGCACGTTTTACTCACATAATTGTGTTTTAATCTAAATATGCCTACAAATCCAGCGCCACCTGAGATTTGTTTACAAACGATTCCGTAGTGAAATGAAGCGAACTCACGTACATGTCTTCCCCACGTGAGCTGGAACTTCATTAAAAATAAAGTTCAACTACACATTCCTAATATTATAATCCGAAGGAAGTTTATGCAGTGACTGTGTTCTTCCACTACCAGGAATAGCACAATATCTTGCTATATTCTTCAGCGTGTTTATTGCTGCTGGCTAGTGCAATCCAAACGGCTTCATGAGTCATTGGGCAGGGCTACTGAACTACACATGCTTATTATTCTGTTGAGGTGGTGTTTCGTCAGTCGATAACGTCAAGATTCGAACACGATCGTTTTCTGGGCCTGTTGTCTATAAAAGCTTTTCTTTGACTAACAAGGATGTTTTCAGTTCCAAAACTTACAGGATATTCTTATATTACCATGAACTTTTATATGTCAAAAGCTCAGGGGAAAGTTGATTTTTCAATTTATCACCTCTCAAATGCCACCATAATGACCCATCAAGTGAACATGGTCTGAATGATAGGATGAATAAACATATCTAGCTCCTGAAAGTCAGATAATATGTACATTTTTAGACGTTTTAAAAAAAATATTTATTCATACGGAGTCGTCATCTATACATAAGTGCGAGATTCAATCCGTTTACAACATATTTGACTTTCATCCCGAGAAGAAAGACCACAGGCGCGAGGCTAAAACAAGGCTGAAAGCTCACGGCTGTACGCGTCGAGATATTTCTCAATATACACAGCCAGCCCCCTCAGGAGCTGACTGCATGCCTCGCACCAAGCAGTATCACATGTACACCGATTGTGTGTGCTAACTCCTATTGCAGACCCATAATCTACGCGCTGCCTCGGCAATGCGAGATCAAGCCTTTTATATATCAAAGTGAAGTGGCAAACTCTCGTTTACATCGCTATCTCGATGCTGAGCACATCTGATTCTTGAAATCGTAAATCTTCTCCACCCCGGGGGAAGAAGCCACAGCATGAGCTTCCGCACGGGGAAGGAGAACATCGGCTTGCTACAGGCAGCCCCCTCAAGAGCTGCCCGAGCGCCCTTAGTTATGAATAAAAAAGCATGTTTGGGGCTTGACGTCACCCGCCTCAATGCCATGCACGTCTGAGATGGCTCAAGCATTGGGTTCTCCACCCTGGGGGAAGAAACTGCAGTGCGGACTTCCACGTGGGGAAGGAGAAGATCTGAACTGTAAGATGAGGACTGAGAAGGTACCTCAGCAGTCACAAGACCCACTGACAAGTCTATCTGCAAGCCCACTGATCTACGCCGCCTTGCTGCCTCAACAGATGCGGGACATAACCAGCGAGGCTGCCCGCTTCTCAAAATAATATTTTGGACAAACAACACCAAATAGACAAACAATTCATACACAGAGCGCCTGGCTGAAGTGCAAAAGGCTATCTGTACCATGTTCTTTTGTACCTTCCGGGTATGCCGTCACATACTACGTCATGACTCAACACCAATCAGGATTCGAAATTTTTCCTTCATGCTTCAGAAGTGCTACACTGTACATACACATATACAAAAGTACCCCAAACAGTCATCTCGATGACGCAGCGTGAGTTCCCTGGAAAAGGGAACAAAAAATATAATTCTACTCAAACTCTATCAAATCTATGAATAGTAAATTTAGAAAAACTGATAACTTTGTAGCGGTTAGATTTTTTTCTAGAGCCGTATAGTATGCAAACTGTGTAACTATTACATATTTATGGTATATAACAGAGCATACTTTAAAAATGTCTCACACTCATACTGTTCTAAACCGGTATGACTTCCCTCTGTGGAACACACAAGAAAATCTTTTTTAAAAGCTGTTTTCGTCCATACACTGAAAGTCAGAGAGGATTTTAAGTGCTGAATAAAATTTACATATGTAACAGTTATCTGTTTAGCATTTTTCTATCCCCAAGCAACCCTACAAGCGGTGGGTAAAATAAGGCAAAACATCATGAAGTACGAAGTTATACTCACTCCTTCTACCAACACCAGCTGTGCACTGCCGATTAAAGCCCTGTTGACTTTAGTTGCCTCTTCTCTAAAAACAGAGATTAGTTCCTCCAGACGACGCCGTTTCACTAGCACAGGAACATCATCTTGAAGCCGATGATATGCATGAGTTTTCTAAAGATAAGCAACAAAAAAGCCACAGTAATTTTAATAAATGTTCTTTTTGTATATTTTTCATTAAAATACTTTTTCCTATACCAGTTTTTAATCATTCTGTAGAGATTGCTGGGGATTTCCATTTTATTATTCATATTTATATTTGTTTTCAATGCAAAAAAATTTTTTTGTAATGACAGCCATATTATTATGAAAAGAATTACAAGAGATAAATGAATCTGACACTGTAAAATAGGAAGGGATATAGGATAGGAAAAGCAAAAGGTAGACCAGACCTTCCTCATGCTGTAGGCAAAGAGAAAGCCCATGTTATAGCCCACCTCCCTGAGGAGAGATAGGGTCTGCTGATGGTCATCTTCAGTCTCTCCACAGAAGCCAGTGATGAAGTCACTGCTTAGAATGACTCCTGAAACGAAAAAGAACGATTTATCAGGGGCATGAGGGGAACATCATAAACCACTGCACTTCATTTGCATCACATCTTGACACAAAATTGATTATTTTTTGATTATATTGAGGCATGGGACAAAACATTTAAAATCATTCTTTGACATCTTAGTATTTAGTATCAAAATTATGATACTATTTCTCACCCTTTACCTGCTCAAACTATAACTCAATACTTTATAGTTTGGATCTGAGATTATATATTAAATGGGTCCAATTATGTCCTTTTATGAGATCTTTTTTTATTTTTTGGGGGGTGTACTAGAATATGCTTTCATGCTTGATGTTTAAAAAAAATGTAATTTTGCACATTTTACATAATTACAGCACCTCTGGCCAGAATGTGCCGTTTATTTCCAGTTTCAATGAAATCCTTTCTTTCGATAAATACAAAATGTGCTGTGATTGGTTAGCTAACCCAGTGTGTAGTCAATTTAAGTCAAGTCACTTTTATTTATATATCGCTTTTTACAATGCAGGTTGTTTCAAAGCAGCTTCACAGTGTTAAACAGGCAAATAATGCAGCAGAATTTGATTCGGCTGTACAGCCGCTCAGGAGAAAACAGTTTTGTCATCCAGCTCAGTTCAATTATCATACAATGCGGAAAATAAGTATTTGAACACCCTGCTATTTTGCAAGTTCTCCCACTTGGAAATCATGGAGGGGTCTGAAATTGTCATCATAGGTGCATGTCCACTGTGAGAGACATAATAAAATAAAAATAAAAAAATCAAGTATATCAAATATCAAATATATATATATATATATATATATATATATATATATATATATATATATATATATATATATATATATATATATATATACAGTCTTGTCCAAAATAATAGCAGTACAATGTGACTAACCAGAATAATCAAGGTTTTTAGTATATTTTTTATTGCTACGTGGCAAACAAGTTACCAGTAGGTTCAGTAGATTGTCAGAAAACAAACAAGACCCAGCATTCATGATATGCACGCTCTTAAGGCTGTGCAATTGGGCAATTAGTTGAAAGGGGTGTGTTCAAAAAAATAGCAGTGTCTACCTTTGACTGTACAAACTCAAAACTATTTTGTACAAAAAATTTTTTTTTCTGGAATTTAGCAATCCTTTGAATCACTAAACTAATATTTAGTTGTATGACCACAGTTTTTTAAAACTGCTTGACATCTGTGTGGCATGGAGTCAACCAACTTGTGGCACCACTCAGCTGTTATTCCACTCCATGATTCTTTAACAACATTCCACAATTCATTCACATTTCTTGGTTTTGCTTCAGAAACAGCATTTTTGATATCACCCCACAAGTTCTCAATTGGATTAAGGTCTGGAGATTGGGCTGGCCACTCCATAACATTAATTTTGTTGGTTTGGAACCAAGACTTTGCCCGTTTACTAGTGTGTTTTGGGTCATTGTCTTGTTGAAACAACCGTTTCAAGGGCATGTCCTCTTCAGCATAGGGCAACATGACCTCTTCAAGTATTTTAACATATGCAAACTGATCCATGATCCCTGGTATGCGATAAATAGGCCCAACACCATAGTAGGAGAAACATGCCCATATCATGATGCTTGCACCTCCATGCTTCACTGTCTTCACTGTGTACTGTGGCTTGAATTCAGAGTTTGGGGGTCGTCTCACAAACTGCCTGTGGCCCTTGGACCCAAAAAGAACAATTTTACTCTCATCAGTCCACAAAATGTTCCTCCATTTCTCTTTAGGCCAGTTGATGTGTTCTTTGGCAAATTGTAACCTCTTCTGCACATGCCTTTTTTTTAACAGAGGGACTTTGCGGAGGATTCTTGAAAATAGATTAGCTTCACACAGACGTCTTCTAACTGCCACAGTAGTTACAGGTAACTCCAGACTGTCTTTGATCATCCTGGAGGTGATCATTGGCTGAGCCTTTGCCATTCTGGTTATTCTTCTATTCATTTTGATGGTTGTCTTCCGTTTTCTTCCACGTCTCTCTGGTTTTGCTCTCCATTTTAAGGCATTGGAGATCATTTTAGCTGAACAGCCTATCATTTTTTGCACCTTTTTATAGGTTTTCCCCTCTCTAATCAACTTTTTAATCAAAGTACGCTGTTCTTCTGAACAATGTCTTGAACGACCCATTTTCCTCAGCTTTCAAATGCATGTTCAACAAGTGTTGGCTTCATCCTTAAATACAGGCCACCTGATTCACACCTGTTTCTTCACAAAATTGATGACCTCAGTGACTGAATTTTTTTTCACTGCTATTTTTTTGAACACACCCCTTTCAACTAATTCAACTAATAGCCCAATTGCACAGCCTTAAGAGCGTGCATATCATGAATGCTGGGTCTCATTTGTTTTCTGAGAATCTACTGAACCTACTGGTAAATTGTTTGCCACGTAGCAATAAAAAAATATACGAAAAACCTTGATTATTCTGGTTAGTCACATTGTACTGCTATTATTTTGAACAATACTGTATATATATATATATATATATATATATATATATATATATATATACATATATATATATATATATATATATATATATATATATATATATATATATATATATATATATATATATGCTTTGACTTGGATAACAAGTCCCTTGCTTGAGTCTGGCCTCCTCTTTAAAAGGCCAAACTCCACCCCAACTGGGACTTTTCCAAAAATTGGTAATTATCATTTGTATAAACTCACCCAGGTCACATCTTCATGCATTTATACTCACTCAAGCAGTAACAAAAAAAATCTCAACATACACCCCACAAAATAAACATACTCATTACAAAAACAACAAATTTAACATTTTAATTTTACCCACACATAAACACGGGTACCGCCATCAACCTCACACAATTGTTTAGTCTGCCTTCGGAGCCCTGCATCGACGCGGCACAGTCAGTGACGTCATAACTGATCGCCGTTCGATCGCTCTGTTAAGCCAGCGCAGCGCCTTCTGCCCGGAAAGTCTATCCAACACACTTCCTGCTAACAAACACCAGAAATAGCGAGATAACCATTACGAAATGGAAAATAAAGTGTTGTCTGTATGTGTGAAATGTCTTGCGATGTGAATACTGAAGGAAGGGGAATTGTTATTCAACATGTGCCTGTGCTAACAGGATCGCTCGCGTGTGCACCTGCTCCTCTGCAGCAGATCACGGTAGGGGAACTGAAACCGGATCGTGAATGCGTTGTGTGTGTATGTATGTGTGCCAGCGTTGCTTCCCCAGCGGTGACGGTTACAGCTGCTTTGTCACAGTGCCCCATGAGGAAAGGGAGAAAGTGCCAAAGGCCCAGGAAGACCGCTCTCAGCTCTAGATAGTTTATGTGCCAGGCTAGAGTCTCTCCTGTCCATACTCCACATGCTGGCCGGCCTTCGAACACCGCACCCCAAGCGGTGAGAGAGGCGGCCATCATAATCATCTGACAACGCAAACAAAATCCAGACAAATTCCTAGAGATGGTCTGCTGGGACGGTATGAGAAGACTCTTGTTGGCGTTCACTCTCAGGCCAAGAGACTGAACATGGCGATGTACGACAGTTCGGCAGCTCCCTGGACTGGAAAATAAACTCCTCAGGAGACTTACAAACTGTAGTCACTTTACAGATAGTAACTCACAGCCTGGCTGGGTAAAGTATAACATACTGGACTCCCATCTGCTGTAGCTTTTGTGCTGTGTAGAACTCAGAATGTTTTACAGCTGTTGTACATCAGTTCTCTTTTTGTGACGCATATCTGCTAGCGTCCACAACCCGCTACTTGCCCTGAAAGCTGGGGAAGCAAACAATAAGCGCACAAGGCCTAATTGTGGCATTGGTGTTCAGCAGGGCCGTTCAGACATTTTGAGGGGCAGTGGTCCAAACCAAAAAAGGTGCATTATAAGGGGGTTGAGCATCATCTTAATGTAAAGATTAATAATAATAATAATAATAATAATTCATTACATTTATATAGCGCTTTTCTAGACACTCAAAGCGCTTTACATATAGAAGGGGGGAATCTCCTCAACCACCACCAATGTGCAGCATCCACCTGGATGATGCGACGGCAGCCATATTGCGCCAGAACGCTCACCACACACCAGCTGATTGGTGGAGAGGAGACAGAGTGATTAGGCCAATCATTATAGGTGAATAATGTAATAATAATGTAATTATGTAATGTAATAATGTAAACAAATATTGAATAACAAACCTTTTACAATCATATTGTAAATACAATTGTTAGGCTTTATCAATCAATCAGTCAACTTTATTTATATAGGGCTTTTACAATCACGATTGTGTCAAAGCAGCTTCACAGTGTCAAACAGGATAATATTGCAACAAAATTAGATTTGGCTGTACAGTCGTTCTGGAGAAAACAGTGATGTTATCAGCTAATTGTAATTTATCATAAAGCGACAATGTTGGCAAATCAGTATTATAGTTTATAGAATTAATTAAAACCTAATTCATAAATTTTATTTGTATAATTAGTTGAATAACTTTGATCATAATTTTAGTTAACTTGCTCCCCAACTGAGCAAGCCAAGCCAAAGGCGACAGTGGCAAGGAACCAAAACTCCATAAGGGCACGATGGAGAAAAATAAACCTTGGGAGAAACCAGACTCAGTCAGGGTGCCAGTTCTCCTCTGGCCTATTTACACACCGTGTATAATTATTATTCTGGCAACCTTACAAGTCAGAAATTTCAGGGTATCACGGAAGAGACAGTTTTTTTCAGGATGGTGCGTCGATTACACAAGAGTAGGGTTGGGCATCGTTTTGATTTGAACGATTTGATTTTGAACGGTGTCAAAACATGTCACATCCATATTCAACGCTATTTCCGATTCCACGGGGAGGAAAACGCTGCATATACTGTCAATTAGATATTTAAAAAAAAAAAAAAAAAAAAAATTGGTTGTGTATTGTGCTAATTAATTGAGATTTCTTACAGCTCTTACAGGTTTTTGGCCTTGTCTGTTCCGTTGCTTCTATTACTCTCCCCTTTTTTGTAAGTCGCTTTGGATAAAAGCGTCTGCTAAATGATTAAATGTAAATGTTTTATAGCATTATTTTTTTTTGTCTTTTGAAAGTCTAGGCAATCAAAAATGTCTTCTGAAGAGATCACTTTATATGATAAAGTTTTTAAGCTTTTTCTTCTATATAAACATTGATCAATTACTATTAAAATTATCTCACAAATATTTGCTAACTCAATGTATTTTTTACAACGGGGTAATTGTGTTGCAATAGCTTAAACACAGCACAAGTAAGCTTGATTTCGAATGGTAAATTGAATTAAAAAAGACGACTAAACAGTAATAAAATAAGAACAAATAAACATATTACAAAAAATAGCACAAATAAATACAATAGAATAAAATATGTAAATTAAATTGACTGCTTTATTTTTTCAGGTAGGTCTAACATTCAGGTAAGAAACTGAATTTAAAAAACGCAAAGTGGCTAATTAAATTTAAAATAACATTAGGTAATGTTTTTTGCAAAAAATTAAATAGTTTCATATAAAACCATTAAGTTACACAAGTTGATCAGTCAAGAGCAGTGTGATCGTTTGTCTTTTTGTAGTTTGACTTTGAATAACTGCTGTCCCTTTAAGAACTGCCGCACCCATGATCCTGAACACTGTTCCTGTTACTCATTCTTCATCTCTTCCTGAATTGTTTACGACTGTGTTTACATGAATACTCTTCAAAATGTGCACTGAGAATTTGGTTGAGTGTATTTGACCAATAATAAGCTGGAAAAAAAAGCAAATATTTGCACTTGTATGTCAGAGGGGGCTTTATTACGGTATGTGTGTGCGCTTCAGATGTGAGCTGGAAATCTGCGGGGATTCGTAGAATTTTGTGCAATCCCGCGCGAAATTCAGACCGATCACACACACTAACACTAACACGCTGTCGTAAGGAAAAGTCCAGCAGAACGTGCGTTCGCCGTGCTTAGAGGGTTAACCGGGCTGAGTGAGAATATGTGGCTGCGCGTTAACTCGCTGTCGGTCGGAAAGGAGTGGAGAGGAGAGCGCAGCTGGGATCGATACTGTAGAAACTGAGCAGGCTATCGTATCTTTTCAGATATTTCAGTATCGATATTTTTGACAACACTAGTTGCACTGTGCCGACCCCTGGCTTTTTAAAAGTGAACTAAATCCACACTTCAGAGCGCCGTTTACCGGGCTTCCATGGCTAAAAGAACAAGCGGGCACGCAAGCACCGGAAATCAGGTGGCCATGGAAACCAAAACTTGTGCGTTTGGAACCGATGACCGGAACCGAAAACAAATTTTCTAAACGATTCCAATGGAATTGTTATTTTTTTAAACGGTTCCAAGTTGGTTCCAACTCCCTCTGATGAACACTAGACAAATGGGCCATTAACTTATCCAAATTAAGCAAAGTTACAGAATTGGTCAACCTAGGTTGTAACACGCATTCTGCTGGGACTTCAAAGTTCTACCCCATCACTCCCATTAATGCAAAACTGTCACCCTGAGAAACGGTTAATACTACAGTTGTTTTAGCCTCTGCATGATCACGCAAGAAATACGGCTTTAATAGATCGACATGACAAAACTGCACCGATTTCTTTAAATCAGGGGTAGAAATCAAATAATTCAACTCAGACACCCGACGAGAAACAGTATAAGGTCCCGAGAATTTTGCCCAAAAAGGAGAGCCAGGCAATGGCAACAAAACCAGCACCTGATCGGCCGGAGAAAACTCTCGCGTTTCAGAGTCGCGATCAAATAAAAGTTTTATTTTCTTTTGGGTTCTCTCCAAATGATCTCGTGCAACTTGACCAGCCAAAAACAATCTCCTCCTAAACCCATTCACATAATCCAGTAGGCTTATAGGAAGCACTTCCTCCTTCAGACTGTCCCGTAAAACAGCCAAGGGCCCACGGACCTTATGCCCAAAAACCAGTTTGTTTGGGCTAAAGCCTAAACTCGACTGCGTTACCTCTCGGTCTGCCAAGAGAAGCCAGGGCACTCCTTCCTCCCAATCACGACCTAACTCAATAAAATAAGCGCGCTACAGAGCTTTCAGCGTCTGGTGAAAACGCTCCAGCGCGCCTTGGCTTTCTGGATGGTAAGCGCTTGACTGTTGATGTTGCACCCCTAACTGCTTCAAAATCTCGGCAAACATTCTGGAGGTAAAATTTGTTCCTCGGTCGCTTTGAATAATTTTCGGAATACCAAATATGGCAATAAATTGAGAGAGCTTTAACTACAGCTTTCGTAGTAATTTTATGCAACGGAAAAGCAGCAGGATACCGGGTAATAAAAATGTATTTCCCAATTTTGCGGGAGGCAACGGACCTACGCAGTCAATCAAAAGATGCTCAAACGGTTGCCCAACAGCTGGTATGGGACATAACGGAGCCGGTTTAAGAGACTGGTTCAGCTTCCCCGTCATCTGGCACACATGACACGTTTTAATACATTTTGAGACATCATTCTTTAGCAAGGGGCAATAAAAGTGCCTCAAAATTCGGTCATACGTTTTTTTTTTTTACACCCAAATGCCCTGCCATGGGACCATGAGCTACACTGGGCACTACCTCTCTTAATGTAGTGGGCATTACATTCTGCACTAATGACTCACCCCCCTCATCTTCACTCTGGGATACCATTTCCACAAAAGCATACCATCCTGCACAAAATACCCAGTTGCCACACTCTGCACTTCATCCGCGGGTAACACCATCTCGAACAACCTGGACAACGAAGTGTCCTCCCACTGCGCAGCCACCAACTCAGCACGGGAAAAAGAAGCTGGAAGAAGAGAAAAACCAGGAACAGCATAATTACCAGACTTTTGCAAGGGAACTTGCTCAAAATCTCCCTGAATAGAATCATTAGCCACTTTCACTTTAGAACGAGTAATAGCACATGACGGAAACACATGTGGGAATTCCTCCGCAACAACACGAGAAGTGCGAGTTCCACGTCTCCACTGTCCAGTTTCTGGGGTACATCATAGACAACCACGGAGTCAAGATGGACCTGAGGAAGGTGGACACCATCACCCACTGGCCTCAGCCCACCACTAGGGGTGTCAACAATAATCGATTCGGCGATGCATCGCGATGCGGGGCATGAACGATTCAGCATCGATGCGGCAAAGTGCCATAATCGATTATGTCACTGTTTATTTTCTGGCGGACGATAAAGTTGTGAAGTTTCAAATACTTCCGGTTCCGAGAGAATAACAACAACGACAAGGAAGATGGCTGAGGCGGAGGGAGATGACCGCGATAGACGGGTTATTAAAAACGCGCTAACGACCCGAGGTGTGTAGGATTGTACGTATATATTTTTTGCACAATAATCAATTAATCTATAATGACGAAAAACGCCGCAATTCACCTTTATTCCACAAGGTGGCAATGTCTGATACGCAATGATGAAGTGACGTTTCACTCATAACGTTAGTCACCTCTGATAGAAAACAAAACAATAATTATAATCTGCAAAACTTGAAATGGCTCAGTGATTTACTGCAGAGAGCAAGTACTAAACACAATCATATGTTAGTGTCACTATCTCTTGATGATGGATGTGGTCAAGAAGCTGTCAGTGATCAAAATATTGATATTGAAGACATTGAAAATGAGTTTTGAGAATATGCTGGAGATCGCGAATATGAGGCAGATGCTGGTAAACGAGCTCTGACGAGGTCATATGATGATGGTATTAAACATCTGCTCAAACTGAATCCTTCCAAGCTCCAAAAGGTAACGAAATAGGTTTTATTTTATTCTTCTGTAGCTGTTACTCTAAAATCAGAAGTTTTATATATTATCACGACAGGTAGAGGTCTATCCATGTTAAATATAGATCTGGGTCGCTAACGACCTGAATATGTAAGAATGTTTGGTGAAACAGTCATGCATTTAAGGGCTAATTGCATTTTATTTAATTACATTTTATTTTATTTAATAACTTTTATGTCAAAGATACAGGAGACACATAGCAGCCAATACAATCTGTTGTTTAATATCTGCTTGTATTGCCTCATGACTGATGAAAAATTTGCTTTGTGTGCAGTAGAATTTTGATGCATCACAATGCATCGTAGAATCGAATTGAATCGAATCGTTACCTGGTGAATCGTAATCGAATCGAATCGTGAAGGAAGTGCCAATGCACACCCCTACCCACCACCATCAAAGAGCTGCACCGCTTCCTGGGATTCGCCAACTTCTACCGCTGCTTCATAAAGAATTACAGCCTGCTCAGCTCCTCACTCACCTCTCTTCTCCAGAACCCGCCCAAGTCTCTGTCCTGGACTCCATCGGCCATGGAGGCCTTCCACCACTTGAAGACCACCTTCCAGTCCGCTCCGTTCCTGGTCCACCCCAATTCTCATCTTCCGTTCATCGTCGAAGTGGACGCCTCATCGACCAGGGTCGGAGCGGTTCTGTCTCAGCGGCAGGGGACACCCTCACGACTCCATCCATGTGCCTTCTTCTCCAAGAAGCTATTCCCGGCGGAGCAGAACTATAACATCGGCAACCGGGAGCTCCTGGCAATCAAGCTCGCCCTGGAGGAATGGAGACACTGGCTGGAGGGAGCAGAACATCCATTTGAAGTCATCACCGATCATCATAACCTTGAATACCTTCAAGACGCCAAACGGCTGAATCGTCATTAGGCCCTCTTCTTCACCAGATTCAATTTCAAAGTGACATACCGTCCAGGGAATCAGAACAACCGGTCGGATGCCCTTTCTCGTCTCCACCAAGCCAACCCTGAGCCCGAGCACCTTGAAACCATCCTCCCTCCAGCCATGGTTGTCAGCCCAATCCAGTGGGCGCTCCACGCGCAGATCCAACAGGAGAACGCCCATCAGCCTGCTCCGCTGGGAGGTACAGAAGGGCGCCTCTATGTCCTGCCTCGCCATTGCCTGCCCCTTCTGGACTTGGCTCATTCTTCACCGGGCTCTGGACACCCAGGCTGGAGAAGGACCCTCTAGCTTACTGGTGGCCCATCATGTCTCAGAACGTCTCCTGATTCGTCAAGGGATGTTCAGTCTGCGCCACTGCCAACACCCCGAGGAGACTTCTTGAGGGCAAGCTGGTCCCTCTTCCAATCCCCGCGCGTCCCTGAAGCCATCTGTGGATCGACTTCATGACCGACCTGCCATCATCCCAAGGTTTCACCTTTATCCTCATCCCCTTCAAAGGTTTACCTATCGCGTTGGAAACCACGGAGACATTCTTCACCCAAGTCTTCCGACATTTTGGGCTTCCGGAAGACATTGTTTCCGACCGAGGACCCCAATTCATCTCTAGAGTGTGGACCGCCTTCTTCCATCTCCTAGGGGTATCCGTCAGCCTCTCATCAGGTTACCATCCTCAGACCAATGGCCAGACTAAACGAAAGATCCAGGAGATTGGGAGATTCCTAAAGGGTATACTGTCACCAGAATCAGGAGAGCTGGAGCCAGTATCTGCCCTGGGCCGAATATGTCCAGAATTCACTCCAGCAGTCCACCACAAGGCTCACCCCGTTCCAATGTGTCCTTGGCTACCAACCACCGCTCTTCCCCTGGACGGGTGAGCCCTCAGCGGTCCCAGCGGTGGATTACTGGTTCCGCCAGAGCGAGAGGGCCTGGGACTCAACGTGCAAGTGCAACTCCACCAGGCAGTCCGGAGACACAAGCACCACGTGGACGCCAAACGCGGACCCACGCAGCGGTACCAGCCAGGCCAGAAAGTCTGGCTCTCCGGCCAGAAGGGACATCCGTCTCCAAGTGTCTTGCCGTGAGCTGAGGCCCCGAAAAATTTGGACCATTCACGGTAGACAGGCAGCTGAACCTACAGAATATCACCATTTCATGTGTCTCTCAAGCCCTTCACTGAACCTGTCCCTTTTTCACCCACAGAATCCCGTACCTCCTCGTCCTACCATCGACAAGGTCCCATCAGTCTACCGGGTGAGAGCAATCCTCGACTCGTGGCAATGGGGTTCCCGGATGGAATACCTGGTGGATTGGGTGGACTACGGTCCTGAGGAGCGGAGCTGGATCTCCAGGAACGATGTGCTGGACCCTAATCTTCTCACTCAGTTTCACCAAGACCACCCTGACCGACCCGCTCCTCGGGGCCGTGGTAGACCCCGTCGCCGCCCGTCCCAGTCATCAGGAGCCGCCCGTGGAAGAGTGGGTACTGTCACACCCTCACAGCCATCAGACACTGCCACACCCACTCGTTCCCCATCACCGGCATTCTGATCACCTGTGCACCATCACCAGTCACCACTACATAAACACTCCTCACCTTTACACTCACTGTCTGGTCTTGCACCGATCCCACTATCGACTACCTGTCCTTCCTGGAAGCCCTCACCTGTACCATCTTCGTCTTTATTGTCATCTTCAGCATCTTCGTCTTTATCGTCATCTTCACCATCATCGTCTTCACCATCATCGTCCTTCGTCTGAGTGTCACCATCCATCTAAGTATCACCTGTGTCCGTAACCTCTGATAATAAACGTTGCACTTGCACTAATCCCTCTGTGTCTGTTTCTGACACTCATTCAATCCTTTCAGAATCTTTACTTACTTTTTTTTAAACATACTTTTATATTAGCATATTTGAATATTCATTGAACAATAATACATTATTTATTAATCAAAATAAACAGAAAATACTGCAAACTTTGCTAAAGAGATTGTTTTAAACAAGTAACATGATTAAAAAGCAAATTTTTCTTATGGTGTGTGTGCGGGATTACAAATTTATAAACTGTTATATCAAGGTTCCAATGTAATATATAAACTGAAAACGTTATGTACATAGTAGTTTACAGTTTGAGATGAAGATTAACTACATTCTAACAATATCAATTTAATCAGCCCATGTGTTTGATAGTCTAGTCAACTTTATTTACATAGTGCTTTTACAATTACGATTGTTTCAAAGCAGCTTCACAGTAGGTGTATTTACATTGAGCACTGTAATCAGTTTAAAAGTCAAATCCGAATCAAAATGCTCCATATAAACAATTTGATCAGAATAAAAATGCCCAAACTGAATGAAATTGTAATCGGTTTGAGAGGGGTGGCATAAGCCTTTTCATGAATTGATCAAACGTAAAATTTCACCATGTAAACGACCTGACCCGATTACTTTTGAGTGTGAGTCCTTATATGACGTGATACACAGCACACCTTCACCACTGAATACCTCGCGCCACACTCACACGCAGGCTATAATATTGACAAGAGAGGAACGCTCATTTTTCGTAACGTTAAACTTTTTATTAAGTTAAAGGTGGGGTTAGTGTTATTTCAAAACCGCTTTAGAAAAAGGACTCAGGCCATGTGGAATAACAAACTTGTAGCCAATCAGCAGGTAAGGGGCATGTCCACTATTGATGGTGAGGAGCGCTCGCTCTCGCTCTGTGCACGTCATTACACGTCATTATCATACGTCATTAAAAATAAAGAAAATAAGAACAAATAACTTAAATACAAGCAGCAGCACAAATAAATACTATTGAGCAAAGATACTAAAAAAATTAACAATGCTTTTCAGGTTTTTATATGTCTAACATTATTTTTTAGGTAGAGAAATTGAATAAAGTAGGCTAATCAAATGTAAAATAGCTGCATATTTAACTGTTTAAATTAAAGACTAATCCTTACAAAAGCTATTCAATCAAGAGCAGTGAGTTATGTCCTTATCTTTTGTTTGACATTAAACAGACCGCAGTAAAGGCTACTGCCGCTTTAAGACCTAATGGAAGGATATGCATCATCTTTCTCGACTGTATAAAGCCCTCTTAAGGCATATTCAGACTATGTCTGCTTGGATACTCATCAAGATGGACATGTTGACATACAGTCCCTGACAAAAGTCTTGTCGCTTATCTATTTTGTAGAAATACCTGATATTAACCTGACTTTTATTTAATCAATTGGTGTTAGAAATAGCTCATATGAAAAGCTAAAACTCTCCCAAATGATGTTTAATGCACTGAAATAAATAATTTTCACAGAAGAAATATTTATCATTTAATCAAGACAGAAAGGTCAAATTTTGGCAAGACAAAAGTTTTGTCGCCTATACAGAAATGTAACAAATTTACTGCAAATACAAAAATATGTCAGCAAATTTGTGGCGCTGTGAGATCCAAATTTAATATCTTGTATGACTTCCATGAGCTTGAAGGACTGCATCCATGCGGTTTGGCAAGGATGCATACAATTTATTGATGAAGTCATCAGGAATAGCTAAGAAAGCAGTCTTGCATGCCTCCCAGAGTTCATCAATATTCTTTGGTTTCGTCTTCCATGCGTCCTCTTTCATCCTACCCCACATATGCTCAATGATGTTCATGTCTGGTGACTGGGCTGGCCAATCCTGGAGCATCTTGATCTTCTTCGCCTTGAGGAACTTTGATGTGGAGATGGAAGTATGTGATGAAGCACCGTCCTGCTGCAGAATTTGGCCTCTTTTATGGTTGGGAATATAAGAGGTAGCTAAGATTTCTTGGTATTTTAGACTATTGATGTTCCCTTCCATCCTGCAGATCTCGCACACCCCCATACTGGATGTAACCCCAGACCATGATTTTTCCGCCACCAAACTTCACTGTTTTCTGGGTGAATCTCGGATCCATTCGGGCACCAGTAGGTCTCCTGCAATATTTGCGGCGACTGTGGTGTAATTCAACTGAAGATTCATCTGAAAATCCACCTTCTGCCACTTTTCCAGCGTCCATCCTTTTAGCAGGCTGTGGGCCTTGGCAAATGCCACACGGTTTTTCAATTACCTTTTTTTAGTGCTGGCTTCTGGGCACTGATTCAACCATGGAGGCCATTTCGAGGCAGAATCCTACAAACAGGGAATTCAGGTGACCAGGTCTCGTGGAGCTCTGCTGCAGTGGAAAATGGGCTGGCCTTGGATTTTCGAGCCAACAAACGGTCCTCTCGAGCAGTTGTCTTGTGTGGTCTGCCTGACCTGGGCTTGTCAAAAACGTCTCCAGTCTCTTTAAATCTTTTTTTAATCCTCTGTACTTGATGCTGAGACACATTGAAGGTGTCTGCCACATCAGCAGTGGATCTGGTCTTCAGCCTCTTGATATTCAAAACTTTAGTCTCAGGGTGAATCTTAGGCATGTTTGCAGAGGTCTAGTTGCAGTTGATGTGAAGGTCTAGCGTACTGGGGTTCTTTTTATACACACTTGAGACCTAATTGATCCAATATTAGTCACAGGGGAAGCTCATATGACAAGGTGACAACACATGTCTTTGCAATATTAGAATAATTTTTGAAAGTTTAGTTTTTCACTCAAACATTATCACAAAAGCTGGTGGGATTAAAATGAGCCATTTCTTGTAAAAATATCTTGATTAGAAATATATTTCAGCGGCACTTTAGGTCAATTTGTACACAAGCGACAAGACTTTTGTCAGGGACTGTACTTCTTGAGTGAGTTTGTCCGTTAAAGCGCAAGACTTGAAAGAGAACTCAATATTTGCGCGCTGTGAGACGAGTGCGCGCTTTCGGATGAGACAGATCAGCGCGAGGGTTCTCATTCGTGCCTTCTCTACACGTGGGTGATAATTTGTCATATTTGAACATACGGCAGCACTCGCATGCATTTAACAAAGTTCACACAGATAAAAAAAGCTATTCAATCAAGAGCAGTGAGTGATGTCCTTATCCTTATCTTCCTAGCCCAGGAAAGAACCGAATGCAACAGGCATCAGGGGCATCCTGCGGTGAAGATTCCCTCATGGGCCTTCCCCTAACCAGTAGTCCATCCATACCTGACTGTTCTTTAGGTGTTGCAGGAATTAAAAAATAGGGAAATAAGAAACAACAATAGCAGACTCAGGTTGAACAGAGGAGAAAACCCTAATGTTTGCAGTCTTTTAGAACAAATACTGCTCTGTTGTCTTTTGCTTTCTTTCTTACTCTGTGCAGATACCACTTGATGGCTGTCCCCAGACCCATATATACTGACCTCCTCACCTGTGTATGAAGCCACAACATCTAGAGGACAACTAGACCCACTACCAAGCCAACTATCATTAGAAAAATACACAACACAGAGAATTACATATGGTATCTTCAATCATCCATCAACATGATCAAGAGTGCCGTACTACCAATCATCATGGACATCGCACAAAGTGTAGAATCTAGAAACAATATATTCTTCAAGCTGATGAATATGTCAGGAAACACCTTATTTGTTGAAAAGAACGTTTGAATGCCACACCAGCCTTCAGTAGGAGCAGGAATTCCATGTGGACATTACTCCATCAGCAAGGAGAGAGAAAAATAAACTTAGAAGGGTGTCTTCACAGGACACCATCTCTCCAGAAACTCTTCGCAAATAAATCAGTGGTGTATGATTCCGCTGACGACTGGTACCTTTGATACTGGTTCCTGGGCATTAACTGTAATAGCGCCGTGTTGCAAGGACCAATCCGGTTCGTTTATTTTTCTATAGAGTGTACTCACAAAGATATAATGATCAAGATCAATTTAAAAATTTGCGGGAGTTGTCCTTTAATAATAATGCAATTAATGTCCAATAAAAGTTGGTTTAACACACAATGTAATTTTCCCATTTTACAAGACCTAATGTAAAAAACTATTTACAGTTAATACATTAACAAACCATTATTTAACTCACTATTTGTATATGGTATATTCATTTATTAACTACAGTTTATAAACTATTAATTAACTATTTGCAAATGATTTGCAAAATACTTTATTACACTATACATATAAAGTTTTACCAAATAATTTGGTTAATTACAGTGACAGTGAATGAAAAACTCACTATTTGTACATAGCCTATTAATATATTAATGTAGAGACTACAATATAGTAACTATGAATTAACTAGAATAGCTTGCAAATTATTTATAAGTACTTTATTACTGTATACGTATTATAAAGTGTAACCAAAACAAACTAAGAATACATGGGTCTACCTCTTTTATTATGCTTCACACTTGTCAAATATTAAGAGAAACATGTTTTAAATTAGCCAATATCAGCTTTACAGGGTCACACAGGTATAGTGTGTGACTTTTTTAACCTTGTCAGATTTTTTTTTCTCTATGAAGTCATTTTTAAATAATCCTATAGTGTTAATTTATTTAAATGTTGATTTGGAAAATAGATTTGATATATTGATTAATTGATATAAAAGAAAGATATCAAATAAATGTGTATATGTTTAACAGATTAATACAAAATAATTCCTTTCTAAGTAATAAACAACTATTTGATCAGTTTTGTAGGCAGTTGTGTCCCAGTACTCAAGAATCAGTAATCAATTGGTATACAGAATTTCACAATGACAAGCTACCTGGTATTATTTTACGAATGTTTTCCACAAGCTCAAGATATGCCTCTCGGGTGTAACTGAAAAAGAAAACATATGACAGGTGGGTTGAAGGAAATTTAATTATAGAGCACATCCACAAAGTCTTGGATTTCAGTAAAAAGTACATATTCTCTAAAAAGATCAATTTAATAGATAACTGAAGAATTCAATTTCAAAACAATATATATAGCTACAAGAATATAAAAAGTCAATATATAAATATAAATATATATATATATATATATATATATATATATATATATATATATATATATATATATATATATATATATATATATATATATATATATTATACCGGCACAGCTCTATGTGGTTATGATGTGCCAATCAGAGTATATGGTGTACATCAGAGTATATATACAGGTCCTTCTCAAAAAATGTGCATATTGTGATAAAGTTCATTATTTTTTATTCATTATTAAAGTTTACTATTTTAGATTCATTGCACACCAACTGAAATATTTCAGGTCTTTTATTGTTTTAATACTGATGATTTTGGCATACAGCTCATGAAAACGCAAAATTACTATCTCAAAAAATTAGCATATTTCATCTGACCAATAAAAGAAAAGTGTTTTTAATACAAAAAAAGTCAACCTTCAAATAATTATGTTCAGTTATGCACTCAATACTTGGTCAGGAATCCTTTTGCAGAAATGACTGCTTCAATGCGGCGTGGCATGGAGGCAATCAGCCTGTGGCACTGCTGAGGTGTTATGGAGGCCCAGGATGCTTCAATAGTGGCCTTAAGCTCATCCAGAGTGTTATAATAATAATAATAATAATTTGTTCGATTTATATAGCGCTTTTCAAGGCACTCAAAGTGCTTTACATAGAAGGGGGGAATCTCCTCAAACACCATCAATGTGCAGCATCCACCTGGATGATGTGACGGCAGCCATATTGCGCCAGAACGCTCACCAAACACCAGCTGATTGGTGGAGAGGAGACCGAGTGATGAAACCAATCAGAATAGGGGGATGATTAGGAGGCCATGATGGACAGAGGCCAATGGGCAAATTTGGCCAGGATGCCGGGGTTACACCCCTACTCTTTTTCCGAAGGACATCCTGGGATTTTTAACGACCACGGAGAGTCAGGACCTCGCTTTAACGTCTCAGCCGAAAGACGGTGCTCTTTGTCAGTATAGTGTCCCCATCACTATACTGGGGTGTTAGGACCCACACAGACCACAGGGTGAGCACCCCCCTGCTGGCCTCACTAACACCTCTACCAGCAGCTACCTGGTTTTCCCAGTTGGTCTCCCATCCAGGTACTGACCAGGCTCAGTCCTGCTTAGCTTCAGTGGGAAACCAGTCTTGGACTACAGGGTGATATGGCTGCTGGTGTTGGGTCTTGCGTCTCAACTTTCTCTTCACAATATCCCACAGATTCTCTATGGGGTTCAGGTCAGGAGAGTTGGCAGGCCAATTGAGCAATAATACCATGTTCAGTAAACCATTTACCAGTGGTTTTGGCACTGTGAGCAGGTGTCAGGTAATGGTAGCATGAAGTGCTCCAAAACCTCCTGAAAATATTTTTACTTGTTATTAATATTTTTGTTATTTTTTCCCTTTATTGCACTTTGAGATTCTTCTAAATGAAAAGTGCGTTATAAATAAAATCTATTAAATATATTAATTTTTTGAGCAAAAGGATTCCTGATCAAGTCTTGATTGCATAACTGAACATAATTATTTGAAGGTTGACTTTTTTTGTATTAAAAATACTTTTATTTTATTGGTCGAATGAAATATGCTAATTTTTTGAGATGGGAATTTTGGGTTTTCATGAGCTGTATGCCAAAATCATCAGTATTAAAGGGTTTTAAATCTCCAAAATCAAGTAATATGACTCAAAATTAAAGGGGGGGTGAAACACTCAGTTTCAGTCAGTGTCATGTCAATCTTGAGTACCTATAGAGTAGCATTGCATCCTGCATATCTCCGAAAAGTCTTTATTTTTTTCATAATTATATAAGAAAGATGCGCTGTTCCGAGTCTTTCCGAAAAAAGCCGAGCGGGTGGGGGCGTATCGTGTGAGCGGAGCTAAATAATGACGTGCGCGCGGCTGTTATTGTGTTGAGTCGAGTGCGTCGTAAAGCTGTGTCATCCCTAACAGCGGGAAAAACTTTATTCAAAATAAAAATATGGCTTTTAATCAGATACAGCCATACATCTATGATCCGGAATCAGACCCAGAGGCTGCAGTTGAACAGGAGCAGCAGCAAAAACGACTAGAGCAGGACGTCTCTTTGTGGTACAAGTTATACACTAACTATATAATATGCTTAGCGACTTGTGTTATTTACATATTTATACTTGAATTATATCGTGGTATTTTTGTCTTTGAAGGTGTACATGTGGGAAGTGCAGTTGTGCACGTGTGTGTTTACGCGTGGTTTGTGTAGACAATTGTAGTAAGCGGACTGGTTTTGCACTAGTGTTTACATAGAAAGAGATGGAATAGTAGCGCATTTGAATGAAGAAGCGCGCTTATTTAGTTCCATATATTTTCCCACTCTTTGTGTATTGTTGTTTGGAGTGCTTTTACAATACACAAACATAAAGTTACACATATAGTGGCCAGCTAAACAAATGTACACGCACTACACATCGCATGCTCCATTGATCAATTTCTATATATAGTAATATATATAGTAACTATACGTGATCATGTTTGGGCTACTTGATGAGCATAGGCAAAAACACAGACATTTGAAGCAGTCTAACTCACCGCCTGCGGTTCTAACGTTGGGACCTTTATCGTTGGGACTGCTCCATCCTTCAGCATTAGGCGATTGGAAAATCCGGCGTCAAGCTGGGCCTTGTTTATGAAACAGTCGGCACCGAAATGCAGCGAACAGATATAAACATTCGCGCAACTCAGTTGCTGATCCGGAAAAGCAAATTCCATCCACTGTTGCCTTACCGCTGGGTTTTTGGGGAATCTGTGCAGGACTGTCTTGGTCTGGCAACCAAAAACGCACTTTTTGATGTCATTGTTAATTGTGCACATTACCTGTGCAGCGCAGCCTACGAGCCAGCGCTTTGATGGGCATAGCCTGTTGCTTTCGCTCTCTGCCTCTCTCTCTCTCACGCTCTTCCGGTAGAATTGTCCGTAAGGCCCATACAAGGAAATTCCGCCCCCATTAACGTCAAAGGGGATGCATGATCACAAAAAACTTGCCGAAACTTATGACTAACCGGAAGTAGTATTTTTGACAAAGAAATACTCCCATCAAACGTCCACCTTAACTTTTGAAACTTTGTCCATGTTTAGTATGGGATTCCATGTCTTTAACAGTGTAAAAAGATCAGTATGCATGAAACAGCATTTCAACCCCCCTTTAAGTAATTTAAGCAGGCCAAAGTCAACTTTAATCATATAAAATGTAATTTCCAAACCGCAAAGTTGTGGCCAGTGAAAATGCTGAGTGGCTAGTAACTTTGGAAAACCACTAGCCACGGTGGCTGGTGAGCAAAAAAGTTAATGTCAAGCCCTGTATGTATGTATGTATGTATAAATATGTATATGTATGTATGTATATATATATATATATATATATATATATATATATATATATATATATATATATATATATATATATATATATATATATATATATATATATACAGGGCTTGACATTAACTTTTTTGCTCACCAGCTATAGGTGACAAACTTTATATATATATATATATATATATATATATATATATATATATATATATATATATATATATATATATATATATATATATATATATATATATATATATATATATATATATATTGTATATATGTATTGTATGACTGTTTACTTCAATAACTTTTTGAGAACTTTTTTCTACTTAAATTAGTTAGCCTATTTAGTCTGCAGTGATATAGAGAATTGTACTATTTCACAAAATGTGTATAAAATAGAAACTTTATTGTCCCTATTGTTAAATAAATTACTCATATAAAGTTTGCTCATTTTACCCACTCATAATTGTGTTAAATAAATGTAATTACAATACTGATCAAAATAAACGTGATTATGACTTTTGCCATAATTGAGCAGCCCTGCTATTGTCTGAATTGTATAATAAGTTAAGCTGACAGACCTATAAACGATTCTTACCCACGTCTCATAGCATGAAGAACCTGACTGCTACCACTCTGTGCTGGCAGATGGATCTGCTTGCAGATGTTCCTTCTCTCCTGAATCAAGTGTAACACCTGATTTGACAAAAAAAAAGCATACAGTTAAATGAAATACAATAATTACAGGCCTGCACTAGCGCAACACTCTTGGTGTTAACAACTGTAAGGAATTACTAAAGACATCCAGTTAGAAATTAGAGATGAAAAGATGTGGATGGTAATTTTATGGCTGACCTTATTGCATATGCATTTGTAGCAGTTTCCCTTTCAGACGCAAAATGTATTAATTGTAGAGCATTTATACGCTAGTAAATTTACTGGTATTTCCGCCATTATTTACCACCCCCAAAGAAACATGTCTTAACCCACTTTGCGCTTGACATGGTTGTGATAGCTGCAGGTAGGAGGAGGAGGCACTGCAGGTAACAGAGGGCGCTTGGTAGAGGGGAGAGAATTTTCTCCACCTGCATTTATTTATTTGGAATGCCAGAAGACAATGTTATTGGAACATACTGTTTGCCAAGCCATGTTATTTTCTAATTTGCTATGCTACACCTATGTTGTTAGTAGATTACCCGCATCTGATTATCATTGGCTCTGCTTGTTGCAACTCTTCACTCATTTGTGGCGCTTTTGGTAGTGTAAGGTGGGCATACACTGTGCGATTTCAGCAAGGTTGCCTACTCACTATATGAGTAGATCGCACGCGATGTTAAGATCAACTCTGTGGGGTCCGAACATCGAGCACAATTTGACTGCTCACACTGTACGTGTGAATATGCTTGATCGTGCCAGGTTGTGCTGATAGAGCATATGGTGTAGCCTACTATAGAGAGATAATTATCTCTGGTCAAATGATTCCACTAGCAATTCACAAGGATTTAGCATATCCAATTCATACATGAAATTGTCCTCGATGAAATCGCACAGTGTATAATTTCTAATGACTTACTAATTTCTGACATGCTAAAAATTCATCCGACCATCCAATTCTGAAAGGTTTATCGCCCTTTCATTTCCCTCCATACACAGCATAACACCTCACGACAAACAACGCATGACAAAGTGAAGGTAGTTATATAGCTGTCACAACTCGTGGTAGACAAAGGCAGAGACGACGATGAAGGTTTACAAGGCTCTAATATAATACTTAGGCAAACCAAACACAAGGGTAACATCTATTGTATGTATTGACAAAACTGAACTGACACAAGGGGAACTTATACACAGTGCAAAAAAGGTCATTAACAAAGCACACCTGACCAGAATGACACAATCAACTCACTATAGTCACTCACTATAGTAACTAATTTTGAGTACATCCCCAGTATCTCATATATTGAAGACGGATTTGATGGTTAAAGAGTTTTGAGATCATTCTATACAATCAAACTAATTGCCAGTATACCAATAGTCAATGATCACTTTTGCTTGTTATTCTTTTGTAGTGCTGTGATATTGAGTTCGGGGTGTATTACATGTTGTATGTCATTTGGTGTGCATGAGTGAGAGTAGCAGTAGGTTTGTGGTTAATTTTGCATTGAACTTGAGATACTGGTAGTTGTTTTTCTTTATCTTTTGCCAGTGAATTATCAATCATAAACGTTGGAGACCTGTGTTGCTGTGGGACCAATCCAAGACAGACATTTGTGACCAGAGGGACATCATAACTGGACTGCATTACGGACTGCAAATCTCAATGAACTTTTCTTGTCTCTCTATTTTAAAGTCTATTTTTAATTATTTATTTTATTGGTAATAAAGATTTTTCTGTAAAGTTGATCTACCTCTTGAGTGTCAATGATTGATGAGCAGCCCTTAATTGGACTAATCAAATTAGTTCAATTGAGTCCTGGTTCTCAGTTATCTATCCAGGTGGCATAGTCAGCTACTTTAGCCCTATTCGCATGGAATTAGTATTATCTAGGGACCTCTGTAATTTAGAAATTACTCCTCCACGTCTAAATTTTGCTTGGCACATTCACACAGGATAAGCAAATCATGTGATTTCACTCGAATTTACTGACTTATCTCTCGGCTATGATGTCAAGATGTTTTTTTTCCATTATAGATATAGCTTATGTACTCGTTTTGATTGTTTTAAAGTAATACAAATTATTTTATTCAGTTATAGAACAGACGCTACAATTAAAAACTGAACTGAGCACAGATCAGCGGCAGGAGTCAGATTTCATTTATCATGAGTGAGAAGCTGACAATATACGGCGGAAGATTCAGTTTCAAAGCTAAATGTAAAAGCAGCCATTTAAGCGAGCTTGTAATTGTACTGTTCCGCTGTTATATTTTTCATTAAGAAAAGTATTGATATTAATATTAAACACACCATTCAAGCAATTTGGTTAAAGTAATCCGTGCGGTCACATGGGAATTCATAACTGTGCACATTATAAAAGCAGCCTCCATTCTTTGTGAAAGATTTATTATAGAAAAGATTATATACAATCTTTCTAATCCTGGCTAAATCACAGAGATGCCGATTCGCATGTGACTACTATTATCATAGTACCTTTGTGTTCCACGAAATATGGTAGGTAATTTGCGGGGGAATTTTTACTTTCCAAATTACAGACATGGCTGATTCGCACAGGATTAAGATCGCAGACATTCTCTGCAATTATTACAAATCACCAGAGGTCCCCAGATAATACTAATCCTGTGCGAATAGGGCTTTTATTTCCTTATTGGCAATAGTATTGTTAACCGTAATATGAAGTGCCCTAGAATGAAAAATTTAATTAACCTTGCCATAGTGAAATAATAAGAGTTCAGTACATGGACATCACATACTGTGAGTCTCAAACACCATTGCCAACTATTTCTTATGTAAATCTCGTAAATCAAAAACTCAACAGGAAAAAAGTGCTTCTCAACATAAACCCAACCATGACGTAAGCGTTGGGGATCATTTATATGCACGCCCCCAACATTTGCATGTGTCCAAACAAGCCGAATCTACTGATGGTAAACAAGACATTCGAAGATAGCAAAAACGGCTCTCATGACACATGGTTGAGGTTTATTATAATCGGATATTCATTTGTTCGGCCCATTTCAAGAAAGCTTCACTCAGCGTCTTAAACTGAAGAAAGGGGAAACTATATTCCTGCAAGCAGTAAGTAATTTATCCACTTATTGACTAGCTGTAAACAATTTCTGATTAAATTGAAAGTTTCTTAGAAAGACCGCATTGTCTAGATGATGCAAGATGCTAGTACATTAACAATAGGATACTTCAAGTACCATACAAAACTAAATAATGTGTCTTATGACAAAGGTTAATATTATTTTTTATTACAAAATACAACCGTAGATACTTTGCTTACAGATCGTTCACACGATTCTTCTGGCAAACGTCACCTTTTCCACCATATAAGTTAAAACGATAGTCAATGGAGATTGATAAAATGCAGCTTACTTGTTTATTGGTGTTTTCAGATCACCCGTGCGTGAAAGAGAGCTCGCGTGCATATTGTTGCCAGATTGGACATGTTTAGGTAAAACACTGGATAATATACGAGTTCTTTTCACAGAAAAGCTTTGTTTTGGGGATATAATTACTGAAATCTGGCAACCGCACAAACGCAAGCTCTTTTTGTGCCCGCGGATAAACTGAAAACACCAATAAACAAGTAAGCTGTATTTTATCAATCTACGTTTGAGATGTTTTGCTTAAAGTTTCATTTAGCAGCTCTGTGTTGTGTCAGAACTCACGAGCCGCTTCACTGAACTGCTCTGAGATGTGAGTTGCTGAAATAAGCCAATCAGAGCAGAGCTCAACATTAATATTCTTGATCCTTCCAAATAAGGCAAAAACAGAGCATTACATCCTAGGGACAATTTATAGGGTTGTAAATGGACCTGTAAAACTGTATCTAGACAATTTTTGCCCTTAAATAAGCCAAATACCCTCTATGTAGATATCAGAGAACAATTTAACATATTGTTTCAAATCATTCTAGGGCACCTTTAAATGAGAATAGCAACCCGCGCATCACTGGTGTTCTTTTTGGAGAAAATCTCTGATTGGTGGATTTAAATTACTGAAATCTGCCAACCGATTTGATATTTGATATTTCTTGCTAAAACAAATGTTCGCCAGCTTACTCAGTTAGAAAATAAGATCCAACTTTTACTAAATTTACAAAAACAAAATTTTACGGAGCACCAAGCCACGCGATTATCCACTTTAAAAGAAGAATATGAGCTGCTCTCACAATCAAAGGCAGTGTTTATTTTACATAGGACCAGGCAAAAATATTATCTTGAATCAGAGAGACCTAGCCACTTATTGGCCCTCAGTTTGAAGGAATGTGAATCAAAGGCATATATCAGCGCAATAAAACCCTTAAATGATCAGGTCACCACAAATCCTTTGATAATCAATGGCATTTTTAAAGGTTTTTACACAAATCTATATAAAACTGAAATCGACTATGAGGAATCAATTTGCAAAGAGTACCTAGGTAAGTTAGAACTGCCCCGGATCCCACAGATTGATAAAGACTCTCTGGAGGCCCCGTTAAATTTGGAGGAGCTCCATGAATCACTAAAAAGTCTTCAGAAGGGCAAATCACCAGGCCTAGATGGCCTCCCTCCTGAATTGTATCTAGAAATATGGGATTTGGTAGGGACTCTTATGCTTGACTCATTCAACTTTGCAATTGAGCACGGCACATTTCATAAAGATCAAAAAACATCTTTAATATACTTCTTAAAAAGGGGAAAGATCCGTTAGATTGCTCCAATTACAGACCGATATCACTTATTCCATGTGACCTAAAAGTTTATGCCAAAATTCTTGCCTCTCGCATGGAGAGAGTTATTCATCATTTAGTCAAAGGGGACCAAACCGGTTTTATTAAGGGGCGTCTTGCATCTGATAATATGCGTCGACTCTTTCATATACTTGATTTTGCAGACACCCATCCAAGTCCATGTGCGTTTTTTTCACTTGACGCAGAAAAAGCCTTTGACAGGCTAGAGTGGAACTATATGTGGGCAGTCCTGGAATGTTTTGGATTTGGTGAACGTTACATCTCTATGGTTAAGACACTTTATCAGTCACCTGTGGCATCAGTTTTAACTGGTAACATTATCTCCCCTCCATTCCCTCTACAGCGTGGAACGAGACAGGGATGTCCATTTTCCCCCTTATTATTTTGTTTATCCCTTGAACCTCTAGCACAAGCCATTAGGAAATCTGAGATAGCACCAATTAAGATCCATGATCATGAACATATTATTTTGTTGTATGCCGATGACATTATCTTATATCTAGATAACTTTGACAGGTCAGTAACCGGTATAATCAAGGAATTTGATCGCTTTAGTAGTTTATCGGGGTACAAGATAAACTGGACCAAATCTGCTTTAATGCCAATAAACAATATCAAGGTTAACTCTTCTATCCCCTCATTCGTTCCTATTAAACATTCTTTCACCTATTTAGGTATTACTATATATAAAAACATCCATAAGATTGCCAGAGACAATTTAAATAACATTTTAGCCAAAATTAAGAGTGATACTCAACGATGGAATAATCTTAAAGTATCTCTTCAAGGCAGAATATCTACAGTCAAAATGAATTTGCTACTTCGGCTCAATTTTCTTTTTTCTATGCTGCCGCTTTCCCCCCCTCCAGGTTACTTTAAGGAGCTCAATTCCATACTTTCCCAGTTTATCTGGAATGCTAAACGGCCCAGAATAAAACTTGCCACTTTGCAGCAACCTATACTGTCAGGAGGACTGGCTATGCCAAATTTTGAATTATATTACTGGTCGTTTCAAATCAAGGCCCTTCATAATTGGGTTGACCCTCAATCTAAGGTGTCATGGAGAGTAACTGAAGCGGACAAGGTTAAACCACATAGACTCCAAGATATTCCATTTGCGGCACAGGAAAGAAAAATGATAAACATAAGTTTGGCCCAGTTGTGGCCAACTCTCTAAGGATCTGGAAAAGGGTTGAACGTCTGATGGGAGGGCCCGTTAAATTTTGTAGAGATACACCGTTATGCCACAATTTAAATTTTCTGTGCGGAAGTCGACCATTTGTCCAGCCTTCTTGGTCTTCACTGGGCATAAACACATGCGGTGACTTGTATGCGGACAAGGGACTCTGCTCACTTAAAGGAACTAAGAACTAAATTCTGTTTACCAGCATCCTCATATTTTGTCTTTTTTCAATTACGCTCGGCTCTCAAGGCGTATGGAGTCCCTTGGGTATCCCCTATTTCTCCTCATCCTATGTGGGATTGGATCGCTTCACACTCTGGTCGGCCATCTGTCTCATTAATATACAGTAAAATTAATGATCATATTGCAAAGCCTCTTTCTATTAAGTTTATCTGGAATCGGGAATTATCCGATCTGAACTTATCTGTCGACTGGGAGAGGGTGTGGTCTAATCTAATCTTAACTTCTAAAAATTTGTCTCACCGTTTTATTCATTTTAAAGTCATTCATAGAGCATACATAACTCCTTACAAAAGGTTTAAAATGAAAATGCAATCAACCTATAACTGCCATATCTGTAAAACTGTAGGATTAGGTACTTTTCTTCACATGTTTTGGGAGTGTCCAATCATTGCCAATCTATGGACTCAAGTAAATTTAGTTTTGTCCTCTTTGCTACAAATTGATTACAGATCTAATCCAGGTCTATGTCTTCTCAATGATGATTCTGACTCCTGTTTAACTTTATTACAAAAGAGAATGTTGTTTGCTGGGTTTACAGCAGCAAAGAAGACAATAATACAGAACTGGTTTACCCCGAACATGTGTGTAAAAACGGTAACACTTTAGAATACTGTTTCCTACTTAATGCATAACTAATAAAGAGTTACTGCAGTACTAATGAATAATTCTTCATTAACACTCAAGTCACTAATATTAACTACTAAGGAATGAGTGTTAACTAATCAATATGTAATAGCATTTTTTAATTGTGTTAAGTATCAATTAGTTAATCAGTAACTATTCAATTCAGTTATGCCTCCTTAAGAACTACTATTAAGTAACTACTAATTCAGCTTCACAAGGAATAACTATTAAGTAACTACTAATTAACAGTGATGCACAGTATCAGATCGAGGCCCTTTCTTCTTCTTTAGTACTAATGTTGTTAGATAAATGTACTACTGTTATGTGTACTATATGTAAATATTCATTTACATTCACTCGCAAATGTGCCGAATAATGTTTCTGTCCGTGTGTGTCGCCACGCTATAATGTTGCAGTTCTTGCAGCATTAAATCAGAGAAAACAATTCTAGTGAAAGAGTACACAGAGATTCATGAGTGCACTTGCAGAGTGCACAAAATGTGAGCGCACACGCAATTTCTGTGAGTCCAGTTTTGTGCGAGAGAATGGATTGAGATTCCGCTTGTAAGCAGAGATTCGTTGCTTGTAAACTTGATGTGCTCTCGCGGTACAATATTAATACTACATTAATGAGGATGTTGATGATTTATGTAAGTATTGTCTGCAACCAGAAGTTCAGGACGGAACCCCATCCCCAATCTAAGTGCCTTGCCAACATGGCTCAGGCATTTAATGTTTATGTGATACCAAATGATTTCTGTATTTAAGGCAATGACTGAGGGGAAAATGAGAATACAGGGAACCTATGAGTCATTAAAAAAGAATTACCAAATAGTTCTCAAGTAGTTACTTAGAACCTGGAACAGTCTTCTAAAGTGAAAACAAACCCATTCATAATTATTGAAGAATTACCAAATAGTTCTCAAGGAGTTACTTAGAACCTGGAACAGTATTCTAAAGTGAAAACAAACCCATTCATAATTACTGAAGAATTACCAAATAGTTCTCAAGGAGTTACTTAGAACCAGGAACAGTATTCTAAAGTGAAAACAAACCCATTCATAATTATTGAAGAATTACCAAATAGTTCTCAAGTAGTTACTTAGAACCTGGAACAGTATTCTAAAGTGAAAACAAACCCATTCATAATTATTGAAGAATTACCAAATAGTTAATAGTTAAATAATTAAGCCTAACTACCATTAATACAGAACTAAAGGAAATTTGACCCTCTATTCTAAAGTGAAAGTTTTATCCTCATTAATTATAACACTTATTGAATGATATTTAAGTTTACTAACCAGAATAAGCCACTAATTAAGCCAAACTACCATTAATACAGTACTAATAAAGGAAATTTGACCCTCTATTCTAAAGATAAGTTCTTATTGTTTAGCAGTTATTTGTATTTTTATGTGTGGTTCTACGTGAATCTAATACGTAAAACATTAAAAGCAATAAACATTCTGCTGCACACTCAGTTCAAAGGATTTACATTAAACAAACTACACCTTAAAACCCTAAAATGAATAAGATTTCTGTAATCATTTAACCATTATTTATCAAGTAATACTTATGTTGCTTGCCATGGGACACAATGACTAGAAAGTACACCAAAACGCAACATAAATTCACAAAAGACACTAATTTAATTCGTTCGGTGTAATCCACATCTTTAGAATCCATACGAGGAACTTCTTTATCCAGCGTTCTCCATCTTTCTCTTCAATAGCGACCGTAAACAAATCCCGCGCTCCATCTTTCTCTTCAACAGCCAGCGACCGTAAACAAAACCCGCGCTGGTTAGGAATTCAAACATTGCGTTTTACGGCAGTGATATCAAACGCTCATTGGCTCTCGCCTGCTTCGTCACAGATTGCGACAAGCCGTGTTTTAGTTTTAGTCTGTGGTGAATGAGAAACGCGCGCGCCTTCAAATAGTGGGATTAAGTTTAAATTAAATAACTTAAATTCTCTGTAACATTACCTCATTCAAAACTATATCACCAGAGAGGACTGCGACTGCAACACATCGTCACTCAGACTACTATTGGTACTGCTTTTGACATTTTCACAATAAAGAAATGATTGTGATTACACTTTTGCTAGTTATGTTTTTCTTTATATATTTTTTTTGTTTGAGTGAGATTAGGGGCTCAAAATATAATTGTAATGCTAGATTGCCCATTAACCCATTAAGTTGTATTGTTATTTTTAGTCTCTGTTAAATTGCTATGTTTGTGTTTAGGGAAGTAACATGTATCTATAAAATGGTAAAAGGAAAATTGTAAATTTGTATATGATATAAAATATATTTTATGTATTTTGAGGTAAAAACACCTTTGTTTAAATGTTGCCAATACGTTCATGTTGTACCTTTCACTATTTATCCAAATAGACAAAAAATATGTTTTGTGTCAGTAGAAGCTGCTTATTAACTTATATAAATTACTACCATAATTGAGGATAAAACTTTCACTTTCACAATTCAGTAACTCCTTGAGAACTATTTGGTAATTCTTCAATAATTATGAATGGGTTTGTTTTCACTTTAGAATACTGTTCCTGGTTCTAAGTAACTCCTTGAGAACTATTTGGTAATTCTTCAGTAATTATGAATGGGTTTGTTTTCACTTTAGAATACTGTTCCAGGTTCTAAGTAACTCCTTGAGAACTATTTGGTAATTCTTCAATAATTATGAATGGGTTTGTTTTCACTTTAGAATACTGTTCCAGGTTCTAAGTAACTACTTGAGAACTATTTGGTAATTCTTTTTTAATGACTCATAGGTTCCCTGTATTCTCATTTTCCCCTCAGTCATTGCCTTAAATACAGAAATCATTTGGTATCACATAAACATTAAATGCCTGAGCCATGTTGGCAAGGCACTTAGATTGGGGATGGGGTTCCGTCCTGAACTTCTGGTTGCAGACAATACTTACATAAATCATCAACATCCTCATTAATGTAGTATTAATATTGTACCGCGAGAGCACATCAAGTTTACAAGCAACGAATCTCTGCTTACAAGCGGAATCTCAATCCATTCTCTCGCACAAAACTGGACTCACAGAAATTGCGTGTGCGCTCACATTTTGTGCACTCTGCAAGTGCACTCATGAATCTCTGTGTACTCTTTCACTAGAATTGTTTTCTCTGATTTAATGCTGCAAGAACTGCAACATTATAGCGTGGGGACACACACGGACAGAAACATTAATCGGCACATTTGCGAGTGAATGTAAATGAATATTTACATATAGTACACATAACAGTAGTACATTTATCTAACAACATTAGTACTAAAGAAGAAGAAAGGGCCTCGATCTGATACTGTGCATCACTGTTAATTAGTAGTTACTTAATAGTTATTCCTTGTGAAGCTGAATTAGTAGTTACTTAATAGTTATTCCTCGTGAAGCTGAATTAGTAGTTACTTAATAGTAGTTCTTAAGGAGGCATAACTGAATTGAATAGTTACTGATTAACTAATTGATACTTAACACAATTAAAAAATGCTATTACATATTGATTAGTTAACACTCATTCCTTAGTAGTTAATATTAGTGACTTGAGTGTGTAACAACAACGACTCATGAGTTTAATGTCTCGGGGAATAATTAACTCAAAAGGGATTTAATATTCAATATTCATGAATTTATGAATATAATTTGCCAGTTGTTCATTACGTATTAAAATTTTCCGATAGGGAAAATTGTTTAATTAAATACAAGTAACCCTTTATGAAATTGCCTGAAATTATCCTACTAAGTTTGTCCTGCAAATTAGTTATAGACTTTTCAAATCAATTCTCAATAAAGGGATTACTGCTTTACGAGCGCATAAGAAACATTAACTTTACTGATCAGGATAAGTTCAATATTTCAAATGGTCATACAGTTTACTTTACTAACATAGTAGCATAAGCAGTTAGGTAACGTTTAGATCGCAAGTTTCATTGACTTTGTGTATGTGGCAGAATAACAGATTCAACTCATTAAATGTCTTTCGGAGGTTTAATAAACACAGACTAAAAATAACACTACAATTCACACAGAAAGTACATACTAAATATGCAACAAGAGAGTAGAAGTATAGATATTAACGAAAGAATACATAAAAGAGAATAATGAATAGACTGAAGTTAGAGAGAGATAAAAGAGAGAGAGAGAGACAAAGAGAGTGAGAGAGAGAGACAAAGAGAGTGGGGGAGGGTAAGAAACAGCTTTCCTTCAGTTCAACCAAATACGACCTTCACGGAGTTAATTTATCCCAACGGGAGAATAACACACCCTCTTTACAGCAGTAAGAAATAGAATACTTGCATTCTTTTTGGTTTCGTTTTGGCTTCTCGCTTGTGTGCGTATGTGTCTCTGCGTGTCCGGCGGTCCTTTCCGAGGTTGGGAGGGAAGCGGCTGTTTGCTTTAGCGATGCTTCGTGTTCTTGAAGATCGGATTGTAGAAGAGAAGATTTTTGGAAGAGATGAGGCCTGCTTGGAGGGCCTGCATTGGTGGCCTGGCTTGAGTGCCAGCCCCCCCCCCCCCCCCCCGTGGGTGTTGGCTCCCACAGGAGAGAGAGGAGAAGTGAACAGAGCGGAGTAAGAGAACAAGAAGAGGGAAGAGGCTGTCTTCACTGGTCTTTTAAGGTCTGGAAATAGTCCCACCCTCCAGGGTTAGACTTAACCAATGAGAGTGTTGGGATTTCCCGGCGGGAAATTCCTCAGCAGACTTTATTGCCCTTTGTTTGAAAGTTCGACTCAGTGGGTCTCTGAGTCTTCATACTATAATTAATGCAACAAACACACACTGCATTTTCTGAATAAGTGATATACATGGAAGTGTAAGTCGTGAAGTGAGCATTAATTTGATAGGAGACATGACATATATGAGGTTATCTGAACTAGTAATTTGTTAAGACAAAGATAAAAAGATGCAAAATACCATACAGAATAAACATTTTACAAGACAGTTATGTGTTTACATATAATGTCCTGGGGTGCATGTTCATTTATAGATGGTTTGTCTATAATTTGAGGCAAAAGCTCTGTGTCTTTGTGTCTGAAACTTCATGTGGCCAAATTCCTTTCGGGGCCATAAAAACACCTTATCAGATGGTTTCCAGGGTGACTTAAGAATCTCCCTCTGCTGTGTTGGGGGAAGGTCTGCTAGTGAGCACACTTTCAAAACATATTTGTTAAATGTAACTGGCGATTGTGTGTTTGATTCGCCTGAGTCGCTACATAATCCCCCCTTTCGCTAGTTGTTGTCCCTCCTATGGACAACAACGAGCGATATCAAAGATTCAGGAAGATCAGACACACCATAGCCATGTTAGGCTCCAGTTGTTTGTGTCTCCTGAAGTGATGGTCGTTCCACGGCAGATAAGGCAGACAGTAGCCAGTTCAGGTCTCTGTGCTTGTGCAGCAGGTGTCGAGGCAGCAGGTGCCCTGACGGTGCGTCACCTGTCATCCAGAAGTCCGTTTGTGTGGTGCAGGTGTGCTGTGGGCTTTCTGCAGCCCTGGGTGGAACCATGTTCCTCGCAATGGCCAGTCAGTCCTTTAGGTCTCCTGCCTAGGAAGATGGACTGCATCTTGACACTTTTATGTCCTATACTGACTAGGAACTTTTCAGAGGGTGCCTCGCATTGTGGCCAGGCTGGGTGCCTTCTGGTGATCCACTTTGGTTTCTCTGTTTCAAAGTTCAAAGTCATTGGGGTTTTGAGAATCCCTTCAGAGGCGGCCTTGTGTTCGTTTAAGGCCTTCTTTCTCAAATCACATGCATGACATAGTGTGGGGCTTGGCAGTATTGCCTACAAGGTGACTAACTGGTGTTGGAGGAGAAGGTTCTTGAAGCTGGTGTAAGGTTAGGCAGAGGGCTTGGGCTCCTCCCCCCCTTTGCGTTTGTGTGCAGGGCTGGAGGAGCTTGCGCTGCTGATGTGAAGTTCAGGAGAGTACGTCTTTCTTTTGAGGATTCATTTGCAGTTGGTGATCAGCAGTCCAGGTTGCTCTCTCAGTGCGATGCCCGAGGTTGGACCCGGTGTGATGATGTCTGGTGGTGGCTGGCCTCTGATTGTCTGGAGGCACAGGAGCATGATCACGGCCGCGTTTCTTAGGCATTTCCAGATCTGTTGCATGGCCTCAGTAGTGAAGTGGATGCCTCTGTCTGAGTTGATTCTCAGTGGCAATCTTGACAGGAAAAAGATGTGATTCATCAGGTGGTATGCCGTGGTCTGGGCGGTGTCGTTGGGTGCTGGTTGACACTCCACCCACTTGGTAAACTGGCACACCACTGTGAGAAAGTACTTTTTGCCTTTTGTGGACCTGGGCAGGGGTTCTACCCGGTCGATTTGTAGGTTTGACCATGGGAACGTGGTCCCTCTGTGTTGCAGTGGGGCTCTGTGGTTCGGGTTTGCTGGTTGGAACCGGCAGCGAACTAGCCATTCTCTAACATACTCTGCCGCATCTTGATGCATCCCAGGCCCATATGCCACCTGTTTCAGTGTGTCATACGTGGCTCTGGTGCCGTGGTGTCCAGCACATGGTGTGTTGTGGGCGTACATTAGCATCACCCCCCTTTGCGACCGTGGCACTACAAGCTGTGGCGCTGTGTTGCCATCGGGTGCACACCAGAGAATGTTGTCCATAATACGCATCATGTGTCTGGAGTTATGTAGATGCTTGTGGCTAGAGTCATCAATGAGCTCAGAGTCAGTGATAGGGCGGTTGGAGGGGTCTGAGAGGTGGTCAAGAATTGTCTTTATTGCAGTGTCAGAGGTTTGCATATCCGCAATATCGTTGTTGGAAATTTGCGGAGTTAGCGATAGCAGCTGCAAGGCCGGCATTGTAGCCGGTGTCGATCGCTTGCTGTTAGTTAGCACTGCAACAATGGGGCTGGGTGTGGGGTGCGGGGGTGCCCACATGTCGCCGTGTGGTGTGTTTTTACTGATTGTATTGCACAGTGGTAGACTTTTTGTTGAGTTGTCTGCCCACAGTGCAGGGATACTGTTCGTTGTGACAATGTCATTCAGCTGTAGGTCATTCATGACCTGGGGGCAGAAGGCATCAGAGTCTTTGGATAGCTGAAATGTGCAAAGTAGCGAACTTGAACTTGGCTTTGGGGCTGAGGCTGTGTTGTCACAGTGTGCCGCAGGGGGTCCCGTGGCCTTTGTGACCTGGCAGTTTGGCTCTGTGGGAGTTCCCGTGACCTCTGTGACTTGACAGTCTTGCTCAGACGGTGTGTGTGTCTGAAGGGGCAGAGGGTCACGCACCTGAGCCCAGACTTTCAGCTGTTTGAAGTCCAGTACGGGTTCGAAGCGGTCCAGCAGGTCTTTTCCGATGAGAAACGGATAAGTGTTCATAGGGGAGATATAGACTGGGTGTATCAGCCTCATAGGTCCAATTGTCAGGTGGATGGAAGCTACGTGCTTGAGCTGGATGTCGTTTTGGCTATACGACTGCACATTTAGCTTACAAGTGTGAAGGGTAAGTGTGCGATTTTTCCTCTGTGCTTCAAATCTGAGTCTTTCAAACAGTTGGGCGGATATAAGCGTGAGGTCGGAGCCAGTGTCAACTAGGGCTTCGAGCTTAAATTCCCTTTCCATAGTGATAGTCAGATAGAGTTTTCGAGCCATCCCCTTCTCGATTAGGTTTCCCAGGAGTCTTGGTGTGGGGACCTGTGTGTTGCTTGATAAGCCGTCTGGATATGTGTCAAGTGTCTCATTATGCGTGCAAACAATCAAAACAGCGCTTTCTGGTACGCTGGGCTGTCCCATGATGCTGTCTTGATTAGAGGCTGTTGCTGTCAGCTGTAGTGAGTGTGTGCTGCTGACGTGTGGGGGTGCAACAGTTAGTACACTAGTCCGTGACTGGGGAACAGTGTTCAGGGTGGATGATTCAGTTGCAGGAAGGGCGGGAAGGTTGATTTCAGGTATCATGTCTAGTCGTGCTGTACCTGGTCCGTCCTTCTTGTCTTCCTTGTGAGGTTTCTGTCGGAGGAGCTCTTTCAGGATCTTTATGAGCTCTGTAACTTCAGAAGCAGCTACACTTTCTTTGCCAGACGTGGGTTCAGGTCTGGGCCTACCATTGTCCCGTCGAGAGTGGCCTCTTCGCTGGCTTTTTGGGCGAGGCGGGTCCCAGGATCCTTCAGAGCGATCGCTCTGGTACCGTGGACGGTCGCCATTATGACCACGCTGCCCTTTGCTGGCTTGGAGTGGTTTGGACTCTCTGTTGACGGGTCGGTAACTGTGGTTCTGTTTGGCACCCTCTAGGGTTAGCTTTGGGCGGTGCTCAGAGACAGGGCAGATGGTGGGCTGTTTTACAGTCTTTTCAGAAATGGTTTTCTGTTTGACGTAAGCTTTGTGAGCCAAGTCTCTTAACTGTTGCGTGCCCATGCTGCGCGGGCACGCCAGCACCCCCAGGTGGTAACTGATGGTAGGGTGCAGGTTTTGGAGGAAAAGAGTTTTGAAGTTGATGTCCTCCTCCATGCCTGGGTCGTTACGTGCCCCGAAGTAGGCACGTCGCAGTCTGTTATAAAAGTTCTGTGAGGTCTCACGTCGAGCTTGCTTGAGGTCCATGGCAGTGATGAACCCCTGGTCTGACTCGGGATCGGAGTACTCACGAATTAGAGCTTGTCGTAGATGCCAGTAGTCCGCTTTGATGGCTTCTGGTTGTCGATCCAGAAAGCACCGTACGTCACGATTAGACGTTGCCCTGAGCAGGTACAGTCTGTCCCAGTTGTTCGCGTGAGCGACAGTTTGCAAGTAAAAGTCTATGTCTTTTAAGTATGCGTGGACGTCGTGTCCTCCTGCCGGGTCTGGGCTGAAGGTAGGAATATTTCTGGCCAGCTTGTCAAGGTTCTTTGAAGCTTCGTGGCTGTTGACCTTGACTTCCTGGAAGGGCATCCTTTCCTCTGCTGCTGACGGGGATTCGTGGAGACTGGCGGGTGCTCTTTTAAACAGGGGGCTGTCATTCCCCTTCGTAGCTCTTGCGTCGTGGCTAAAATGTGCGGAGTAACTGGTCAGGGGAAACTGTGTGTTGTGTGTTTCCCCCTTCCGGTAACGTTGCACTATATATGATTGTCTCAGTTCTCTTTGCACCATGTCAAGTTCATTTTTGAGCTCGTGTCTTTGCTGGACGAGCTCGTCGATCTCGGCTTGTGCCGACTGCAAATGTTTTGCATAGACTTTAGCTTTAATGTCTCTGTCTTTAAGTTCATCATGGGCTCTTTCCAGGAGGGATTCGCCATGCCGAAGCTTTTCGTCGAGGTTTTTCCTGGCGTCTTTCTCTGACTGTATTCGTCGGTCGGTGTCACGACGGAGCTCCTCCAGGGTCTTTTGAAGTCTTTCTATTTCTTTTCTTAGTTCTTTGTCTGTTTCGTCGTCTTTCTCTGTGTCTAGAAGCTGATCTAGACGAAGCTGGGTGAGGGCTTGGTCTCTCCGGGCCTCCTTGGCTTGAAGCTTTAGCGTTGCTGCCTCCTGTTCCAGGTTGTCGTAGCTCCCTTCGCTTAGACGTGCCTGTGCGATGAGGACGTGGGCGAGGCTTCCGAGGATCTTGGCCACTTCCTTGTTGGAGTAGCTGTGCGTGGGGTCGTGTGTCATCAGCTGGTCTAGCTCGGTGTCCAGTTGCTCCTCGCTCGGCTGCCCCAGACTTCCTTGACTGGTGGCCGTTAGCGCTTCCAGCCATGTCGTTAGGCGATCCCACGGGACGGCGGAACTGGGTGCACGGAACATTACTGCGGACGAAAGAAACACAGCACACACACACACACAGAGAGAGAGCCAATGCAAGCTTGTTCTAAGCTAACGAGCTATCGTACGGATAGCTGGGAATTTTGGCTAACTGATGAAGACAGTTAGATAATTAGACAATTCAGACAATTAGGTGGGCGGTAGCCCTGGGGGTCACTTGGTGAACTGCTGCTCGGTCGTCCCGGGACTATCTAATTCTCCTTGGGGGTCTCTTGGTGAACTGAAAGAAACACAATCGTGATAGTCTAACAGTGAGGATAGGAAAGAGCACAGTGGAAACAAACACAAGATGAATTGGTCTGTAATGAAAGGAATGTCAGCGTGCGCGCCGGGAGTGTTAGGGAAAATTAATAGGCTTAATGCTCAAGATATACTAAAATTCGGCTTGTACTATGGGTTGTCCCATTTAGCTCATCCGGGGTGAATTGAGGTCGCTTAAGTGGAAGATTAAATATCAAGAGCAATTTAGAAAAAGGCAAAAGTTTCTGTCAAGTAATGATAAAACAAAAGGCACTTTTGATACCGTTTGTAATTACCAGACTGAGCTTTATTCCCAATGGGAGGGGAAAAGAAAACTTTTGCAGAGAGAAAAAAATAAATAAATAAAAATAAAAAAAATAAATAAAAATAAAATAATAATAATAATTTTTAATTAAAAAAATTAATTAAAATTAAAAATTAAAAATTAAAATAAAATTATAAATAAAATAAAATAAAATAAAAAAATTAGAAGCTCAACTTAATTCAAATTAAATTCAAAGCAAGTTTAAATGAAATTTAAATAAGCCTGTAAGGAAAATCAAATAAAAGAAAGCCAATCAAAAATCCTACCCTATAAGGATTAATCTCTAAATGGGAGTTATCCAAATAAAAGAATTAATCAGGAAGGGCGTAGGGATTTAGTGTTGCGCTGCCTTAACAGGGTATAGCCACACGGTGGCGTCCTTCCTTCCAATTGGACTGTCTGTGACTTAAACCTAATTTCACTTTGAGTTAGAGGAAGTTATGTTTCTTTTTTAAACTTCAAATTCGAATAAGGGTGTTTAATCAGCGAGAAAGGAGATTTGGTTGTTGCTAGAAAAATTGTATAAATGAAACTGTGTACAACAGTAAGCAATAAACAATTTATAGGCTCAAACTTATTTTGTTAAGGCAGAATCACATAACGGAGAGTGAAACTATCCGAATTTATCCACACGATGGCGCTATTGCGCCCGCCCTAGACTACAGTTAGTTAGGCGGAAATGCTCACCAGATGGCTTTGTCTGGTTCTAGAGTCGCCCTCCGGCGTGCTGCAAGCGGCGTTGCAATTCTTGAGTCGCCCTCTGGCGGTTTGCAAGCGGCGTTGCAATTTCTGAGTCGCCTTCGCGTTTTGCAAGCGGCGTTGCAATTCTTGAGTCGCCCTCTGGCGGTTTGCAAGCGGCGTTGCAATTTCTGGGTCGCCCTGGCGTTCTTCGCTTTACTGGCTCTTGCAAATCATTTACAAATGACTGGTGCTCTAGATGCACGCGTAACAAGACGGGTGAATGCAGGGATTTTCCGTCTGCCTATTCACGCATTTTACATGGACTCCAATAGACATTTATCAATATGGCTGACGGTTTTCAGCATCTCTGATTCAAATGTTTTAGGTCTCAAGTCTTTGGTTAGCTAAGCCAGACTTAAACCAGGAGTTATCGTTTATCTTAACGATATAATAATTATTCTGAGGCCCCTTATATTGTACAGGAGAGTCTCGTCCTGTCCCAATATTCCGCACAGATAGAAACTTTTTGTAGTTCAGATCAAGCGGGATAACGCAACGTACGTGTCTACAGACATCATCAAAATCTCATTATTTTGATGGAACACATAATATATTGCTCGAGTCAAATGTATGGGTTTCCTACAATACATTTGTTTGGAAATCACGCGGATAAAACCTATTGCGCCTACGGCTGCAGGGGGTTTCGGAGATCACGCGGATTTTCGTACCGTTCATATTTTTATTAATATAATCCGGCTACTTCAACATTTCTCAGCATCTGTTTATGCTTGGGTTCGCCTTGCGCGTACCGTTCAATTCACAAAACAACACCAACACCAAAACAAAACGAAACAAAAACGCGCGTGCAGGTTATTAATACCTCAAAAATACACAATGAATAGAATATGAATATTATTCACACATACACAAACGTTTGAAACTTGCCCGCATTCTCCACCAAATACATGTAACAACAACGACTCATGAGTTTAATGTCTCGGGGAATAATTAACTCAAAAGGGATTTAATATTCAATATTCATGAATTTATGAATATAATTTGCCAGTTGTTCATTACGTATTAAAATTTTCCGATAGGGAAAATTGTTTAATTAAATACAAGTAACCCTTTATGAAATTGCCTGAAATTATCCTACTAAGTTTGTCCTGCAAATTAGTTATAGACTTTTCAAATCAATTCTCAATAAAGGGATTACTGCTTTACGAGCGCATAAGAAACATTAACTTTACTGATCAGGATAAGTTCAATATTTCAAATGGTCATACAGTTTACTTTACTAACATAGTAGCATAAGCAGTTAGGTAACGTTTAGATCGCAAGTTTCATTGACTTTGTGTATGTGGCAGAATAACAGATTCAACTCATTAAATGTCTTTCGGAGGTTTAATAAACACAGACTAAAAATAACACTACAATTCACACAGAAAGTACATACTAAATATGCAACAAGAGAGTAGAAGTATAGATATTAACGAAAGAATACATAAAAGAGAATAATGAATAGACTGAAGTTAGAGAGAGATAAAAGAGAGAGAGAGAGAGACAAAGAGAGTGAGAGAGAGAGACAAAGAGAGTGGGGGAGGGTAAGAAACAGCTTTCCTTCAGTTCAACCAAATACGACCTTCACGGAGTTAATTTATCCCAACGGGAGAATAACACACCCTCTTTACAGCAGTAAGAAATAGAATACTTGCATTCTTTTTGGTTTCGTTTTGGCTTCTCGCTTGTGTGCGTATGTGTCTCTGCGTGTCTCTGCGTGTCTCTGCGTGTCCGGCGGTCCTTTCCGAGGTTGGGAGGGAAGCGGCTGTTTGCTTTAGCGATGCTTCGTGTTCTTGAAGATCGGATTGTAGAAGAGAAGATTTTTGGAAGAGATGAGGCCTGCTTGGAGGGCCTGCATTGGTGGCCTGGCTTGAGTGCCAGCCCCCCCCCCCCCCCCCCCCCCGTGGGTGTTGGCTCCCACAGGAGAGAGAGGAGAAGTGAACAGAGCGGAGTAAGAGAACAAGAAGAGGGAAGAGGCTGTCTTCACTGGTCTTTTAAGGTCTGGAAATAGTCCCACCCTCCAGGGTTAGACTTAACCAATGAGAGTGTTGGGATTTCCCGGCGGGAAATTCCTCAGCAGACTTTATTGCCCTTTGTTTGAAAGTTCGACTCAGTGGGTCTCTGAGTCTTCATACTATAATTAATGCAACAAACACACACTGCATTTTCTGAATAAGTGATATACATGGAAGTGTAAGTCGTGAAGTGAGCATTAATTTGATAGGAGACATGACATATATGAGGTTATCTGAACTAGTAATTTGTTAAGACAAAGATAAAAAGATGCAAAATACCATACAGAATAAACATTTTACAAGACAGTTATGTGTTTACATATAATGTCCTGGGGTGCATGTTCATTTATAGATGGTTTGTCTATAATTTGAGGCAAAAGCTCTGTGTCTTTGTGTCTGAAACTTCATGTGGCCAAATTCCTTTCGGGGCCATAAAAACACCTTATCAGATGGTTTCCAGGGTGACTTAAGAATCTCCCTCTGCTGTGTTGGGGGAAGGTCTGCTAGTGAGCACACTTTCAAAACATATTTGTTAAATGTAACTGGCGATTGTGTGTTTGATTCGCCTGAGGCGCTACAAGTGTTAATGAAGAATTATTCATTAGTACTGCAGTAACTCTTTATTAGTTATGCATTAAGTAAGAAACAGTATTCTAAAGTGTTACCGTAAAAACTTATGGATACATAGCCTTCTTATAATTGTAACTTGTGAATGTACAACAGCACAAATTAACAAGGCTAAACCCAAGACCATTGATGCATGGCAATGTTTTTCCTCCAGCATATTGGAATATGTAAAGGAATAATAATGTAAAGTAGCTCTTTTTTATTTTTTATGTGATTTATTATTATTATTATTTAATTATATAATATATATATATATATATATATATATATATATATATATATATTTATTTATTTATATGTATTATCTTTTTATTTATTTTTCTATTATGATTATTATTATTATAGATTCATTTAATGATGACTCATCTGTTGCTTCCCCTTCCCTGTTGGTTTGTTTGATTGGATTTTATTTTGTTATATGTGAAACAATAAAAAGTTGATCACAAAAAAAAAAAGAAAAGAAGAATGACTTCAGTGCCGTTCTTTCTTAAAAAGGGAAGATGTGTTCGGAGTTTTGCTGACCGGATAAGGCGAATGTTTAATCTATCAACAAGCTCTGTTTCACCTTCGTTGCTCTGGTTGGTGGTAGCGCTATCCTATCGCGTGCAGAGGGAGTTTGAAAGACAACCATTTATCCCGACCCTCAGATTTGATTGTATGTTTTTTGGGGGGGTTTTTTTGTTTGTTTTTACTGTTTATGTTTTTACATGTAATCCCTTGGCAATGTTATTTGTTTGTTATTCGAGCATTAATAAAAACAAATTAAAATAAAAAAGCATGCAAAAAATCATACTTCAGTTCTCAAAAATATAAATATCTATTTTTTTACAAAATGAATAGAAGCCTTGCCAAATGACTATCATTTTAACTTATATGGTGGAGAAGGGGATGTTAGCTATCAGGATCGAGTGAGCGATCTATAAGCAACTAAAGTAGTATGACATCTACGGTTGTATTTTGTAATACAAAATAATATTAATCTTTGTCATTAGACTCACTGTTTAGTTTTCTATGGTACTTGGAGTTCCTATTGTTACTGTAGTATATCTTGCATTATCTGGACAATGCTGTCTTTCTAGGAAAATTTCAATTTAATCAGAAATTGTTTAAAGGGGTGATGAATTGAGGAATCAACTTTCCCTTGAGCTTTTGATATATAAAAGGTCATGGTAATATCCTCTAAGTTTCAGTGCTGAAAACTTCCTTGTTAGTCAAAGAAAAGCTTTTATGGACACCAGGCTCAGCAAACAGTCATGTACTTCTACTGACATTAGTGCGCGACAAAACACTACCTCTTCCACGCGTCTAATTCAGTAGCCTCGCCCACCGACTCATGGAGGGCTTGTGCTAGCTGGTTAACAACAATAACATGCGGAGGAAGATTAAGATATTGCACTATTCCTGGTTGTGGAAGAACATGGTCGCTGCATAAGCTTCCATCTGATCCTAATATGAGTGGTTGAACTTTATTTTTAATGAATTTCCAGCTCACGTGGGGAAGACAAAAAACACTTCAGTTCACTGCGGGATTGTTTGTAAACAAATCTCCGGTCGATGCTGGATTTAGATCCAACAGGAATGGTGCAACATGTGAGTAAAACGTGTTTTGATATGTAATATTATTGCATTGTTACAGATCGTTTAAAAAATTAGCATATGTGATAAAAGTTCATTATTTTCCATAATGTAATGATAAAAATTAAACTTTCATATAGTTTAGATTCATTGAACACCAACTGAAATATTTCAGGTTTTTATTGTTTTAATACTGATCTCAAAAAATTAGCATATCATGAAAAGGTTCTCTAAACAAGCTATCAACCTAATCATCTGAATCAACTAATTAACTCTAAACACCTGCAAAAGATTCCTGAGGCTTTTAAAAACTCCCAGCCTGGTTCATTACTCAAAACCGCAATCATGGGTATGACTGCCGACCCGACCCTGTCCAGAAGGCCATCATTGACATCCTCGAGCGAGAGGGTAAGACAAATAAATTTCTGAACAAATAGGTTGTTCCCGGAGTGCTATATTAAGGCAGTGTGAAGTCTTTGGGAAGGAAAAAGTGTGGCAAAAAACGCTGCACAACGAGAAGAGGTGACCGGACCCTGAGGAAGATTGTAGAGAAGGACCGATTCCAGACCTTGGGGGAGCTGCGGAAGCAGTGGACTGAGTCTGGAGTAGAAACATCCAGAGCCACCGTGCACAGGCGTGTACAGGAAATGGGCTACAGGTGCCGCATTCCCCAGGTCAAGCCACTTTTGGGATACAGAGAAGCAGCACTGGACTGTTGCTCAGTGGTCCAAAGTACTTTTTTCGGATGAAAGCAAATTTTGCATGTCATTCGGAAATCAAGGTGCCAGAGTCTGCAGGAAGACTGGGGAGAAGGAAATGACAAAATGCCTGAAGTCCAGTCAAGTACCCACAGTCAGTGATGGTCTGGGGTGCCATGTCAGCTGCTGGTGTTGGTCTACTGTGTTTTATCAAGGGCAGGGTCAATGCATCTAGCTTTCAGGAGATTTTGGAGCACTTCATGCTACCATCTGCTGAAAAGCTTTATGGAGATCGGAGATTTCGTTTGTCAGCATTACCTGACACCTACTCACAGTGCCAAAACCACTGGTAAATGGTTTACTGACCATGGTATTACTGTGCTCAATTGGCCTGCCAACTCTCCTGACCTGAACCCCATAGAGAATCTGTTCTTTTATTGGTCGGATGAAATATGCTATTTTTTTTGAGATAGGAATTTGGGGTTTTCATGAGCTGCATGCCAAAATCATCATTATTAAAACAATAAAAGACCTGAAACATTTCAGTTGGTGTGCAATGAATCTAAAATATATGAAAGTTTAATTTTTATCATCACATTATGGAAAATAATGAACTTCATCACGATATGCTAATTTTTTTTAGAAGGACCTGTATACGGCCTCAGATTACTATTGTTCAACATTCACTGCTCGTTAAACATCACACTATATTACTTTTTCTGGATATCAGAAAGAAGACTCCAGCTTCGATATTTGAACACTGTTTATGATAAAACTGGGTTGCAGTGACATTAATTTCCTAATTTATGTCAGGAGTGCATTATAATCGATCCGTTATGAACGATATTTTAAATAGATTTTCACACGCACGTTCATTCCCTCTCGTCTGCACTGGTTCATTTGTGTTCATGGAGATCGCAAAAAACAGCTTTCAGTTTAGCTCTTAGTTCAAAAGTGCTTATATTTGGAGAAACACTGACATATCACATGTTTGCAAAATATATTTTGTCATACAGAACACCATTTCCATTCATTTCTCACTGAATTTTTCCATATAAAAGAGTTAAAACATGCACTTAGCTCTCTATGGGTCTCCTGTTAATGATATGCGTCATATATCAGTCATCAGGCGTTCATTTGCCCTCTGATCTGTCAATCTATGATATTGCTCAACACCACCCTCGCATGACGCACTCCTCCTGTGTGGACATTTCCTTATTCTGGCTCTGTGAAGAACGAGTCTATTCTACATTTCTACGCGTGAACTTAGAAGCTAATAAACACACGATAACTATGGAATAAGGTTTTTGTGTGATTTGTCATGTGATTTCGGCTATTTTATATCAACAATGGATGTTTACATTATGACTGCTAACAGGTGTAGCGATTAGCTCCATATAAAATGATAAATATAACATGTTTTACCATCACCATTTGAATGAAAATCCCATTAAATCACGACAGGAAACCAATAAAATCACTCGATGGAGGTCTAAAGTGAGATAAAGAATGAAGGTGTAATTTCAATGTTTTAAACTGTGTTATGTAGCTTGATGCTAACTGAAGCTCTGATACACCTGTTGGAGCAGAGCTTTGTCTATTTCTGTTACAATAATTCACAGAATGAGCTTTTAGTTTAGTTTTTATTTTTATTTTTAGAAAGACAAGCTAATGTGGAGTACTATATGAAATACTGTGCTGTTGATGGGTAATTTAGGCATGCATAACGTTACGTTATAATCAGGGCTTGACATTAACTTTTTTGCTAACCAGCTACCGTGGCTAGTGGTTTTCCAAAGATACTACAACTCAGCATTTTCACTGGCCACAATTTTGCGGTTTGGAAATTACATTTTATATGATTAAAGTTGACTTTGGCATGCTTAAATTAGTTGATTTTGAGTCATTTTACTTGATTTGGAAGATTTAAAACCCTTTCAAACTTTCAAATGCAGAGTGACCACCCAAATCAAGACTACATTGACTAAAAATGACTAAAGAGAATAAAATGCAGAATGTTTCCTGTGATGGGTAGGTTTAGGGGCAGGGGCAGTGTAGGGGAATAGAAAATACGGTTTGCACACTATAAAAACCATCTATGGAGAGTCCACACAAAGATAGTAAACCAGGCGTGTGTGTGTGTGTGTGTGTGTGTGTGTGTGTGTGTGTGTTCTATCTCCATGGAAAAAAAGTTTCATTTATTCGTCAAGAGGTGGCCATGCAGGACCCCTATGCTTTAAATAAGAGGTTTTTATTCAACAGACACAATAGATTCTTTTAAAACTTTGCACTGAAGACGATTTCTCTTTTGTCACCGCACGGATGACGCGCGTGCAACAGCGAACTGAGCACTCGGAAACAAACGTCAACTAGATAGTGCGCGTATACAGTGCACGCGCCGAACCCGTCTTTCCGCGCTCACTGCCAAAGCAGTCCTTTGGAAGGTTCACGCGCAATGTGAAGTATATCGGCGACTTGGCAGGTGTGTTTCCAATTTGAGCTTGATCTTCAGAAATGCTTGGGAAAGTGCAAACGAAAAATTTAGTTAATCTAGTAGCGTCACTACTTGTAGCGACACTGAACTGATAGCGCGTGTGACAGACAGAGAGCACGCTTCTGTTGTGTGTCATTCAGCGCGATTCCGCCTATCCCGCCTTCACTTACTGCAAGTTGATCGATAAAGAATTGTAATAAAATTTTAATTTTGTGATACAACGGTCTTGGCATTTCATTTGGCTGTAGGCTGAAATTATATTTACAGTACCATCCTACGAAGTACCACAACGTCCAATAGGAAAATTCAACTGCAATAGCTACCGTTCAACCTTAAGAGGGCAGCACTAAGACGTTTTTACACCATATATTATAGAATTAAAACACTTTATACCCAAATGTCAAAACATTTACTCTAATCAATAAACAGCAATAATAAAGCCCCAGTCTTGCAGATCATTAACTAAAAAAAGTTGGTTTAGGGTTTAGTTACCCTTTAATAAAATTCAATATTGATGGAAAAAGTCATTAATATATAAATTAATTAATATATTACATTTCAGTAGAAAATCTCTAACTTAAATTATTAAAATTAACTTAAATCATTAATCCAGTGTTTCCCAACCTTTTTTCAGTCATGGCGCCCTTTGAAAATGTTCTTAAAGGGTTACTTCAGCGATTAGCATATGGCTTTGTATCAGTAGAAACCCTGGAGAATATTCAAATTATTGTGCTTTCCCCCCTCATATCTCCCTGAGACGAGAGATTTATGCATTTTATTTCTGGAAAAATTCCTCCTATGATGCAAAATGACGATTTTTGCATCATAGGAGGAATGTTTGCCCAGAGGCTAAAGACTACAGCCAGCAGAGGGAGCCATTTCCGCATGTTTTGAATCCGGCATTGGGGGATGGGAGATTACACTCAGCTTGCAGGGAGAGCTCAGCTTGCAGACAGGATCATTTAAACGGAGCTATGGTGAGCAATGTAAGTCTTTTAACTTCTCAAATTCATTTCTATGAAAGTTAAGCTTGCAAAGGCATGAACTGAAACACACCAGACTGAACTTGCGTTGTGAATGTATGCCGCGAGTGTCGTCGCGATTACCTCAGCTCTCATCACTCCTGCAGTTAGTGCTCAGTGCTGTGAGACTCGCGCGGTGACTCACTCATTATATTGAACACACACGTTCAGTTTTTAATTGTAGTGTCTCTAACTCAGTCACAGTAATGAAGTTGTTGGCGTTGGGAATGGCCTCACAGGGCAGCGAAGCATTCTGGGAATTGTAGTCTTTCATCCCCATGGGACAAAAATACATTTTCTGTCTTTTCTCAGTCTATAAGACACCAAATTCAAAAATAATTTCACATTTCTACTGCATTGATGGCCCAGTTTAAATACAGATTCATCTTCCCAGCGCTGAAGTACCCCTTTAATTTTGTGGCACCCCCTCAAAACGCTAGGGGTGTAACGGTACAGATTGCTCACGATTCAGTTTATATCACGGTTTTAGGTTCACGGTTTCTGTATGGTTCGGTATGTTCATGGAAAAAATGACTACTGTCAAATAAAAATAAAGAAAATAAGAACAAATAACTTAAATAAAAGCAGCAGCACAAATAATTACTATTGAGCAAAGATAGGCTACTAATAAAATAATGCTTTTCAGGTGGGTCTAACATTAGATTTTAGGTAAATAAATTGAATAAAGGGTTAGGGTACATGTAATTGGTCAAATCGGATATTCCCCAGTAAATGCGAGTCGTACATCATTGAAAAAAGGACGGAGGCGAAAGACGTCAACTCAGGTGGAAACAAACTGCGATCCAGTGTTGGCAAGTCTGCGGTTTTCATGCGAAATTGGGCTACTTTAACACAGTTTTGAGTTGCAATTGGGCGGGTTTTGTTGTGAAAACCTGGCAACCCCATCAAAGGCTCTCCTCCGCCTTAAGAGAGAAATGTTTTGCCGACCTTTAAAAATGTGTGGAACTGTGCAGACAGCAAAACATTGTGCAATCATTTTGTCTGCTTCCATTGCATATCGGGCTGTTTTACTTCCTTTCACCGGTTAAGAACGTCTTGGGCTGTTTTGCCAGTGTACAGTGTAAATGCAAATATCATATACGGGTCGCTTTTGAAAAGATGATGTAAGCGGGTCGTCAAAAAAATCGGATATAGTCACCAAATCGGAATTGTGCATCAAGACCTGCAGTGTAAATGCAGCCTAATAGACTGTCATTTTACTGTGGCTTAAGCGTTCACTTTTACACCTAGCTATCGTCCAGAAAATAAACCTCTCTAGAAATGTTATAAACAATTACAAAAAATTGTATTGTATCCCTGCCTCAAATGTAACTTCATGGTACTTACCTCATCAGGAAAGTCTTTAGGATGTGGTGAGGTAAAGCGTATCCTCATATCGGGATCAATGAGAGACACTCTATCCAGAAGGTTGGCAAAGCGAAGGCCTCCCTGTTTTGTGCGGTAGACTGTCTTAAATCCTCTGCTGAGCTGAGTGTTGCCCTCAGAACAGATGACCTGGTCTTCAGACAGGTCCCTATAGCTGTTCACATTTTGCCCCAAGAGGGTTACCTCCTTCACCCCCTACACACAAACACACGCATTAACTCACCATCAAAGATCTGAAAAAAACAGTTGGCTTTTAATCTAGGATTATTACATACTGAAAACTTTTACCATTCTACCTGATCTGAAAGCATGCGGACCTCCTCCACGATAGAAGACAGAGGTCTGCTCCTCTCTCTGCCACGGGTGAAAGGCACTATACAGTAACTACACATGTTATCACAGCCACGCATGATGGACCTGCAAAACCAACCCAATGGATGAGATTTTCATTGTTGAATGTGATAAAATATATATGATATTATATATTTAAATGACACATTTTAATAAATATTACAATTTAAATATTATATATTTAAATGTCTGATGTCGAAATGCAGTAAATACAAATACAAGGAATTTTGAAAAAGGTGTCCTTTTAACGGTGTCATTAACTGGCTTTTTAATTTTTTTTTATACTCTTTTCTGAGGTCAACTAATGACGTTTGTGTGGTTTTTACATTCAAAAACATCCTAATGAATAAAAAATAGGCGATTTTCTACACTTGTTTTGAGTCACTTGTTGTACATTTATCGTCTTAGCGACCAAGAATAACGAAGTGAGACATTGCTTAAATTTAGACGTTTAATAAAGAAAAAAAACGAGTAAATACAGTGTGTGCTTGCTTAGCAAAATCATTAACAAGATGGCTCCTTGTCAAATTTCCCAAACATTAACAAACATCAAGTCTGTTTTTAACCACATATGAATCTGACACATAAGCTGTTAATCTTAGTGTTGAGTATTAACGGTCAGTATTAATGTTAACTTATTCATTTTAACTGATTAACTATTCTTTTAAATAGTCTTCTAACAAATAAATTCTCATCATCTCTCTCCCGAACGCTGGGTTTTGATGGGCGTGCCGTACTGGAGACATGGAAGTAAACGCCCATGGCTAGGACTGGATAAGATTTGATGAGCTTAAGCTCCCCATTCAGTACACATGAGGGATTGTTTTGAAAGCAGCAACCAGAAAGATTCTCTTGATCACAGGGTTCGTAAACATCTTTATCAAAAAAACATAATGGATATTTTGTGTTCGTAAACATCTTTATCAACAGGGTTCGTAAACATCAAACAGGGTTCGTAAACATCTTTATCAAACAAACATAATGGATGCAACATGGTGGATATTTATCATCCACCCGCGATTGATTAGAATATTAATTTTGTATTACTTGGCCCACCAAATTGGAGGATATAATTGCAAACCGCACGCACACACACACACACACACACACACACACACATTTAAATGTCAAGTCAAGAGAGTGAATAGCGCAGTTTAAGAAATTTATATTATTTCACTATTTAAGATTCACCGTCCTGTCATCTGGCTTATGTTATGGTAGCCTGTCTGGAAAACACATAGCACATTGTTTTAAAATCGGCCCATTACTATACAAGTTGTTATTTAGATTTGTTTTGCGCACAAAAACTATTCTCGTCGCTTTATAAAATTATTGTAGAACCACTTTAGTGAGATGGGCCTTTTACAACGACTTTAAGATGGTATAGCAAAGCATTACGTTAGATCTTTTATAACATAGCTCAGGATCATCTTTAAAAAAGTTTGTTTGTCGTAACTTAAAAATAAATCCCATCGTTTTTGCCTATAAATGCAATTTCACTTCATTAATTTTTTTTAACTGGTGTCAACTACAGAGGACATATCATAACATATGGATACAATATAATTTTTCAAAAAAATAAATGTGTCCTTTGTTTCTTGCTCTAAACCAGGGATTCCCAAAGTGTGTTGCGCACACCCCCAGGGGTACGCGAGCTGCCACCAGGGGGTTTGTGAGAGGAAAAATGTAATGGCGGTCTGTTTTTTTAATGGGATTTTCCATACAATATTTAAAAAAAAGGACAAGATGATCGCGGAAGATTTGGTTTCAAAGTAAAATGTAAAAGTGCCTATTTAGGTGAGTTTGTCATTGTGTGTTGTTGTGTTTTTCATTAAGAATAATAGGCCAATTAACCTACAGTTCAAGCAACCCGCCCCTGAATCGGCGCTAAGTCTAAACCGAAACTAAAATCTGCTCAGCCGCACAGAGCGTGCATGTACTGACGAGCTGTCAATCACGGTGATTAACCTTATTCAAATTTCAGATGTTTTTTCTGTTTTGAATGAGACATGTCCTCCTGGCTACTGTTATTTCCAAGAAGCTTGTAGCTCTGGCCGTGGTGGTGGCCTGGCTGTTTTCTACTGCAGTGATTTGGATCTATTCCCTCTGGTCCTCCCTGAACTGACTTGAATGTTTGGGATTTAATTGTAAGAAACCTGAAAAATATTAACAAAGAAAACCTGAGCTTAAGCCTTCAACAACTCGATTCTGCACATATCCCATCAGTTACTGAGTCTGTGGAATTCTACAATAAGACACTGAGCAGCATTTTGGATTTCCATGCACCCATTAAAGTCAGAACAGTCACATTTCCCGCTCAGCTCCCTGGTTCACAAGTGACTTGCGGAAATGAAAGGCAACTGGACGTGACCTTGAACAATGGTATAAAAACTCAGAGCTAACTGTTCACAAGCTGGCCTACCGGGACCACCAAAAAGCTTATTTGAAGTCAATCAAAGAAGCACGGTCAAGGTATTATTCAAATATTATTCAAGATAGTCCTGGCAATTCTAAACGGCCTAAAACCTTAAATTGCTCCTCTCATTGGGTCAACAGAAGAACAATGTAACAATTTCATGACCTTCTTCAGAACAAAAATTATTCAAATTCGTTCACCCCTCTCCGTTTTCTCCTCAACGTCTGTTCCAGCTGCCAATCCGCAGCTTGGTATCTCAAGGCTATTCTGCTGCTTCCCAGAAGTTACTTAACTTGAGGTTGGGGCAACCATCAGTTCCTCCACCTGCGCCCTTGACCCCTTCCCTACAGCTCTGGTGAAAGAAAATATTTCTGCCATCAGTCCCCTCGTCACCATGATAATAAACCAATCCCTTCAGTCTGGTCAGGTACCGTCTGTCCTAAAACCGGCTATAATTAGATCGTTACTCAAGAAACCCTCCCTCGATCCTCAAACTCTTGCTAATTATAGGCCCATATCCAACTTGCCATTTATTTCAAAGGTTTTGGAGAAGGTAGTTGCCAGGCACCTCGAGGACCATCTCAATGACAACAACATTTTTGAAAAGTTCCAATCCGGCTTCCGTTCTGGCCACAGCATGGAAACAGCCTTAGTGAGGGTTAAAAATGACCTGCTAATGACAGCTGATGCCGGGTCACCATCACTCCTTGTCCTCCTGGAGCTTTCTGCAGCATTCAACACGGTTGACCATGGGATACTTCTCAAACGACTGTCTCATTCTATTGGACTTGATAACACTGTCTTGCAATGAGTCATACCTCGCAGACAGATCTGAATTTGTGGCCATGGGTAGCTCAAGGTCCCTTTCACATGCGGTTGGTTGCGGAGTACCTCAGGGCTCAGTTTTAGGACCTCTCTTATTTAATCTCTACATGCTTCCTTTATGTAAAGTCATCATTCGCTTGAGAATTTCATTGCATTGCTACGCTGATGATACACAATTATCTATGAAAATTGACACTCATTCATCATTATCCTCATTGTCGTTATCATTATCAACACTTTCTGCCTGTCTGGAAGAGATAAGGACGTGGATGAACTACAACTTTCTCAAGCTGAACAGCTCTAAGCCAGAAGCCATCCTCATTGGTTCCCCAACGTTATTGTAAAACCACCCAAACATAAACCTAGCGTTCTCACAAAGCGTACTTTGTCATTACTCCATTGTTGTTCTATGTATAACGTTACACTTGTCTGACATGCAAAACCATTTTGCTTGCTACGGCTAATGTTTAGTCGCATACAATAGTCCATAAACCGAATCATGTCCTCATAAATTGTGAGTAAACACTGTGACGGGTCTCCTGTTACTATTGGTGTTGCCGACCGGTGGGTGTGGCCTAGACTCATCGGGAGAACGATGTGCACCTGGGCAGGCTCTTTGAGCAAATTATGTGCACCTGTTTCTTCCTCTATTTAAGTTGAGCCTTTGAGAGTCAACGGAAGGGGGACTTGAGGGACTTTGAGATAGCTACAGCTTGTGCAACACCGTCATGAGACCGTCCTGAGTTGGTTGCTACCTTTTTCAGTTTTGTTATGATTTTGTTTATCTTCTTTTTGATATTACTTTGAATTTGGTTCTGTTTGACTTTCTCATCATTTGTTCACCATAGATTTCTAGTTATTTTGCCTTGATTCAACATCTTATGTTTTATTACTTATGTAAATAAACCTTATATGTTGCAAAACCTCACCAACCTACTATGTCCTCCACTTATTTGTCGTGGCTTTGAGCCGGTCGTGACAACACACACAAATGTTGACAGGCCACTAAATACAGTAAATACCACAGAGACGGACGTCCTGCTGTTGTTGCTTCGCTCCACAAACACGCATCGACTCAATCCCCCTTGATTAAGACCCGCACCATTGGGGACAGAGCCTTCTGTGCCGCAGCTCCACGCCTGTGGAATGCCCTCCCTGAACATCTGAGGGCTCCACAAACAACGGATATTTTTAAAACGGGACTTAAAACGTACCTGTTTAGAAAGTCTTTCAATGTTTAAATTAATTAATTATTGCTATTTTATTTTATTTATTTGTTTATTAGATGAGTGAGTCGTGGGGGAGAGGACGCTGGCGTTGTCTGTTTGCCGCTTCTCCACCCACAAAATCATGTTGTACTATTAGATTTAGATTTTATTTTATTTCCTTATGTTTGTGACTAGTCTAACAGTCAGAGCTACTATTGGGGCTGTTGCTGATTGCTGGCAGCCACTGAGAGGACGTTGTTCGTCGTTTCGCCGTTTTCTACCGCTTCTAGTGTTTACGTTTGAATTGCTGCGGTTGGTTGGTTCTGGTTTGGAGGACATTTGGTGTTTCTCGCCGCGACTGCTCACTGGTGGTCTCCCTTGGGCTTGAGCTGCATGGTGGCTGAAGTTTGCACCGGGCTAGCGTCATCTGGGCCATCGTAATCGGCGTCCGGCATGATGTTGGGATGTTCCGCTTCTCGGCTGCGCCGCTGTTCCGTCCTGCATTGCGGCCGTGGAGCGGCTTGGACTTCTGCGCCGACCCCGGTGTGTACACAGAAGTGCCCGGAAAAATGTTCTGCCTCCTGCATGGTGCTGTGGCGATCCCAATCGTCTAAATCGTCATGAAGACCCATCATCTGGTCTTCAGCTGTCCTGCCTCGGCGATGTCATCAGGACACACTGCCGCTGGGAGAAACTTAAAACATGGACTACAGTGTGCTGCAGAGCTAACAGAGACTTCCACCATCAGCTGTTTTCTGTTCACCATCAGCTCTGTTTCTGTTCTGTTTTCTGTGTTGGTTGATTGTTTGTAGTATTCTATATTTTTACTTTTTATTCATTTTTTGTGTTATCCCCCCCCCCCCCCCCCCTTTGTTGCACTTTGAGATTCTTCGGAATGAAAAGTGCATTATAAATAAAATCTATTATTATTATTATTATTATTATTTTCCTCTATCTGTAGCACTGAGATTTTCTTTAAAATGTAAAGTGCTTTATAAATATTATTATTATTTTTATTATTATTCTCTTTAATGTTGTGGATTGTTTGTAACTTCATTGCAATTTAATTCAATGTACTGTCGTTCTAATTTCCATATATTGAAACTTTTTTAATGTTGTTATTGTCATTTGTGTTCTGGTTATTGCGCATGATTAAAGGAGTCGTTATATGGCGATAAAAAGCTTGGTTGGTTTTTTTGTTTTTTTGTTTTTTGAAGTGGGTATTGGGGGTGCGCCAACCCATTCGGGACATAGAAGGGGTTTCCCCAGGTAAAAAATGTTGGGAACCGCTGCTCTAAACATTCTAACGACATGAACAAATACAAAATTCGAAAAACTTTTTTTTTTTCTGGGTCCCAAGAGGATATACCTGAATATAAGATGAGGAGACGACCCCCCAATTTTCCAAATGTATTTTTGGGGGGGAAATATGTTTTTGTGGAAAAAATCTGGTTTTTAACAAAAAATACTTTTATTTGAAAATTCTACTGATAATTCATTGAAAAAAAAAATGTTTTAACATGATTCATTACAGGGCTCAACATTAATCATGTTCAAGTAAATCGGTCATTCAGTCATCTGAGTTAAAAATTTGCTTGTCTGGAAAAAATATTTAATTTTGTAAATATAATTTATTCTGAAGCAATATTCTCATCAGTGTTCAATCAGCTTTGACATATTGAAATCTGCATGTGTGATATGTTTACCTCTTTTCCCCCTAATCTTATATAATATACCAGTTTGGACGTTTGGACACATTACTATTCAAATTAATGTTTTTAAAAGAGTCTCTCATACTCATCCCATTTTCTGTTGAGAGTGGACATAATAATAAGGTTAATACAATAGTTGCTATGATCGTCACAGATTTTTTTTCTTCTTTTATCTCACAGATTAGAGAAAACTGTATCAGAACCACAGGGGTTAATTCTTTCCATCCATCTACCTAAATCTAGCATTCATCTATCCATCTATACCATAATCTATGATTATATGATGGGCAACAGAATATAGCACAGCATAGTTTGAAACCAAGGATTACGTCTCCAGTGAAACTGGATTCGCCGCCTTTCTGCATTCAATTCACATGGACTGACCATCCCACACTTGCAATGCAAAATTTCATTAGATAATAATTTATCTAGCACATGTCCTCATTTTTTGTGAACCTTTGAAATAAAAGTAACAATACTTCCAGCATGCTCGGCCACCAAAAAGGCTACAGTTATTTGAGGGTAGCAGTCTTCTGGGGATCAAATTTCCATAAGAACACGTAATGCAATATCTAGTTTTCTGTGTTCTCGTGTTTCTGAGAGCATATGAAATTAAATGTCCAGAATCATTTGTCGTCATATACAGTTACTTGAGGGTGGCGGTGTTCTGGGGATTATATTTCATTAATAACACATCAGAATATGTTGTAATGTGCAATGTGAAAATAAATTTATTTAGCCCTCTATGTGCTTGTTTATTTATATTTGTTTTAAAAACCTATGAAATCAAATTAAAAAATGGCACATCTAGTATGCTCTGTCGCCACATGCACTATATTGCCAAAAGTATTGGGACACCCCTTTAAATCAGTGAATTCCGTTGTTCCTATCACTTCCATGTGTATAAAATCAAGCGCCTATGCATGCAGAATGCTTCTACAAACATTTGTGAAAGAATGGGTCTCAAAATTTCCTCACTACTAAATTATTCACAGTCAACTGTTAGCAGTGGTGGGCTATCAGGCCACGATTCTCTGCTGGCCCTATCAAAATCAAAAATATATATTTTTCATAATTAAATTATTTAAAAATCACAAATCAATCTGAGCGTAGCTGACACTTCCTGGGGCTTCATCTGATTGGGCAAATAGTATAAACAGGCCAGCCATGTCTTCAGGGCTAAACATGATAGGTCAAATGTAGAGCTGCAACTAACGATTATTTTTTCTGTCGACTAATCGAACGATTATTTTTTCGATTAGTCGACTAATCTAACAATTATTTTTATTACAATAAATAATTAATATAATGTTCTTTTTTGTAATTAGCTCATGAATCCTTTGGGTAACTTTACAAAATAATATATAGGTACAACTTCTTATATAATATTTCAACCTTTATTCATTTTCAACCAATGTGGTTGAAGTTTTTACAGTATAAAATAATAAAGAGGCAAAGAAAATTATTTTACTATGGTAAATATGAGTTTATCATAGCGTTTATAATTAAACCACAGTAGCCATACATTTACAGTTGTCTGAGACGTCATGAAATGTTCTTTAGCATCACAAACCATAAAATGTAGTCAGGGTTCTGCTATGGTTTAGCATGGTTTCCAGAGATCTGGAGCTGATTCGGGCAATCAGCTCGGTAGCTCGGTGGTTTGTGACTGTTGTCTCGCGGTGCGCTGTCTTTTAAGGGGCCGTTCACATAATCACGTCTTTTGCGCGCTCAAGTTCATTATTTCCGATGTAGGCGGGCGATAAGCGCGCTGTTGTTAAGGCTGATGTCACGCGGCAGCGCTTCCGGGTCCAAACGCTCTTATGCCACAAGAAAAACTACAAAAGGTGCTAATATACACCCACAATGTGGTGTAATACTACAAAAAAGCTATAATCATAACCTTTTTCTCCAGATGGCCAGAGAGTGATTTATCTTTTTTAAATCGTTAAAATATTAATGTATGTGGCGCTGTGAGCACAGAGACTGTTGTGCAGACTGTAAGTATTTCAAATGTTAAACTTTTTTAAACGTTTGATGTTTACTATGAATAAATAGCGCTCATAAACGGGCGTCGATGGCATTCTCAAGTGAAACGAGTTGAGGCTTGGACCCAGAAGCGGCGTTCCTTACGTAATGACTTAACAAGCGGATAATGGAAGCGACGCGCTCGTTTTTTTCAGGCTCGTCCGCACCGCATCGAGTTAAAAACATCTAAACTTTTCAGAATGCCGCAAGCGCAAGAATATCCGACCTGAACCAGGAAGTTATTCACCAGATCACACGGAAACCAGTTAAACTGTAACACCGGAGAGCGCCGAGATGTTTTCCTCTGAGGTGTTCGCGCATCGCAGTTGTGCTGCCGTGGTACACCATATCGGTTTTGCTAAGGGAACAAAGGGCCATTTTATTTGTCCTCTGTTTAAAGTATTCCCATACGTTTGATAACAGCGGTCTCTGTTTTTGTGATAGAATGCAAGTTTCTCCATTCCCTGTATGCATTACGCGAGATGTAAACAAACAGTGTGACGCGTCGCACGCGCATTTCATGCACGTCGACGTATTTTTGTAGTCGACGTAATCGATGACGTCGACGCGTCGTTGCAGCACTAGTCAAATGTTTATTAGGCTATTTGTCACATGTAATAAACTGTTTCCTTTCGCTCCAGACCGCCAGAGGCAGTGCTGAAAGCACTAGTGGAAAACTCCTCATGTTCACGCTTGATCGAGAATCGAATGACACCTTGTGACTCGTGACGTGCCTTGAACTATAAATAACCCTTTAGCAAGTCACCTCGATCTCTTTCTCATTCTCGCAATTGACTATTTTTGCGCAGCTTGCTGCCGAAGAGCTCTTCAGAATTTTTCGTGAGCTGTTTTGTCTTGATTACTTTGCTTTAGCACACCGATCGTTGATTCCACACACATCTCGCGGTGCGCCACGATCGCATACACGTATTGCATCACACAGGGAGCTTCAGCTTCTGGATGCTGGCAAGTTTGAATACTTCTGTGATAATATTACACTCGAAAGCCCTGGCTGCCTCAGCTGAGAGCGTATACGGGCCTGATCGCGAGTGCTGGATTTATTGACTTTAGGGTGAGTATTGATCAACATGGATGTACATCAATGTTCTACATGCCCCAATCTAATGGAGATTATGGATGGACATCGTCAATGTCCTGCATGTCTTGGTATGGATCATCTTAGACAGGCACTGACTGAACCGTGTCCAGAATGCGGCATTATGCCGCTCGCTGTGAGTCATGCTCGTCTGGCGGGTCTAGAATCAGCTTCGGATAGTTTGCTACCGGCATCCGGCATCACAACAGCTGACCGTAAGCGTAAACAATCATCTCATGGTGAGAAGACAAAGAAAACTAGATTGTCTGATTTAGAATGTAAAGTTGATCAGCTGTCTTCTGCAGTAGAGCTGTTATTGCCACTTCTGTCTAAAGCTCAGGCTAAAACAGATGTACAAATTCAGCCCGAGTTATGTATGACCTCCCCACCAGTGATGCATACAGGACAGGATTTGGATGTGATGTCAGTGGCTGCCTCTGACTCAGTTTTTGAAACCATTCCAGACGTTACTCCAGGTGTGGAGGAAAATCTGCCTGCAGACCCATGCACAGCAATCTGACAGTGAGTCTGACAGGTGAATCATCTTCAGTTGTTGCATCCCTGGAAGGAACATTAAAAGCTATGCTTTCCCGCATAAATCTAGATTCCCCTCAACCAACAGTGGGGTCTGAGAATATTTTTTTACACCGTGCACAGAGAACATCTTTTACTATGCCTCAGTGCAATGACTTTACATCTGTATTGGTGTCTGCACTGCAAAATTAAACAAAGGCAATGCGTCCAGGACAGTAGGAACAATTTGCGGAGATTGCCCTTGGTACCTGGTCGAATTTTTGTACCAGCAGCACAGGAAGCTTTGGATCGGCGTGTGTCAGTGTCTGAAACTCGCTCCCGTCATGTGGGGACTGCCCCAGGTCTCAGACCTTCCTTAACAGCCTCCGGTGCTCGTTTTCACAATGTTGGTGTGAGACCCAATTATAGATCTTCTCAACATTTCCACCATCGGAACTCTCAGACTGCTCCACCACCTGCTTCACCTTCCCGTTGTGGTGGGACTCAATCACGCAGTCATCATTCTCACATCTGCCCGCCAGATATCTACAACAAAAACTCAAGTACGCAAAATGCAGAACACTGGATTTTGATAGCTATGATAACAACCCATTAGGACTAAGGCTGTTGCCCCAGCTGTTGTCGTTAATGCAGATTCAGTGGCCCAATTGGTTGGTTTTGTATGGCATTCTAGCTAAACGCGCAGCAATAGCCATCTACAACAAAAACTCACGTACGCAAAACATGCCCGCCTGAAGGCACAAATCCGGATGAGAGACGTAGATATGATCCAGGAGTGTGCGCTTTTTGGTCGTTGCTGTGGTGATCAGTAAGTGCTATTCTGTATTGGTCAAGTGCAAATGGAAAAGATGTGTCTTAAGATGTTTTTTAAAAATGGCTACAGACTCGGCAGCACGAATTGAGATCGGCAGGTCATTCCACCAGGTGGGAACGGTCCAGGAAAATGTCCGTGAGAGCGATTTCATGCCTCTTTGGGATGGAACCACGAGGCGCCGCTCCCTCGCAGAACGCAAGCTTCTGGAGGGTGTGTAAGTCTGAACAAGTGAGTTTAGGTATATTGGTGCAGAGCCAGTGGTTGTTTTGTAGGCGATAACTAGTGCCTTGAATTTGATGCGAGCAGCCATTGGCAACCAGTGCAGTTTGATGAAGAGAGGCGTAACATGCGCTCTCTTCGGCTCATTAAAGACCACTCTCGCCGCTGCATTCTGGATCAGCTGCAAGGGTTTGATAGTGCATGCTGGAAGCCCAGCCAGAAGAGCATTACAATAATCCAGTCTGGAGAGAACAAGAGCTTGAACCAGGAGTTGTGCAGCCTGTTCTGATAGGAAGGGTCTGATCTTTTTAATGTTGTATAAAGCAAATCTGCAGGACCGGGCTGTTGCAGTAATGTGGTCAGTGAAGTTTAACTGGTCATCAATCACAACTCCAAGGTTTCTTGCTGTCCTTGATGGAGTTATGGTCGATGAACCAAGCTGAATGGAGAAATTTTGATGAAGTGCTGGGTTGGTTGAGAAAACAAGTAATTCTGTCTTTGCAAGATTGAGTTTAAGATGATGCTCTTTCATCCAGTCAGAAATGTCTGTCAGACAGGCAGCGATACGAACACTGACTGTAGGATCATCTGGTTGAAATGAGAAGTAGAGTTGAGTGTCATCAGCATAGCAGTGATAGGAGAAGCCGTGTTTCTGAATGACAGAACCTAATGATGACATGTAGATGGAGAAGAGAAGTGGTCCAAGGACTGAGCCCTGTGGAACCCCAGTAGCTAGATGATGTGACTTAGACACTTCACCTCTCCATGACACCCTGAAGGACCTACCAGAGAGGGAAGACCTGAACCACTGGAGAGCAGATCCTGAGATCCCCGTCCTCTTAAGTGTTGACAGGAGGATCTGGTGGTTAACTGTGTCAAAAGCAGCAGACAGATCCAGCAGAATGAGCACTGAGGATTTGGAAGCTGCTTTTGCCAGTCTCAGTGCCTCAGTTACCGAGAGCAAGGCAGTCTCGGTCGAATGGCCGCTTTTGAAGCCGGATTGGTTGTTGTCTAGGAGGTTGTCCCGTTCAAGAAACATAGACAGTTGATTGAACAAACTCACTCAAGGGTCTTTGCAATGAAAGGCAGAAGGGATACCGGTCGGTAGTTTTCTAAAAGTGCTGGATTCAGAGAGGGTTTCTTAAGCAGTGGGGTTACCCGAGCCTGCTTAAATGCTGTGGGAAAGGTTCCCGTGTGAAGAGAAGTGTTGACAATGTGAGTGAGTGCAGGAGTGATTGAAGAAGAAATAGCCTGAAGGAGGTGAGTGGGTATAGGATCAAGTGGACAGGTAGTAGGGTGATTGGAAAGGATGAGTTTAGAAATATCTGCCTCGGAGAGTGGAGAGAAGGATGGAAGCGTGTTCGTGTTAGTTGTTGAGATGTGCGTGTCAGTTTGTGATGAGGAGAACTGTTTGCTAATGAGAGCTGTTTTGTTTGTGAAAAATGATGCAAAGTCATCAGCTGTAAGAGTTGATGAAGGAGGGGGAGGAGGAGGACAAAGGAGAGAGGAGTGTTTTAAAGAGTTGGCGAGAGTCAGAGCAATTGTTGATTTTGTTGTGGTAGTATGTTGTTTTAGCAGTGGAGACATTTGTAGAGAAATAAGAGAGAAGAGACTGATAAAAGGCAAGGTCAGAATAGTTTTTAGATTTCTGCCATTTCCTCTCTGCCGCCCTGAGTCCAGAGCGATGTTCACGGAGAACATCAGACAGCCAGGGGGCAGATGGGGTGGGGCGGGCTGGTCTGGATGAAAGGGGGCAAAAACTGTCTAAGGATGATGTTAGAGTGGAGCAAAGAGTGTCAGTAGCACTGTTAGTGTCCAGTGCTGAGAACTGAGCAGGTGGAGGGAGTGAAGATGAAACCATAGTGGATAGGCGAGAGGGAGAGAGTGAGCGTAGATTACGCCGAAAGGTAATCTGTGTAGGAGTACGTGTTGTATCAGGAGTCAGTATGAGGTTAAGAGTGATGAGAAAGTGGTCTGAGGTGTGTAATGGAGTAACTAAAGTGTTGTCCGTGGAGCAGTTGCGTGTGTAGACAAGGTCTAATTGGTTACCTGATCTGTGAGTAGCCGTAGTAGATACTAACTTAAGGTCAAATGAAGTCAGTAGAGTGCTGAAGTCTGCAGCTAGGTGTTTATCAAGATGGATGTTGAAGTCACCAAGCAGAATCAGTGGAGTGCCATCCTCAGGGAAGCTAGAAAGTAACACATCCAACTCCTCCACAAAGTGTCGCCCCATCTTGGATTTAAGAAGCTTAAATCGCTTTCTCAAGTATCTGCCGTTCAGAATGTTACGGACAACATATGCAGGCCATCATGCCTCAAGATTGGTTTGTGACTATAGACCTGAAGGACGCCTATTTTCATGTTCCGATTACACCAGAGCACAAGCGGTTTCTTCGATTTGCCGTAGGAGGTCAAATATTTCAGTTCAACTTTCTTCCATTTGGCCTGGCTTTGGCACCAAGAGTTTTTTCGAAGTTCATTCAGACAGCATTGGAACCACTCCAGAGGACTGCATGAGGGTGTTACCATACCTAGATGACTGGCTTGTCTGTGCAGCATCACCCCAGCAAGTAATAGACCAAGCTCGTCAACTGCTGGAACATGTCACAGCATTGGGGATCATTGTGAACTGGGACAAATGCAAGCTTGTTCCAACACAGTCCACCAGTTACATAGACCTTGCTCTAAACTCTGTAACAATGTCAGCTTGCCCGACAGAGTCAATTCTGAGAGATCTAAAGAGGCTTCGAGCGGGTCACACTCAGCGCTATGTGTTTCTCTTGAGACTCTTGGGGAAGCTCACAGCGGCAAGAGCAGTAGTACCACTCGGGTTACTGTGGCTCAGGCCATTCCAGCGTTGGCTCATTAAAAAACGACGGTGTCCAATACAAGACAGATACACAAAGATCACAATCACACATCGCTGTATGCAAGCCCTAGCACCTGTCACAGCAGCGGTTGCTTCTCTGAGGAGTCCCATTAGGTCTTAGGTCTAAACTTGAAAATGTACATGATGAAGCCCAGGTTGCTGCTGCACAAATTTCAGAGAGTGACACCCTTTTGAACGCTGCCCAAGATGTTGCCAAGGCACGTGTCGAATGACAATAAACAGATGAGGGAACAGACTTTTCTTGCAGATTCAGATTCCTGCAGATTCCTGCAGTAACTGTGGTTCTATGACTAAGTGGAAGACAGCTAGATTCTCTGGTCACTCGGGTGTTGCGAGAATGATCTAAGAGATCGAGGTGACGTGCTAAATGGTTATTTATGGTTCAAGGCATGTCACGAGTCACGAGGTGACAACTTTGTCATTCGATTCTCAATCAAGCGTGTTTTCCACTAGTGCTTTCAGCACTGCCTCTGGCGGTCTTCCACTTAGTCATAGAACCACAGTTACCTCCGTAACCAGCGTTTTCCATTATTCATCGTGACAGGCTGTCTTCAATGTCGTTCGATGTCGCGATGACGATGAAAATTCGATGTATTGTTCAGCCCTATTGGTTATAATGCTCAACGCTGCAAAAAGCGGTGTAAATCGAAACCTTTGATGTTCTCCAGAGCGCAAATAAATAATTTTCGCTAATATGCTATTATTTTTACTATTCTAATTTTAGCTTCAGCTGAGGGTAAATTCAGGGTCTAATTGAACTAAGGGTAACATTAGCAAACAGACAGGGTAGACAGCAAAGTTACTAAACTTGATGCATCTACTATAATCTACGTATATTTACTAGGGGTGACCCCTAATAGTCGAAGATTCGATGCATCGATATGCAGGACCGGATTCGACCACCGGTCTCACGGTCGAATCTTCGCGGGTGTTATGAAACGAGGATCATACCATTTTGGCAATATGAGGGTGCTCAATATTAATGGGGTGCATCTCAATCAGCTCCCTAGTTCAGTAGTCAGGGCACTGATCAGGGAGTCAGCCCATTGACTTATGTCCTGATCAGTGCCCTGACTACTGAACTAGGGAGCTGATTAAGATGCAGGCAGTGTTATAAAGATGTGGTGCGGCGTTGAGCGATCCCTTTAAGGGTGCTGAGCTTCGCACCGGACGCACCGCGCCTATAAAATTCGAACACTCACACACACACACGTACACACCGGCGGCGGCATTCGGCGCCTGTCCGCGGCAATTCAATTTATATTAGCCTATATTTCCCTCAAATTGTGAATGTACTGATTTCACCCTGTGCTACAAGATACACTCATCATGCAGCTCTTCTGTCAGAGGTCGATTCAAAATTGAGCTTGCGAGTATTATGTGCGCGTCTGGTGTGAGAGACGGCGCTGAGCTTTAGTCCGATGTGCGACCCCCTTTAAGCACAATCGGCTTAAGAACATGCATGTAAACGCACTCAGTGCTCTTTTCCTCTCTAGGCAGGTTTTTTTTTAGGTTTATTTATCAAAATGTTCTTTTATATATTTGTAGGATGTTCTGTATTTCGATCACGGCTTTAACATGTTATGAGAAAACGGTTTACGAATGTTTATCCACCACATTACCTTTTATTTAAACCTAAATAAGAAAGCCATTGTCAGTTCGTCTGTCAGTTGGCAGGCAGTTTTGGTCGCTTTATTAAAAGTTGTTGCTGTGTGCAGTGTGTAAAATAAAATAAAAATAGTTTTACCCTTCTGCTGACAAGTTTCGTGCCCCTCCCAACCCATTCACACACACAGATGATTCGACTATTGGTCGACCAAAGAGAGATTCGAAAATTCTGATTCGAATGTCTAAATCCTTAGTCAAGGACACCCCTAATATTTACACATACAAATACAGCTACAATTATTACATTTAAAGAGAAAAGAGATTTAAACCAACATAAAATCTATTTAAAATAATTTAAATCTAATCTAACTCTTAAAACTACAGTAGTCTTCATCATAATCTGCCATTTCTCATATACTGCATTACTCACACAAAAGCACTATGCCCCTCCAGAGTCTGATGAACAGGCATGACATCAGCATAGGTCTCCTCTAATGATAACAACACATTGCTGGCCCTCTGACCTCCATGAGCAAGAGACAGTAACCGGGGCAGATCTCTGTATGCGTCGGGCCCTGCCAGAACATCCACCAACTTCTCCCGCTCAAGTAATTCAGACTTCAGTCTTTCTGCCATGCAACCTACAGCAGGACAGAAGATATGTGTATTAGGGTTTGACAAGAAGGATGGCCATTTGATGGTACTTGCTCAGTCTAGGCCAGCACTGCCAACAATTCAGTTTATGCAATTATATTCAGTTTATGCAAAAAAAAAAAAAAAATGAACGGGCCGTACACACATATAACATGTCTGTGTCAAAACACAGCTAGACATGACACAATAGAACGTAACAACACAGGGTCTCAAAAATGAAACTAGGGCTGGGCGATATGGCCCAAAAAAATTATCACGATATAATTTTCCATATCAGTCGATATCAATAAATATCACGATAAATGTAAAATCTTTATTTCTTTAAAGTTTAAAGGCATATTTTTGCTCCTGAGTGAAATATGTAGAAAACAGACCGTTAACTGTGGTTTTAAACTATCCTTTATTGTCAAAACATGACAAACACTTCCCAAACAGCTGAACAATTTATTAAAACTAAGGTAGATTTATTCATTAAAATCTTTATTGTGGTCAGCATTTTTTTACTCTACACTGTATATCAATAATATCATTACTTAACTGTGTAAGTAGTAAAACACTAAAAACGCAAATGGGCAAAAAAATGGTCCACTGTGCATCTCTCTCTCTCTCTCTCTCACCGGCACACACGCACACACGCACACACGCGCGCACACACACACACACACACACACACACAGACACACAGACACAGTGGGCTGGTCGCGAGAGGAGGGAGAGAGCAAAGTTCAGTATTTGTGGATCTCAAGTAAGGGCTGTATAGTCTGTTTTATTCATTTTAAAGTCGGACGACATCATTTCTCTTTTGATACAGGCGACGCTGAGTCATTAATACATCACCAGAGACAAACAATTATTATGATAGCGATCATGTACAAGTCCGATGTTTTAGTGATTATAGTTTGGTACAGTTAGCGTTAGCTTGTTGTAAGTCACCCACCGCAACTAACACGGTAATAAGCCTGTGTGTGAATGTAGTTAATGTAGATTTACCACTGTGTTGGGCTCAATGTTATATGGAAGAACTTCGAAGAAGCAGGATAATTTAATAATTAAATAATTCCGTGTGGTGAACGTGAACCGTCTCAGGTTACGTATGTAACCATGGTTCCCTGAGAGGGAACGAGAAGCTGCGTCGAAACGCTAGGGGACGTCTCTGCGTGCCATGTCATGAAGTACTTGTGTAATCAGTCCAATAGCGGGACGATACGTCACGGGCGGGTGACGTCATCGACCAGGAAGCTATAAAGCATACCCGGACCAAACAGTCACTAGCTTCTGGAAAAAGTCGAACAAATCGATCACATGCATGCCGGGAGTATGGCATCTCGACGCAGCGTCTCGTTCCCTCTCAGGGAACCATGGTTACATACGTAACCTGAGACGTTCCCTATCTCGAGGGAACTTCGAGCTGCGTCGAAACGCTAGGGGACCTCAATACCCACGCCGCCAGAGTCCCAAATGTCTGTATGTGTGATTTAACCCAGGAACACCCGGGACCCCGGAGTAGAGGCTACGTCTAGATTGTAAAACCTCACAAATGTATGCGGAGAGGACCACCCAGCCGCATCACAAACCTCTGACAGTGAAACTCCCGAAATAAGAGCCATAGAGGCAGCCATACTCCTAATAGAGTGGGCACGGACCCTCATAGGTGAAGGATGTCCGACCGACTCATAAGCGAGCGAAATAGCCTTGACTATCCACTTGCTAAGCGTCTGCTTTGAAGCCGATTTTCCCTTACTCGAGGACCCAAAACATACGAACAACTGTTCTGACTTTCGCCACAGGGCAGCTCTATGGACATATGCATCTAGGGCCCTGACCGGACATAGCAGATTTAGCTTCTCTTGGTCTTGACTAGTGAACAGAGGCGGACAGAAAGCCTGCAGCATTACTGGTCCCGGCACGTTGGTCGGGACCTTGGGAACATATCCTTCCCTCGGGAAGAGAAATGCTTTCACCATTCCTGGTGCAAATTCAAGGCAAGAAGGTGCTACTGATAGAGCCTGTAGGTCTCCTACTCTTTTCAGTGATGAAATCGCTAGGAGAAACACTGTTTTTAGTGTGAGGAACTTTTCCGACACTTCCTCTAACGGCTCGAAGGGAGCCAACATAAGGCCTTCCAGCACTATGGCCAGGTCCCAAGTCGGCACCCTGGAGCGTGCCGCAAGTCTGAGCCTCAAGGTACCACGGAGGAAACGCGTGACCCACGGGTGTCTCCCTAATGATGCGTTATCTAATGGATTATGATACGGAGATATCGCCGACACATACACTTTCAGAGTCGACGGGGATAACCCTGCGGATAATTTTTCCTGCAAGAACTCGAGAACTGAACCAACCGGGCAGTTAACAGGGTCCAAAGTCTGGTGCGTACACCAGGCGACAAAAACTCTCCATTTGAGTGTGTAAAGTCTCCTTGTGGATGGTGCTCTGGAGTGCAACATGGTCTCTATCACCTCAGTCGATAGACCCGTGTTTATGAACTGGGCCCCCTCAGGGGCCAAGCCCACAGTTTCCACAGTTCCGGGCGCGGGTGCAGTACTGACCCCCCGGCCTGCGAAAGAAGATCCCTCCTGACTGGGATTTCCCAGGGAGGACCCTCTAGGAGAGACATGATGTCTGAGAGCCATACTCGGCCCGGCCATAATGGGGCTACCAATAACAGCTGAACCCCGTCCCGGCGGACTCTCTCCAGCACTCCTGGGAGCAACGCCAGAGGGGGAAAGGCGTACAGACGCAGCCTCGGCCACGTCTGTACCATTGCGTCAAGCCCCAGTGGGGCTGGATGTGTGAGGGAAAAGAATGCTGGACAGTGTTTCGTCTCTCGAGACGCAAACAGATCCACCTGGGCTCGCCCAAAGCGGATCCACAGCTCCTCCACCACCTCGGGGTGGAGCCTCCATTCCCCCGGCACCACTTCCTGCCTCGACAGGGAGTCTGCCGCTACATTCAGGACCCCAGGGATGTACATCTCCCTGAGCGAGAGCATCTTGCCTTGGGCCCATATTAGAATGTGATGCGTGAGCTTCCACAACCGACACGATCTCAATCCCCCCTGGTGATTTATATACGAGACCACCAAAGTGTTGTCTGACCAAACTAACACATGGCGGCACCGTAGGTCTGGGAGGAAGTGTTTGAGTGCTTGAAACACAGCCATCAGCTCCAGCTGGTTTATGTGCCAGGAGAGCTGATGGCCCCTCCACAGACCTTGGGCTGAGCGGCCACTCATGACCGCTCCCCAGCCAGTTAGGGAGGCATCCATCGTTAGCATTACGCGATGACAAGGAGCCCCCAGAACTGGACCTTGGGAAAGGAACCAAGGATCTTTCCACTTCACCAAGGCACGTAGGCAGCGCTGCGTGACCTTGATTAAGCAAAAAGGGTTTCCCCTCGGGGAGAACCCCTTGGTCCTGAGCCACCACTGTAAGGGTCTCATGTACAGCAGGCCAAAAGGTATCACGTTGGACGCTGCTGCCATCAAACCCAACACTCTTTGAAAGTGTTTGACAGTGAGTGACTGGCCTAGCTTTATCTGGTTGACGGTATTTAGGATCGTTTTTACCCTGGGAGGAGATAGCCGAGCCGACATCGTTCTCGTGTCCCAAACTACTCCCAGAAAAGTAATGCTCTGCTGTGGTGCCAACATACTTTTCTTTTCGTTCAACCTTAGCCCCAACACCTTCATGTGGGTGAGAACAGCATCTCGATGCTGAACCGCCAGTTGTTTCGACTGTGCTAACACTAGCCAATCGTCGATGTAATTTAGCACGCGGATGCCCTGGAGTCGCAGCGGAGCCAGAGCTGCATCCACGCACTTCGTGAAAGTGCGGGGCGATAAAGCTAGACCGAATGGCAGCACTCGATATTGGTACGCTTTTCCCCCAAAAGCGAACCTGAGGAACTGTCTGTGCTGCGGAAGCATGGAGATGTGGAAGTACGCATCTTTTAAATCTATCGTGACGCACCAGTCCTCGGACCTGATGTGACACATGATCTGTTTTATCGTGAGCATTTTGAATTTTTATCTTTTTACTGCTCTGTTTAGATGACGTAGACTAAGATAGGCCTTAACCCCCCATCCTTCTTTGGAACTATGAAGTACCGGCTGTAAAACCCCGACTCTCTGCAGTGGGGAGGGACCCGTTCTATAGCCTGTTTTCGCAGAAGAGTCTGTACCTCTTGTTCCATTACCAGAGCCTGCTCGGGGCTTACTACCGTGGTAGTAACCCCGTTGAACACGGGCGGGTGTAATCCGAATTGAATTCTGTACCCTTTTTCTATTGTACGCAGGACCCATTCTGAGACATTCGGCAGAAGTTTCCACGCTGCCAGAAAATCTACTAAGGGAACCGCGGGAAAGTCCCGGCTGAGCACGTCGCCCGGACCCCCGTTCTCTCTGCGGGGGGGCCCCGAGCGGCCACGCTCTGTCTCTGTTGCGCTCGATGCGCTGCGGAGGAGGACGTACTCGGCTGGGGCTGCCCCCGCCCGGCAGCCCCTGAGAGATATGATTTGCGGAGGAGAAATTTTTAAAACGCCGCCGCCTGCTTCCTGGCCTCCTGGTAACGGTCGACGACCGTTGTTACAGCGTCACCAAAGAGGCCAGTAGGCGAGACGGGCGAATCCATAAGAAACTTCTTATCCTTTTCTTTTATGTCTGACAGATTTAACCAGATGTCTCTCCGTGGCCACCAGGGCTGCCATAGAGCGGCCGATGGATCTGGCCGTCTCCCTAGTGGCACGAAGAGACAAATCTGCCGCCCGCCTAATTTCGCCGATCGTTTCTCTCCCCACCTCTTCGGTCTCTTTTATATCCCCCAATAAATCGGCTTGATAAGCCTGCAGGACGGCCACCGTATGTAGACAGGCGGCCGCCTGCCCTGCTGCCGAGTACGCCCTGCCCACCAGTGCTGACCGAGCAAAACCACATCAGGGCACAGAACAGAGAACTCACACTTGTCAAACGAACCGGGCTTTCGGGGTTAAACGCGCTCGTGGACAGTTTAGAGCGCCTAGTGTGAGTACACCCTTATTGCTAAAATATCTTCAAAATGTCTCTTTCAACATTTTATATTTTCTTTATTCTATTGTGAAAAAAAATATAAATTTATGAGATTTGTAAATTGTAGCATATAATTATATATATAAACACACACATATTTATATATATTAGGGGTGTAACGGTTCACAAAATTCACGGTTCGGTTCAATACGATACACTGGTGTCACGGTTCAGTACAGTTCGGTACGTTTTAGATACAGCAAAAATAAAAAAAAATTGGCATATAAATTACCTTTTTTATTTTTTTAAACTAACAAAGTATGATTTTTTTTTTTTTAATTCACATTGAACAAAGATGGAGCTATACTTTACCCATCTTCTATGTAGTTACAGAAATAGACATTAGCTCACAATAGCTCTCTCCACACTTTTTTCACACACTACTGCTTCTGTCATCCCTTTGGCCAAATCCTCAACAGGTGTGACTCTCAAGGGGGAATGTCTGAAGAACGTGGCTGTTCAGCTCCCATTCATCGGTAATGTAATGTGCTGTTACATTCAGGTAGCTTTGTGTAGCCCTTGACGTCCAGCCGTCTGTTGTCAGAGCAACCGCTGTTGCTTTGGCCAATTGGTTCTCTATTTGGGCTTTTGTTTTTTTAGTACAAAGCAGGAATTACTGGCTGAAATGGGCTCATGAAGGAACATTGTAACGGGGCTCAATTACTGTAAGCACGTTCTTAAAACTCCGTCTGCAGTGCGTATGCGTTGCGTTTTGCACTGCGTATGCGGTGCAGGAGCCGCACGCCCTGTTGTCCTTTCACATATGTTGCGTTTTCAGTCCGCAACCGTTAACATGGGTACAGAAAAAATACGCACCGCATAGGCTACGCACTGCAGACGGAGTTTGTGTAAAACGGGCGTAAGGTCTAATATCCGCGGCTATAAATGTCTTTTGCCATTTGAATAAGTTGGAAATGTCGGTCTAAATGCTGCGGGGATAGTTTGTGGGATAGTTTGTGGCTGTTTCTTCTTTTTATCGTCTTGTTGTCGACGTAAATGAGTTGATTGACATGACATGAATTATTCCCGCTGCTGTACCATCATGTAGCAAATGCGACATACCGTTGTTTTTTAATCCATCACTCTTGCCAACACCATCATAGCTTACAGAGAATCCAAAGTTCACCAACACACCAGACCCGTTGGTTATTGGAGGATCTTCTATTTCTGGTCTGTTAAACGCAATAGCCATTTTGCAATGAGCATTCAGCGTGTACTGAGTAAGCGAGCACCTGACTGAGCAGTCTAAAACATACTTGTTTTTTGTTTTTTTCTCTTAGTCAGGGGCATTGCCTGTTACGTCGTTTTGGTTATTGGCTTCCTTGTTGAACGCATAATATTATATTATACATACTTTTTTATTTTTCCAAATCTAATTAATTAGACCAAGAACTGCTCGGTACATAATGCGTACCGCGTACCGAACCGAAAGCCTCGTACCGAACCGTTCAATACGAATACCGAATACCGAATAACGATATATATGTATGTATGTTTATATATATATATATATATATATATATATATATATATATATATATATATATATATATATATATATATATATATATATATATACATTTACATTTACAGGGAGTGCAGAATTATTAGGCAAATGAGTATTTTGACCACATCATCCTCGTTATGCATGTTGTCTTACTCCAAGCTGTATAGGCTGGAAAGCCTACTACCAATTAAGCATATTAGGTGATGTGCATCTCTGTAATGAGAAGGGGTGTGGTCTAATGACATAAACACCCTATATCAGGTGTGCATAATTATTAGGCAACTTCATTTCCTTCGGCAAAATGGGTCAAAAGGACTTGACAGGCTCAGAAAAGTAAAAAATAGTGAGATATATTGCAGAGGGATGCAGCAGTCTTAAAATAGCCAAGCTTCTGAAGCGTGATCATCGAACAATCAAGCGTTTCATTCAAAATAGTCAACAGGGTCGCAAGAAGCGTGTAAAAAAACCAAGGTGCAAAATAACTGCCCGTGAACTGAGAAAAAAGTCAAGCGTGCAGCTGCCAAGATGCCACTTGCCACCACCAGTTTGGCCATATTTCAGAGCTGCAACATCACTGGAGTGCCCAAAAGCACAAGGTGCGCAATACTCAGAGACATGGCCAAGGTAAGAAAGGCAGAAAGTCGACCACCACTGAACAAGACACACAAGCTGAAACGTCAAGACTGGGCCAAGAAATATCTCAAGACTGATTTTTCTAAGGTTTTATGGACTGATGAAATGATAGTGAGTCTTGATGGGCCAGATGGATGGGCCCGTGGCTGGATTGGTAAAGCGCAGAGAGCTCCAGTCCGACTCAGACGCCAGCAAGGTGGAGGTGGAGTACTGGTTAGGGATGGTATCATCAAAGATGAGCTTGTGGGGCCTTTTCGGGTTGAGGATGGAGTCAAGCTCAACTCCCAGTACTACTGCCAGTTTCTGGAAGACACCTTCTTCAAGCAGTGGTACAGGAAGAAGTCTGCATCCTTCAAGAAAAACATGATTTTCATGCAGGACAATGCTCCATCACACGCGTCCAAGTACTCCACAGCGTGGCTGGCAAGAAAGGGTATAAAAGAAGAAAATCTAATGATATGGCCTCCTTGTTCACCTGATCTGAACCCCATTGAGAACCTGTGGTCCATCATCAAATGTGCGATTTACACCTCTCTGAACAGTGTCTGGGAGGCTGTGGTTGCTGCTTCACGCAATGTTGATGGTGAACAGATCAAAACACTGACAGAATCCATGGATGGCAGGCTTTTGAGTGTCCTTTCAAAGAAAGGTGGCTATATTGGTCACTGATTTGTTTTTGTTTGGTTTTTGAATGTCAGAAATGTATATTTGTGAATGTTGAGATGTTATATTGGTTTCACTGGTAAAAATAAATAATTGAAATGGGTATAAATTCGTTTTTTTGTTAAGTTGCCTAATAATTATGCACAGTAATAGTCACCTGACACACAGATATCCCCCTAAAATAGCTAAAACTAAAAACTAAAACTTCCAAAAATATTCAGCTTTGATATAAATGAGTTTGTGTTCATTGAGAACATGGTTGATATTCAATAATAAAATTAATCCTCAAAAATACAACTTGCCTAGTAATTCTGCACTCCCTGTATATATATATATATATATATATATATATATATATATATATATATATATATATATATATATATATATATATATATATATATCTCTTAGGACTGGACAAGTTAACACGTTAATTAATTAACGGCGACAATTATTTTATCGCGCGTTAACGTAGTTATTTATTATTACCGGTATATTGAAAGCCCGTAGCTCACTGCCTCTGAATACACTTACAAGACAAACCATTGGTCACAGGAGAATACAAGGCTGTCTCTAAGCCAAGGGCTTGACATTCTTTGTCTGGGACAAATGGGACAAATAAAATATAAAAATAACCAGAAATGCGAGAATGATTCAGATTTTGTTGTTGTTTGATATTATTATATTCAATGTAAACAGCGACTGATGATAGTGTATCTCTGCCTCTGTTTTGTTACTGAATGATTCAGTGTTTTGAATCAACCATTTGAATGAACGACTCAGTGACTCACTTATGAAGACGATCACTTGCTGCCCCCTACTGGCAGCTATGTTTAGAAGTATGATTGCATGTTTTATTTAGAACATCAATCTTATAACATTATTTATTGCTGTTTTTTTTTGCAGTTTAAATTATTTAATTTGATTGGTAACAGCCTACAGTGTCTTTACTATTATACCTGAATTTATTAATCAAATGTAAGAATTTAACATTAAAGATGATGCATAAATTTAATAAGATTTTTAAAAATGGGGTGTTCATACAATTAAAGGTGCACTATGTAGTATTTTTGCAGTAAAATATCCAAAAACCACTAGGCCAGTGTTATATATATTGTTCAGTTGAGTACTTACAATATCCCAAATGTTTCCAACTATTTGTAAATTGTGAGAAAATTGCTATTTTAACTAAGGACCGGGACGTGTCAGCATAGCGTTTGAGCGAGTCACCTGTCAATCGCGTCATATCTGCGCTACCCTCGGATTTATTCTGCAGAAGCGCTTTTCTCTTAGCAGTGTGAACATGTCACATCAGCGCCGAGCGAGCGCACAGAGTAACGTCATAACATAATTTTAAACACACTTAAATGTATCTAATATGACAAACAGAGCTGCTGGCTTTACCTAATAGTCATGACCGGAAAAAGCGGAAGTGCGCACGCCCAGCGACTGTGTCCCGTCCCGTCATAATAAAAGTCCCGGTACTCACGAGCCATGTGTTTGTATAACAATCACTCCAGTGGCCGTGATCAGCTCCATAACACTCGGTCCTGCTCTGTTTTACACTACAGTAACGTTAACAACTGCATCCATAAACATTATTTATGCCCGAGTCCTATTTTCCACCAGCTGTGAGGTGAAGACCACATTTCCCAAGATACTGCGCTCACACTTGGCGTCATCAAACCTACGCCTTTGTTTTGAATAGGCGCCCTCCAGTTGTCGGAAAGTTGCATAGTGCACCTTTAAATAACACCCTGGGATGAATATCACAAATATGTAGATTTAAGTAGGCCTATGTAAAAGCTGACAGAACGCTGATGAGAATATTACTTCAGAATCAATATATGTATACGACCAATTTAATTTAATTTGAGAAGAAAATGTCAAAATGCCTGAAGTCCAGTGTCTAGTACCCACAGTCAGTGATGGTCTGGGGTGCCATGTCAGCTGCTGGTGTTGGTCCACTGTGTTTTATCAAGGGCAGGGTCGATGCAGCTAGCTATCAGGAGATTTTGGAGCACTTCATGCTTCCATCTGCTGAAAAGCTTTATGGAGATGAAGATTTCGTTTCTCAGCACGACCTGACACCTGCTCACAAAACCACTGGTGAATGGTTTACTGACCATGGTATTACTGTGCTCAATTGGCCCGACAACTCTCCTGACGTGAAACCCATAGAGAATCTGTGGGATATTGTGAAGAGAAAGTTGAGAGACGCAAGACCCAACACTCTGGATGAGCTTAAGGCCGCTACCGAAGCATCCTGGGCCTCCATAACATCTCAGCAGTGCCACAGGCTGATTGCCTCCATGCCACGCCGCATTGAAGCAGTCATTTCTGCAAAAGGATTCCCGACCAAGTATTGAGTGCATAACTGAACATAATTATTTGAAGGTTGCCTTTTTTAAAAACACTTTTCTTTTATTGGACAGATGAAATATGCTAATTTTTTGAGAGAGGAATTTTGGGTTTTCATGAGCTGCATGCCAAAATCATCAGTATTAAAACAATAAAAGATCTGAAATATTTCTGTTGGTGTGCAATGAATCAAAAATATATGAAAGTTTAATTTATCACTACATTATGGAAAATAATGAACTTTATCACAATATGCTAATTTTTTGAGAAGGACCTGTGTGTGTGTGTGTATATATATATATATATATATTAGGGCCGGGACTTGATTAAAAAAATTAATGTAATTAATTAGAGGGTTTGTAATTAATTAATCGTAATTAATCGCATTTTAATTGCATATAAATATTTGACCTGAGAACAATGAGAAGTCATTTTTCACATGGATTTTTAGTATACCATTGAATAATGACTGAAAACATAAGCTTAATCAACAAAATATTGTTTATTTATTTCAGTCCAGCAGACCAGCGCAATGTTTGCCATTAAAGGGGTACTTCAGCGCTGGGAAGATGAATCTGTATTTAAACTGGGTCATCAATGTAGTAGAAATGTGAAATTATTTTTGAATTTGGTGTCTTCTATACTGAGAAAAGACAGAAAATGTATTTTTGTCCCATGGGGATGAAAGACTACAATTCCCAGAATGCTTCGCTGCCCTGTGCCATTCCCAACGCCACCAACTTGATTACAGTGACTGCGTTAGAGAAGACACTACAATTAAAAACTGAACGTGTCTGTTAAATATAATGAGTGAGTCACCGCGCGAGTATCACAGCACTGAGCACTAACTGCAGGAGTGATCAGAGCTGAGGTAATCGCGACTACACTCGCGGCATACATTCACAACGCGAGTTCAGTCTGGCGCGTTTCAGTTCATGCCTTTACAAGCTTAACTTTCATAGAAATTAATTTGAGAAGTTAAAAGACTTACATTGCACACCATAGCTCCGTTTAAATGAGTGCCTGTAGCTGAGCTGAGCTCTCCCTGCAAGCTGAGTGTAATCTCCCATCCCCCATGTGCGGATTCAAAACATGCGGAAATGGCTCCCTCTGCTGGCTGTAGTCTTTAGCCTTTGGGCAAACATTCCTCCTATGATGCAAAAATCGTCAATTTGCATCATAGGAGGAATTTTTCCAGAAATAAAATGCATAAATCTCTCGTCTCAGGGAGATATGAGGGGGGAAAGCACAATAATTTGAATATACTCCAGGGTTTCTACTGATACAAAGCCATATGCTAATCGCTGAAGTAACCCTTTAAGTGTAGCAAAAGCATATTTGTGATATTTGAGGCTCGATGTGCTGCGGTTAGGCATGTGCCGATATCAATTTTTCATGTTGCGATTAATTGATGAAGTTTTATCACGATATTGAAATAAGTTGCAAAAAAAGTGTTGCCATAGCATAACAGCTTTAAGAACTATTTTTGTAAGAACAAAAATAACTGAATGTTTAAATACAATAATGCACCAAAAATATATACAGCTCTGGAAAAAAAAATTAAGAGACCCCTCATTGAGAAATCAATGTTAAGTGGTCTCTTGATATTTTTCAGAGCTGTAAAAGTACAATTTTCAAACAGATTAAATTGCAAAAGAATTAGGCTATAAAGAACAACAGGTGGGCTTACACATTACAATAAGGTCTCATTATTTAATGCATTAACTAAGATTGAGCAATAGCTACATTTGGTACAGAAAGTATAATGTTTTTGGTAATGTTAGTTAAGAAATACTGATCATTGTTAGTTTTATCTTAGGTCCATTAAAAAAGTTATTTTGATTTTGATTGTAATGTTATTAAACAGTAACTAAGAAATTAACTTAGAATGATTCATTCTTTTTAAGTGTTTTTCATTGTTAGTTTGGTAATAATGAATTAACATGTTAACTAATGAAGTCGTATGTCTCAAAGTTTTACTGAACAATAACAAATAATCAGATTAGTTCTAATTATTAGGGCATGTTGTAGTCCAGATTAAAACATAAAAATGTTTAAATTTGAAAATAAACAGCCTATTAAGTCTTTAAGTATTAAGTAGTTGGTGCTGTGGTGAACAACATTGAGATTACAAAAAACGAATGGCTGTTTTAAAAACTACACGCGTTTTGTTTGTTTGCGGGTTACCGGGGTAACTGCTGCATTCTGCCGTTCATCAGCGCCCTCTGCTGTCACTGAGCGGCACTTCAGCAGCGCGTCTCCTTCACCAGTTCAGTCATGTGCAAACGCACGTTGGGCTTGTTTACACCTGAGCGCTTCCCTTTGACGCAGAATACAGCGGTGTTGAGCATTTATACGGTTGATGGGCAAAGTATTCTTGAGTGCATTATAAAAAAATTATAAATTGTTAATAAATTATTATTTACGATATTTTAAAGTGCCCACGATAACAATATCTTGCATATTCATTATCGTGATAAATCGCATTATCGAAAATCGGCACATGTCTAGCTGGTGATACGCAGATTCCTTGTTGTATAGCTTGCACACAACCATGCTCTTGACGACGCTTCCTTTCTTTCGTTTTTTAAAACAAAATTTCCCATCAACGGGGCCAAGCAAAGCGGTCTCATCAGCTTCTTCGTTCATGTTCACTCATGGCTTGTTGTTGTGGTTGTCGTGACTCCGGAGCGCTAGTTGGTGTTCCAGTATAATCGGTCCGTCGAAACTCATTCATTGAAAAACGTTCCGCAGTGCAAAAATAAGTGTGGTTAAATTTTTATTTATTTTTTTGCGTAATTAATTAACGCGTTAAAGTCACGTAATTAATTAATCTTAATTAACGCGTTAAAGTCCCGGCCCTAATATATTATATATATATATATATATATATATATATATATACAGTGCCCGCCACAATTATTGGCACCCCTGTTTAAGATGTGGTCGTGGACTTCTAAAAATTCTCCCTTTTTTTAAAACAACATAAAACCCAAATGCAAAAAAAGAGAAAATCCAACTTTTCATTTAAGTACATTACTTTGGTGGTAAAAAAAAAAAACACACATTTAGGGGAAAAAAAAACTTTAAATCATGTGTCCCACAATTATTGGCACCCCTAACAATTCCTCTGAAAAATGTAATTTATTTTTTTCTAAATATATTTTTCTGTAGTTGCTAAAGTTGGTTAGGGTATCTAGGAAATTTTAATTAGTAATTCATGAGTTCCTGCTTCACTGGGGTATAAATATGATGTGACACAGAGGCCTAATTCTCTTACCCATTTGTCAACATGGCAAAGACAACAAAACACACCATTCAAGAAAGGCAGATGTGTGTCGACCTTCATAAGTCAGGCAATGGCTACAAGAAAATAGCCACTCGCCTTAACTTCCCCGTATCTATAGTCGGAGGAATCATTAAGAAGTTTAAAACAACTAAACAGTGACAAACAAGGCTGGAAGAGGTCCCAGTTTATCTTGCCACAACGCATAGTGAGGAAGATGGTAAGTGAAGTAAAAAAATGTCCTAAGCTCACTGTCACAGAATTGCATCAAAGAGTGGAATCTTGGGGTCGCAAAGTCTCCAAAACAACCATCAGATGCTCTCTACATGCCAACAAGCTGTTTGGGAGGCATGTAAGGAAAAAGCCTTTTCTCACTAACACTCACAAGCGTAAACGTCTGGAGTTCGCTAAGCGGTACTGGGACTTCAAATGGGATCGTGTGCTTTGGTCAGATGAGACTAAGATTGAGCTTTTTGGCAACAGACACTCTAAGTGGGTCTGGCGTAAAACAAAAGATTACTATGCCGAAAAGCACCTCATGCCCACCGTGAAGTATGGTGGAGGATCTGTGATGCTGCGGGCCTGTTTCTCTTCCAAAGGCCCTGGGAACCTTGTTAGGTTGCATGGCATTATGAATGCTTTGAACTACCAGGACATTTTAAATAAAAACCTGATGGCCTCTGCCAGAAAGCTGAAGATGGGTCGTCATCACCAGGATAATGATCCAAAAAATGTGGCAAAATCTACACAAAAATGGTTCAGCAGTCACAAACTCAAGGCACTCCCATGGCCATCTCAGTCCCCAGACCTCAACCCAATCGAAAACCTGTTGGGCGAGCTAAAGAAGAGAGTGCATAAGAGACGACCCATGACACTATGATCTAGAAAGATTGTGCAAAGAAGAATAGTCAAAGATCCCTCTCTCTGTGTTCTCCAATCTTGTGAAATGTTATAGGAGAAGATTAAGTGATCTCTTGTTGGCAAAAGGGGGTGGAACAAAGTATTAACATCAGGGGTGCCAATAATTGTGGGACACATGATTTCAAGGTTTTTTTTTTCTTTCCAAATCTGTGATTTTGTTACCACCAAAGTAATGTACTTAAACAAAAGTTAGGATTTTTCTCTGTACGAGGCACTGTATGAGAGAGAGAGAGAGAGAGAGAGAGAGAGAGAGAGAGAGAGAGAGAGAGAGAGAGAGAGAGAGAGAGAGAGAGAGAGAGAGAGAGATAGAGAGAGAGAGAGAGAGGGAGAGAGGGAGAGAGGGAGAGAGAAAAAAAAAGAAAATCATAATAACAATCATAATAGTCGCTGTATCATCTGTGAATTATAATAACGATAATAGTTTTAGTAATAATAATAGTTGTAGAAGTAGTTTTTGTGATAGAGGTAGTAATAAAAAGTAGTATTCATGATGATAATAATACCAGTAGTGGTAGTACTAGTAATATATAATAACAGTAATATTATTAGTAATAATAAGAAGAATAAAACCTTTAGAATTAGTCAGTAGCAATATTGTAGATATACATTATTTAATTTTATAGGTCTAGGAGCAACTCCACAATTGCCAGTGAGCACAACCAACAGACAACCCCAAGATAGACATGGTCCCCTCTCTCCATTCCTCATCCCCCAACTCTCATGTATTGCTGTTTTATCCTCCACAAAGTATGCTGGGGCACCACAACAGGCCTATGCCTATGCCAAGGCCCAGGCCTGACCCAGACCATTTTACAAAAAGTATACAAATAGTAAATATTTATATGTTTTCTGAAATGTTATTTATTAGACTAAGCAAAGGAACTATGACAAATAATTTTATAACGTTAATACCAACACCACCATCCATTTTAACGGCACTAAATTTAATAACGTGCGGTAAGGCAGCGCGCATTTTCTGTTTGATCCGTGGCATAGCCCGTAGTTGGAAAGGTGAGAGCAGTCAGACGCGAAGGATGCAGCAGCAAACATTAATAGGGAAAGAAAAGGGTTGACATTAACATTAATATTCTAAACCAAAAGTGCAGTTATTGCCTACATAAGCTACCATATTTTCTGTTTAACTTTTATTAGACTTGTATCTTGTATCTTACACTATCGCCCCGTATAAACTGTTTTTGTAAAAATAGGCTAACGATTGCGTCATAACCAACGCGACTCTGTCACACAGTTAAGAAATTACCTTATAGATAGGAGGAGACGCTCAGAAGCAATCTTTTACTGTCTATGAGGCAGTCGGGGGGAAGTGGAAACATAACTTGATAAGCTCTTTCTGACATTCTTGCATGACAAAAGATTACTTGTTTTATAATCACCTAGCAAAGACAAATTTAGCACAAAAAAAGTTTCCATAATAAGACACTAAAATTGAGCTGAAATGCAGGACTGTGTTCTGGGGGAAACTGGACATCTGGGCATGCTAAGTGGAGTGGGATAAATGGGTCTGGGAGGAGGAATTTCCTCTTCGCTCCTGCTGCCGCCACCATGTATTTCACATACTCTGCGTACTGTTCGGTGTGTCTTGAATTTAAATTATAAACTTGTACAGCTGTAAGTTTCTAGACAATTCAGCAGAATAATGTCTGCAAATGGCCATTTCTGCATCTTTCTCTGACAATGAGAAAGATGCAGAAAATCTTTAAAATGCTTCCACACTGCGACATGTTCGCTGTATTCTTTGTTTGTTTGTTTTTTACATTTTAATTTCTAACATAGCCAGGGTAAAATTCTGAACTGCTTCTTTCTGTTGAGCCCTGTGCATGTACATTCACACACAAAAAAATTCTCTCTAGCAGAAGAAAATAAAGAGGAATTATAATAGTTACCTAGGACACCTATTTTTAGTGAAGACTTGTGTTTTTGACTCTTCTTCTTTAAGGCAGTAAGATGTTTAAGTCGATTCCAGATTGTTTGCTCTGCCTTATCTCTGTCAAAAGAGAAAACCATTAAACCCTAGAGCCGAAAGCAAATTGCATTAAATATACTCATTCTTTGCTTTCGTACCTAATGGAGCAAGTGACAAGCAGTACCACATCTGCCTGTAAAATAATATCAGATGAATAACATTAAATCCTTGATGCAATTAAAAAACATTAACCATATTCTGCTATTCTGATTGTATCACACACCTTACTAAAATTTACCATGTCAACCTGGTGTGTTTTTTTATTGTTAATTTTTATTAGGGAACGTTTGCAGTACCTCTGGAAGCTCATGTGTCCGTGAATATCCTGCTTTCTGAAGAATGGACCAAGCTGTTTCAGTGTCACTGACATTCATCTGACAGCCATATGTCTCAAAATATACTGTAAGGCATTTCATACATCAACATTTAGCATAAATATTCTCTAAGAAATAATTTAAGACTTAAAAATCAGTATAAGTGAAACAAAATAACACATAATTAGCTACTGCTTAACCTTCAACTGATATACACAATTTTTAAATCGGTTATGATCTTTTTAATATTGTGTCTACCCACCGATGAAAACAACATACAGCAATGTGCGTCAAGTCAACTGTGCGTTCACCAGGAAACAATGGTTCACACAGCTAACTTAATGTAGATTAAATAATAAATAAATCACAGTAAAATGTAATCAAATGTATTCAGTAATAAAGTACATCAAATCATTAACAAACTATTAGAATATGGTTAATATACTACAGTCTCCACATTGTTAATATATTAACAGGCTACAAATAGCGAGTTCTTAATTCATTGTCACTATAAACAATTATTATTATTATTTAATTAGATCATAGTTAAGGAACTGTTAATAAGTATTTAGGAGTTAATAGTTCTCACTTTGATTAGGTCATAAGGAAATAGGAAAATGTAATTAAGTGCTTTTAACCAATCTTTATTAAACCAACCTTTAGATACATTAAAAACACACACAACATTTACTGGAACTCTCCATAGGCGTAATGGTTTTTATACTGTACAAACAGTTTATTCTATCCCCTTACACAAACTCTACCCATACATATATTTTTAAAGAAACATTTAATTCTAATAAAAATTAATGTCTAGTAACGGTAATTTTAATTGACTTTTTTTCTGGCATAATCTAAAAGGAAACTGTTACAATTAATAATGTGTTAACAAAGCATAAAAAATATTATCTAACTCTTTACATATGAGCTAATTAAACAATAATTGGCCATGAATAAATAACTCACTAGCCTATTAACATATTAACAATAGAGACTACAATACATTAACTATGAACTAACTATAACTAATAGTTTGCAAATAGTTTTACTGTATTCTTATTAAGTTATACCATGGATAATGACTTTTTATTGTTGTAATTTAATAATTATTTCGTTATTGGGCTACTATTGCACCAAAGCAGAATAACTACGTCATATGAAACGAATAACGTTTATCGGACATAAAATCTTTCGATTTATAGAAAATCTTCCTTACCTTTCTGTGAATGTGCTGTTGTGTATTCAGTAATGTACTCCTCATATTCCTCATTACAGTTATCATGGCTCTTGTCAGAACTCTTGATGAAGTCCTGAAAACTAGGACCACTTGCCAGTTTACTCTTTAGCTGCATCACTCTGCTTTGATTGGCAGTGGAAGATTCAAAGCAATAATATCGGTGATACGTGTCTCTGTAAAGGCGTCGAGACAAACATTTCCTAAGGGCAAATCTAAAGAGTCGGAAACTGCAGCTGCTGCTTCTGTTCATGTCTCAATAGTTATAAACACACTTAACAGCTAAAAAGAAAAGAAGGCAAATGCATCACGGACTCATGACGCTATCATAAACAATGTATTGCAATTAATTAATCGAACACTTGGTGAGAAGTAGAGAAGACTCTACTGAGAAAGAGAATCAGCTTAAAACGCTTAGCACGTGTGTAGTAGGACGATGTAAATATGGCGACGCCGTTGAAATATTTCAAAATAAGAGTCAGGCTAAACTCGATAGATTCAGCAAAATATAGTTGGCAGGGTTATTTTTTACTACTGTAAGATAAAATAAATTATATTAGAGACTCTTTTAAAAACTTCCTGAATCTCTATTTCTATTTCTTCTTCTTCTTCTTTTTATTTTTCTTTTTCTTTTCTTTTTCTTTTTCTTTTTCTTCTTCTTCTTATTATTATCATTATCATTATTATTATTTCGATTTTGTTCTTGTTGATGATAACATTGGAAAATGGGTTAAACCAAAGAAAGGAAATCTTTACATTTAAAGGGTGGGTGAAATGCTGTTTCATGCATACTGATCTTTTTACACTGTTAAAGACTTGGATTCCCATACTAAACATGGACAAAGTTTCAAAAGTTAAGGTGGACGTTTGATGGGAGTATTTCTTTGTCAAAAATACTACTTCCGGTTAGTCATAAGTTTCGGCAAGTTTTTTGCGATCATGCGTCCCCTTTGACGTTAATGGGGGCGGAATTTCCTTGTATGGGCCTCCCAGCAAACACGTTTACGTTGTGGCAACGTCTGTGGCACGTTGCATTTCTACTATGGCAACGTCGCATGTCAACGTGCTCGCAACATTGTAACAACGTAGAATTGTAAGACGCGACGGGGCTGTAGCAATGTTGTTGCGCAACATTCAGCAACTTCAAGACGACATTCTGACAACTTATTTTTTTAATGCTATATTCACCATTCCCTTAGTGGTTCATTTTTAATTTCAGTTATTATACTTTTTATATGCCTATTGTTTATCCTATTATTTATGTGCCTAACAGTAAATTCATTATAATCAACACCTGCAACACACTTTTGAAGAATAAAAACTACATACAAGTTTATTCAACTAATTCAACTTTATTATAACAGCATGTGGTAAGCGACCATACAGATACATTTTTTAAAAATAAATAAAATAGAATAAACAAATATTTAGTTTAAGTGTATTACATCAAACACAAAAAAAGCAAAGATAGGCCTAGGTCAGAACATTTAAGAGCAAAACCGGGTTTTGTAGATGGCAGAAAATCGTATTCAAAAGCCTGCTGATGAGGTCGGTAAGCGGAATCATGTCCAGGAAATATCAACAAATCCAAAGGAGAAATGCAAGTCCAGAAACCAGCAGGTATGAGATGTTGAACACTTTCTTAACGGTAAGGATCTGAGTAAATTTGGTAGCCTAACGTTAAAAGAAATAGCGTTATGATGGTTATACACAAAATCGCAACTCCATGAATAATATGATTTGTCCGTTTATTTTATTTTTAAAAAAAATTAAGTTTGTAAAATAAAGAACGAATGAATGTCACGTAGACACGGAAATTGTAGCTTGTTTGAATATTTACATATCAGCTAAGGTAAATTAAAAGCAATACTCACGGATCCGCGTATCAAGTTATTATAGCCTACTCGTTGAAGAATGAGACGGTTCAACTGTCAGTTGAAATTTAAAAGGCTGATATTCACGCTTCAGGACAGTGATGACGAGTATAGGTCGCCCAGTGGTTGTCCAGATACCTTGGCACAACTTTAAGCAATGGTCCGGACGGTGGTTCAATGTCAACGTTGTGACAACACTGTAACAACCTTCACCACACAACGTATTATAGCAACCTTTTGGCCATGTTGTGTCAACGTTGTTAGAAGGTTGAGTACGTTGTGCCAACGTTGTGTGTTTGCTGGGCTTACGGACAATTCTACCGAAAGAGCGTGAGAGAGAGAGAGAGAGGGAGAGAGCGAAAGTAACAGGCTACCCCCATCAAAGCGCTGGCTCGTAGGCTGCTGCACAGGTGATGTGCACAATTACAATATCACCAAAAAAGTCTGTTTTTGGTTGCCAGACCAAGACAGTCCTGCACAGATTCCCCAAAAACCCCGCGTTAAGGCAACAGTGGATGTAATTTGCTTTTCCGGATCAGCAACTGAGTTGCGCGAATGTTTATATCTGTTCGCTGCATTTCGGTGCCGACTGTTTCATAAACAAGGCCCTGCTCGACACAGGATTTTCCGATCGCCTAATGCTGAAGGATGGAGCAGTCCCAACGATAAAGGTCCCAACGTTAGAACCGCAGGCGGTGAGTGAGACTGCTTCAAATGTCTGTGTTTTTGCCTATGCTCATCAAGTAGCCCAAACATGATCACGTATAGTTAATTGATCAATGGAGCATGCGATGTGTAGTGCGTGTACATTTGTTTAGCTGGTCACTATATGTGTAACTTTATGTTTGTGTATTGTAAAAGCACTCCAAACAACAATACACAAAGAGGGGGGAAATATGTTGAACTAAATAAGCACGCTTCTTCATTCAAATGCGCTACTATTCCGTGTCTTTCTATGTAAACACTAACTTAGCCTGCCGTGCAAAACCAGTCCGCTTACTAACGTTACAATTGTCTAAACCACGAGTAAACACACGTGCACAACTGCACTTCCCACATGTACACCTTCAAAGACAAAAATACGACGATATAATTCAAGTATAAATATGTAAATAACACAAGCCGCTAAGCATATTATATAGTTAGTGTATAACTTGTACCACATAGAGACGTCCTGCTCTAGTCGTTTTTGCTGCTGCTCCTGTTCAACTGCAGCCTCTGGGTCTGATTTCGGATCATAGATGTATGGCTGTATCTGATTAAAAGCCATATTTTTATTTTGAATAAAGTTTTTTTCCCGCTGTTAGGGATGACACAGCTTTACGACGCACTCGACTCAACACAATAGCAGCAGCGCACACGTCACGCTACTTCTAACGCACTGCCCAGAATAGGTTAATTATTCAGTGATGCAAACCAGGCTTGTGCAAAATTAAGAATTTCAGAATTGGAATCCATTCAATTCATGAATTGGAATTGACTCCACCCCACAGGAAGTTGAACTTGAATTTGAATGACAGGAAGTAGAGTTAAATTCATGATAATTCAAAGAAATTCCAAAGTCACACACACATACATTCAGTGTTAGGAAGGTTACTTTGGACAAGTAATTGCTTACTGTTTTAAGTTACCCATTATACATGTGGTCTGGATTACTTTATCAATGCAAAGCAATTTCCTTTTAATATGATTAGTAACTACTTGAATTACAAAATTTTACCTCAGTAATACAACAATTACATTCATTTTGTAATTTAATCATTTTATTACACGTATCTACACTGTAAAAATATTGCACAGTATCTACTTTAAAAAAATGATGGTAACAATATTATCAATTTTCAATTTAAGTTGATTTTGAAATACAGATTAATATTAGAGTAAAAGGAAATTACCTGTTTATATTTGACTTTCAGTTATGTTTTCAATTAATAGTCTGTTTCAAGCTGGCACAAGTAGAAACAAACTTGTATTTGCACTAGCATTAGCAAAGTTATTACTCATTGAGCAATAACATTCTAAAAATAATAATAATAATACATGCAGTTATTCACATCACAGCCTAACCATAAGCTCTACTCTTCTGCACAATGGTAATGGTCAAAACTTCAACAAATTCTTTTTAAATGTCAAACATAAATGAACATTAAACATTAACAGATGTTTCCCTTCACTCAAAAACACATTAAACAACACTTAATTTCAATATTGTTTTCCATTTCCAGCCATATGCTGGAAACTAACAATGGTGTCTCTAAATAAAACTGCACAATTGAGCTAATTCTCTTAAAATAAACAAGTCATCTTCTGAAGATCTTTCCTGCAACACTAAAGATACTCCCAACAGGTGCAGATGAAGCTGATATGGCAAGATGGACATGTATATGAATTTCTTTGAATTTTCCTTGAATTTCTTCCTTTAATTCAAATTTGAATTTAAATTCTACTTCCTGTTTTTGACATTAATTCAAATTCAATTTAAATGCAAGAAATTATTTGGAATTTAGGGGTCATTCTCAATTTAATCCTGAATTGTGCACAAGCCTGATGCAAACACAATTTAATCCTCCTGTAAACCAGGTCTAAAAAGAAAATAGTGTCCTTGATCAGCTGAGTTTGGTGTTCATATAGTTCAGTTCAATGACTAAAGTTAATCAGATATGAAATAAATTCAATTCAGCTATAAAGCAGCTCTGTAGAAAACAGTGATGTTAATTTCCAGTTCAGTCAAATCAATAATATTGCTGCATATTATGTGTCCCTATCTAAGCAAGCCATAGCTGACAGCCCAGTCAACACGTGAGATCATGCGATGGTCACAGTGACATCACACCATTCTCATTGAGTGCATCTCAATCATGTTCTGCTCGGTATGTCGGCAACACGCTTCAGAAGATGCGAAAACTAATAGTTTCATTGTTGGGACTAAAAACCTAAAACTTGAAGCCATAAAAGACCATGAAACATCCAAATGCCACATCCAGGTAAAAAAGAGAGCACAGGGAAAAGCAGCCCCGGAGAATACGGCTGCCATGAAGGCACTTACCAGCCTGAAGACGGCTCAGTTGGATAAGATAATAATACTGTTTAGGAATGCCCACGCAATCGCGAATTTATTTTTATTTTTTTTGTCTATGCAATGTTGAATAGTACATTTTTGATTAAATACTGAATAAGGTCAGAAGAATATAACGCCCATGTAACTAATGTCAGCTAGATAGGCTAGTTTATATGCATAAAGTAGCCTATAATGTTAGTGCTATGGTACGAGATTTACTTCTAACTTTACTTTTCATTGTTTATTTTTCCATTTCCATTTTATAGATTAGATGAGAAAAAGGGAATTAGCACAGGTAACACATACGTGAATCGGAAGCAAGCCAGGGTGTTTATTAAGCACATAGCTGCAGCTGAGAGGAAGACCCTTCAGTCAAAGATAGAGACAACGAAATTTCTCTCCATTATGTCTGACGGGTCTACTGACACTGCTGTGATGGAACAGGAAATGCTGTATACACGCTTGTGCAACCGAGGCAAGGTGGAGGTCCACTTTGTAGGGATACAGGATGTGGAGAAAGCAGACGGTAAGAACATCGCTCAGGCAATAGATAACATGATGAGGGAGGTCTGTGGAAAAGAGTGGCGGGCCAAGTTGGTGGCAAGTGCAACTGATGGTGCTTCGTTGATGACAGGGACACGTAAAGGAGTAGTGAGCAGGCTGAGAGGAAGTAACATGCACGTCCTGGGTATTCACTGTATGGCACACCGCCTGGAACTAGCTTTCAAGGATGCCATTAAGAGCTGCTCTATGGCAAAACAGATTGAAGATGTGCTGTCAGGGCTGCATACATTCTATTGTAAAGGTGCTCTCAACAGGGCAAACCTATAGCAAACCTATAAATGGGTTTCTCACCTCTTTAGGGCCATTGACCATTTTTTGAGGGGTTACCAGGGACTTACCCAGCACCTAGACCAGGTAGGCTAAATAACAGAGTAGAGAACTTGAATGTTAAGTTAAAAGGTTAGGTCAGTTTACTGTCAGGAATTTGTTCAGTGTAATTTAATAAATCAAACTAACTTACACTTATGAAACACTTATATAAAAGTAATAAATTGACTAATGACTTTTCTTTATTGATTTGACGGATTTTGTATAAAGATTCAGTCGCAGAAGAGCAAAGCACGCCACTACTTCCAAACCTGCCGGGATCCAGCATTTTTCATGTTTTGCAACTTCATGCATGATTGTCTGACTCACCTCAGCAGCCTCTCTCTGACTCTTCAAACCTCAGCTATCACAGTGGCTGAAGTACACAGCTGCCTGACAGCCACCCAAACAGTGCTCACAAAATACAAAACCAGGTGAGTGTCAGAGTCAAAACTGAAATGTTGTGTTAATGTGTTTGCTGCTTAGCTGAATATCTTAAAGGGTTACTTCAGCGATTAGCATATGGCTTTGTATCAGTAGAAACCCTGGAGAATATTCAAATTATTGTGCTTTCCCCCCTCATATCTCCCTGAGATAAGAGATTTATGCATTTTATTTCTGGAAAAATTCCTCCTATGATGCAAAATGACGATTTTTGCATCATAGGAGGAATGTTTGCCCAGAGGCTAAAGACTACAGCCAGCAGAGGGAGCCATTTCCGCATGTTTTGAATCCGGCATTGGGGGATGGGAGATTACACTCAGCTTGCAGGGAGAGCTCAGCTTGCAGACAGGATCATTTAAACGGAGCTATGGTGAGCAATGTAAGTCTTTTAACTTCTCAAATTCATTTCTATTAAAGTTAAGCTTGCAAAGGCATGAACTGAAACGCGCCAGATTGAACTCGAGTTGTGAATGTATGCCGCGAGTGTAGTCGCAATTACCTCAGCTCTCATCACTCCTGCAGTTAGTGCTCAGTGCTGTGAGACTCGCGCGGTGACTCATTATATTGAACAGACACGTTCAGTTTTTAATTGTAGTGTCTTCTCTAACTCAGTCACTGTAATGAAGTTGGTGGCGTTGGGAATGGCCTCACAGGGCAGCGAAGCATTCTGGGAATTGTAGTCTTTCATCCCCATGGGACAAAAATACATTTTCTGTCTTTTCTCAGTCTAGAAGACACCAAATTCAAAAATAATTTCACATTTCTACTGCATTGATGACCCAGTTTAAATACAGATTCATCTTCCCAGCGCTGAAGTACCCCTTTAAATAATCGAACTAATGTAAATTACCACAGACCTGGGCCCAAGCTAAAAGCCTGTATGAAGCAGCACAAGAATGATGAAAGCGTCCTAAACCGTGTCATAAAGGCCAAGTTTGAGCTGCTCGACAAACTCTGCCAGAGTCTGCAAAGTCGCTTCACCGACATGACCATAGGGATTCTCCAAGCTACAAAGTTAGTGAATCTGAACAGCTGGCCTGACGCAGATCGCTCTAAAGGTATGTGGTTTAGGTTCATACATAACATTTCATCAACAAAGTCATGAAAGCATATAACTTAATGTTGTTTCATTATGTCTGTCTCTTTTCAGGATTTGGTGAATCAGAAGTGGAGGAATTAACTACACACTTCCAGAGCATCCTGACATCCTCGGGGGTCGCTGTTGAGCTCATCCCAGATCAGTGGACCATTCTCAAGACCAGACTGTATGAGATGGGAGAGATCGTCTCCACATGAAGACCTGGCCAGAAATTAACAGGTCTTTGCAACCGCAATGCCCCGACATCCTCAGCCTGGTTGACCTCATTCTCACCGTACCAGCCTCTACTGCAGACTGTGAAAGAGGCTTCAATCAAATGAAGTTAGTGAAAAGTGACTGGAGGTCCCGTCTTACATCAAGAAGCCTCTGTGACCTACTGACTGTCCAGCTACCCAGTCCCTCTATTGAAAATTATGACCCCACCTCTGCTATCCAGCTCTGGCATCAGGCTAGCATCCGGCCTAGAAGGCCACAGTTCATGGAGGGGAAGAAGGACGCTCAGGAAAGTACCTCTGAAACTTCAGAATCTGATTCTGATGAGTAGGAATAAATTGGACTGGAAGTGGGGTGGATGGGTGGAAGAATTTTATTTAATCTGCCAATCTGCCCTCCTCATTTAATGAAATGTATATCAGTTCATGGTTTGTTTGTGTGTGTATATAAGAGAGAAAGAGAAAATGTCAGTATTTAATTGAGACTAAATAAACTGCTTAAGTATTGTAGAGCTTGTAGTATTCATTTTCACATGCAGTTACACATTGTCGGTTAAAAACAAAAAAGTGGCTGGTAAAAACATTGAGTGGCTGGTAGATTTTGAAATCCACCAGCCACAGTGGCCGGTGGACAAAAAAGTTAATTTCCATCCCTGCTGGGCAACCACGCAATAAACTGCTCCAGTGCCACTTGATCCACGACCTGGTTCGACGGTCGACTGTTCCGCCCTCAGCCATCTGCAGCAGGCGTCACGGAGCTGCTGGGCCATCACGAAGGGCCGACTATTCTCCCCCAGGGTCAGTGACCGGAATCGCTAGCGATGTTGTTTGGGGGAGAGCCTGACCCGCTGAAGGATGGCCCGTCGTAGGTCGTCATAGACCAGGAGGTTCGGGACTGGAAGTTGTTGGGCCGCTATCTGCGCCTCACTGGATAACAGCAGGATGAAGTGCACCAGCCAGTCCAGTCGCGGCCACCCACATGCTTCCGGGGACCACTCGAATAGGTCCAGGAAGGCTTCTGGATCGTCCTGTGGACCCATCTTGTTGAGCTGCATGCGGGTGGCGCTGGCCGGGGTTGATGATGTGTCCCCGGCAGGAACCGCCTGATCGATGCAGCTCCGGAACAGCTCGCGGTCCTGCTGCTGGGCCAGGAAGAGCGCCTGAAATCGCCGTTCCTGCTCCTCCCTGATCTCCAGCATAGACTGATGTTGTTCCTTATGCAGATTTTTGCATGGCGGGGGCTCCGGTCTTCTTCCTCCCGGGTTTGGGCACCACTGTAACAATGTTCGTGTATGTGGGTGTTTTTCAGCTCCAGGGAGACAACTGTGTGAACCTAAATGATTAGCTACACATCAGTGTCGACCTGTGTCTTGTTTACAAACGATTATCTTGCTAATGCTATCTTTGGCGTGTTTATTGCTCTGAAGGACTCCAAGATGGTGAGAAATAAGATTCTCTGGTCTGATGAGACCAAGATCAAACTTTTTGGCCTCAATTCTAAGCGGTATGTGTGGAGAAAAATATCACCTGTCCAATACAGTCCCAACAGTGAGGCATGGTGGTGGCAGCATCATGCTGTGGGGGTGTTTTTCAGCTCCAGGGACAGGACAACTGGTTGCAATTGAAAGTACAGGGATATCCTGGACGAAAACCTTCTGCAGAGTGCTCAAGACCTCAGACTGGGCCAAAGATTCACCTTCCAACAAGACAATGACCCTAAGCACACAGCTAAAATAATGAAGGAGTGGCTTCACAACAACTCTGTGACTGTTCTTGAATGGCCCAGCCAGAGCCCTGACTTAAACCCAATTGAGGATCTCTGGAGAGAACCTAAAATGGCTGTCCACCAACATTTACCATTCAACCTGACAACTGGATGGGATCTGCAAGGAGGAATGGCAATGCCAAATCCAGGTATGAAAAACTTTGCATCTTTCCCAAAAAGACTCATGGCTGTATTTGATCAAAAGGGTGCTTCTACTAAATATTAAGCAAAGGGTCTGAATACTTAGGACCATGTGATATTTCAGTTTTTCTTTTTTAATAAATCTGCAAAATGTCAACAATTCTGTGTTTTTCTGTCAATATGGGGTGCTGTGTGTACATTAATGATGAATTAAGGGGATCCGAATACTTTCCGTACCCACTGTATAACAAAGGCTCAAAGGAAAGTTGATTTCTCAATTCATCACCACTTTAAAAATGTGTGTGTGTGTGGTAGGGGAACAAGCCACTTTACAACACATACAATGGTGCACATGGGTATATGTTCTATAGGATTTTACAAAATTGCAAAACACAAAAAAGAGTGTGCATCAGAGATATAGGTGGAAAGAGAGAGAGAGAGAGAAAGAGAGAGAGAGAGAGAGAGAGGGGGGGGGGGTGACTCCTAACTGCTCTTTTTCACCTGATTAGAGAAGCTGAGAATGAAACCAAACCGTGTGTGAGAATAACCAACATCTCATCTCTGTCATAATTTATTAAAGACCTTCAAGGAGCTCATCACCGACCATGCATGGTAAATGATTAAATTTTTTTCTCCTCCTGTTGAAAGGCTATTCAACTTATTAATTAATTGTGATCATTTATTTATTAAGTATTTTGAATGTAACAAAAGTATTTGCATTGGTTTTTTGCAGCACAGATACATCATCATTAACCTTTTTTTTTTTTTTTTTTTTTTTTTGGCTGTATATAGTTCTTTGGAAACAAAAAGCTTTTTAAAAAACTTCTTTCTTGGATTACAGATTTTTTAGATCTGTTAATCAGTTTTTTTAGTTCCTGAGGTTTGAGCTCTTTATCATATGACACTGTAAAACAGTTTTTGATTCTACATGAAACTTGTTCAAGAGGTAAATAAGAATTGTTTTAATAATAATAATAATAAAATATATATTCAATTATTTAAATGTAACAAAAAAAGAGTAACATAAGACATAATTTGAGTTCAATGCAGTTAAATGAAATGTATTAAAAAGTAATAAAATGTATTACTTGGATATGAATCGTAATGTGAACTGTTTTTTAGTGAGGATGATGCAGAAAACTGCCTTGCTGGCACTCTGCTGCCTTTTACTGTCAGTAAAATCTTCCCCAATCTATCCAGCAGTGAGGTAAGATAGACACCAATTCATGTATACACAATTAATAAATAATACTTGGTGTTTTAATTAATATTCAATACATATTCTTCATTCATTGGTTTTATGTGAAAGTGCTTCAGAAAAATTATGACTAGATTTAGTTAGCATGTAATCCATAACAACTCGTTGCTATGGATTACATGCCTCAAATAGTTTGTTAACAATATATTTAAATATACATAAATTAATATTATGCAAATATTGTATAGTTGTAATTTATCAAAAACATATTTTATATGCAAGTAAATGTTTTAACAGAAATGAACATAATAAAATATAAAATTGCTTAACATTTAACAAATCTTTTACCTTTTAAAACATTTTCAGGAAAAAAAAAACATATTTGACTTGGTTTTAATGACACAGAGTTATTAAAATTACAAAAATTGACTTATTACAATTACAGTGTCATTGTCTTTTTTGCAGCAAATGTATAACAAGAAACAGTTGCATCATTTATGATTACAAACCCTTTTAAATGCAAAACTACTTGAAATCTTCGACATTATTATATAATAGCAAACCATTCCATTGTGTTTTTCTCAGAACGTCATTTGCAGCCATTGTTGGTATACAACTAATTAAAAGTGTATGACTCATTTTTACACTAATGTAGATACACACCTCTATACAAACACATGGACAGGTGTGAATACTAACAAAGAACAGCTGCTTATGAGAGCAGCGAGTGAACTGGAAAGCCTGTGCAATGCTTCGGAGCGTATGTTCAAAATCTGTCACAGGTCACATAAAACGACAGAGCCTGAACTCTGCTTTTGTTATGGGTCAGGGCTTCTCATTAAACTAAACACTGGACATTCTGAGAGCATCTTATTTATCTCCCTTGCTACATGTAAGCTATAACAATGTTTTTTTTTTTTAAATTAAAAAAAACAAACATTTTTTAATGTTTTTATGTTGGGGGGGGGGGGGGGGTGACAATTCACAAATTGTTGCTGAATCACATTATTTGTGATTTGTAAATGTAAATGTTGTGGTAGATTCCACTTTAAATATGGTATTTATTTATTTTTATTTTTTATTATTGTGTCTTTGTCAATAAACTACAGATTCAACCCATATAATAACAGCCTCATTGTATATTAATGTGTATTAAATGCACTGTATATTTTTGTCAGTAAAAAATTATCCAAATGCTTTTTTTAGCCAAGACAAATCGACAGCCAATTACTGAAAATATGACTAAAACAGCTCCTATCTAAAAAATAAAAAAAAGTCTTCAACGCATAAGGCATTTTAAATTGTTCTATGTAGAAGAGCACTTACTTAATCTTATATGGTATGTACCACTTCATTCTACAGTGTCCTTGTTACATGTTACATGTACTTACCATAGTAATAACAGTAAATAATGCATAATTGCATGCAACTAACCCTAAACCAAGCATTAATCCTGCCCAAACCCTATAGTAAGTTAGTAATATTACTCAGTACTTAAAGGGGTACTTCAGCGCTAGAAAGATGAATCTGTATTTAAACTGGGTCATTAATGTAGTAGAAATGTGAAATTATTTTTGAATTTGGTGCTTTCTAGACTGAGAAAAGACAGAAAATGTATTTTTGTCTCATGGAGATTAAAGACTACAATTCCCAGAATGCTTTGCTGCTCTGTGAGGCCATTCCCAAAGCCACCACTACTGGATTACAGTGACCGAGTTCAGAAAGTGCAATTAAATACGGAACGTGTGTGTTCAATATAACAATCGAGTTGCCGCGTGAGTCTCACAGCACTAACTCAGATTAGGAGTCAGATTGCATTTAACGTAATAAATAAGCTGATGAGCTCTCGTGATGAGAGCTGAGGTAATCGCGACCACATTCGCGGCATACATTCACAATGAGTTTTCAGTTCATGCCTTTGGAAGCTTAACTTTCATAGAAATTAATTTGAGAAGTTAAAACACTTAGATTGCTCAGCATCCATTAAAATTAATGCCTGTAGCTGAGCTGAGCTGTAAGTGTGATCTCCCATTCCCCATGCGCGAGTTGAAAACATGCGGAAATGGCTCCCTCTGCTGGCTGTAGTCTTTAGCCTCTGGGCAAACATTCCTAAGGTGACGCAAATATTGTCAGTTTGCGTCACGAGAGGAATTTTTCGAGAAATAAAATGCATAAATCTCTCGTCTCAGGTGGATATATGAGGGGGGAGCATGATCATTTGAATATACTCCAGGGTTTCTACTGATACAAAGCCATATGCTAATCGCTGAAGTAATCCTTTAAATATATAATTTCACTGTAACAATGACACCTTAAAATAAAGTGTAACCTTTACGTTTTATGAATGTAACAGTAATAAACACAGTGCTTTATGTGTTTGCTAGGTTTGGTCAGCAAGCGGCTGCGATATTGATGACCTCCTCTATTGAGGATCCAATGCAGTTGCCAGTAGACACTTCACTGCACGCACCAGATGCAGAGCTTAGGTCATTCATTCATTCATTCATTCATTCATTCATTCATTCATTCATTCATTCACAAGCATTCACGGCTCAACAATAAAAACAAATTCTACTGTCCAATAGTTCAGATTTTTACTTGCCCTGATATTTCCACTAGCCCAGCTACAAAAATAAATAATCATGCCTTTTTAAAAAGCGGCTTTGGCCCAACTGGGCAAATTACTTATCATCCAACGTTATCTGCTGTTTTAGAGGTTATTGCTGCCTTCACATGCTATCGGAATTATCGTAAATAATAAAATAAAAATTGCACATGTTCATGTGCAACAATTGCTGATGTTGTGTTTACCACTGGGAAGTTCAGAAATAATTTTGATACCCAAGTTCCCGAGATAGCCGTGGCATAACCGCTAAAAATGGCGGATGGCAGACAAATTTCTGCTATGGCAGGTGTTTTATTGTTTTTTGTTTTTGTTTTTTTCACAACAATTTTATTGTCTTGTCGTTAAAGTAGTACATATTTACATAAATTAGTAATCATTTGAAGCATATGGTGTATTTTAAACACATCGAAAATTGCATGTAGTTGACCATCATTCCAGAATAGTGAGCAAGCTGACAAGCTGATCTAGATGTGTGATAAAAGTGTGATAAAAGTAGCTATACAATAGGATCATGTATGGCTGAAAACTATTGCCATTTAAGTCTTTAAACAGCCTTATCCTGTCTACATTATGCTTTATTGTGAATTTGATTATAAACAATATGCTTTTGTGTTGTGCTCAATCAATCAATCAACTTTATTTATATAGCGCTTTTACAATCACGATTGTGTCAAAGCAGCTTCACAGTGTCAAACAGGATAATATTGCAACAAAATTAGATTTGGCTGTACAGTCATACTGGAGAAAACATTGATGTTATCAGCTTACTTTAATTTATCATATAGCGACAATGTTGGCAGATCAGTATTACAGTTTATAGAATTAAATAAAACCTAATTCATAAATTTTATTTGTATATTTGGTTGAATGATTTTGATCATAATTTTAGTGTCCCCAACTGAGCAAGCCAAGCCAAGCCAAAGGCGACAGTGGCAAGGAACCAAAACTCCATCAGGGCATGATGGAGAAAAATAAACCTTGGGAGAAACCAGACTCAGTCGGGGTGCCAGTTCTCCTCTGGCCCATGAACACACCGTGTAAGATTATTATTCTGGCAACCTTACAGGTCAGAAATCATATTAGATCGGAATATTCAAAATTTCAGGGTATCACGAAAGAGTCGGGTTTATTTAGGATGGTGACACAGTTGACACAGTCTCAGCAGACACTCCAGGATGCGTTGGTCATGTCCAGACGCAGGTCCACCATCCAATCCGGACATGGCCTGGATCTGGGATAAACCTTGGGATAAACAGAGAGGCTAACATTAGTGTAGATGCCACTCTTTTATGATGTAACGAGTACATCAGGTGTTATTGGAAATGTTCCCGGTTCCGGCTGACCTTGAATAATGAAAGTTAAAAATGTTCTATGCGTATGCCATTGTAAAGAAATGCATTTTTAGTCTAGATTTAAACTGACAGAGTGTGCAGAGTCTGCTTACCGAACAATACTAGGAAGACTATTCCAGAGTTTAGGTGCTAAGTAGGAAAAGGATCGACCGCCTGCAGTTGATTTAGATATTCTAGGTATTATCAACTGGCCAGAGTTTTAAGATCGCAATAGACGTGATGGAGTATAATGTGTTAAGAGTTTGCTTAAGTACTGGGGAGCTAAACCATTTAGTGCTTTGTAAGTAATGAGCAAGATTTTAAAATGTATGCAATGTTTAATAGGGAGCCAGTGCAGTGTTGACAGAACTGGACTTATATGATTATTGATTATTCTGATTATTCCTGGTTCTAGAAAGAGCTGCTGCATTTTGGAGTTTGTTTATTAAGCGAGCAGGGCAACCACCCAGTAGAGCATTACAATAATCTAGCCTTGAGCTCATGAACGCATGTACTAACTGTTCAGCATTTTGCATTGAAAGCATGTGCCGTAATTTAGATATATTTTAATGATGGCAGTTTTACAGATGCTAGAAAAGTTGCTTTCAAATGAGAGATTGATATCAAAGAGCACACCCAGGTTCCTGACTGAAGATGAGGGCTTGACAGAGCAGTTAACAAGTGTTAGACAATATTCTAGGTTACAACTTTTGGAGCTTTTCTGTCCAATAATTAAAAATTCAGTTTTTATCTGAATTAAGTTGCAGGAAATTACTATTCATCCAATTTTTTATATCAGCTATGCATTCCGTTAATCTTGTGAATTGGTAAGTTTCGTCCGGGCGTGAATAAATATAGAGTTGAGTATCGTCAGCATAACAATGAAAACTAACGCCATGCTTCCTAATGATATCCCAGTGGTAGCATATACAGGGTGAAAAGCAGCGGTCCTAACACTGAGCCTTGCGGTACCCCATACTGAACTTGTGATCGGTGTGACATCTCTTTATTTATTGCTACAAACTGATAACAGTCAGATAAGTACGATTCAAACCATGCCAATGCAATTCCAGTAATGCCAACATAATTTTCGAGTCCTTTCAAAAAAATATTGTGATTGATAGTATTGAATGCAGCCCTAAGATTGAGTAATACTAATAGAGAGATACAACCACGATCAGATGATAAGAGTAAATCATTTGTAACTCTAATGAGAGCAGTCTCAGTACTATGATACGGTCTAAATCCTGACTGGAAATCCTCACATATACCAATTTCTTTCTAAAAAGGAACATAATTGTGAAGACACGCCCTTTTCTAGTATTTTTCATAGAAACGGTAGATTCGAGATTGGCTTGTAATTGACTAATTTTTTAGGATCAATTTGCGTTTTTTTAATAAGTGGTTTAATTATAGCCAACTTAAACGTTTTCGGTACATATCCTAATGTCAAGGATGAATTAATAATAATAAGCAGAGGATCTATGACCTCTGGAAGCATCTCTTTTAGTAGCCTAGTCGGTATAGGGTCAAGCATACATGTTGTTGATTTTGATGATTTAACAAGTTTAGCCAATTCTTCTCCTCCTAAAGCAGTGAATGAGTGTAATTTTTCCTCAGTGACACTACAATGCTCTGTCTGAAGTGATAAACATTGTATTGCTATGTTTGCCAGTGATTCTATGATTTTCTGGGACTGGGAAATGAATGAAATGGTTATAGTGTTAAAATAACAATATACCAAGACGCACAAAAGTATGAACCTGGCGTCCTCCATTCTTTCTGACAACAAAGCACCTGAACACAACAAGCTCGCAATCACGACTTCTGAAGTGGGAAGTAGGAAACTTCTGATAGCACATGAAGGCAGTATATGGCCTATAACAATGAACATTAATATGTATTACTGCATTAATGTTGGTACTGTGTACTGTTTATCGTCATACTATACTGTTGTAAACACTTCACAATCATGCATCTGCATATACTGTTGTTGTTTTTTTAAGTACTCTTGCACAACCTCACTTTATAACACCATGCTGTAGTTGCACCACTGTTTATACTATATTGTTTAGATTATATTTATATTATTTATTGTTAATTATGTTTTAAACTTCTTCTTTTTTTTGGGGGGGGGGGGGGGTTGATTCCTCAACTTTGTTAGATGCTGTGTGCATATAATGAAAATAAAGATTGTCATTCTTTTTATTTTTAGGTTTGGAAGACATGCTGATGCCATCTTTACCAACAGCTACCGAAAAGTTCTGGGTCAAATATCTGCCAGAAAATTCCTTCAAACTGTTATGGGCAAAAGACTTGGGTATGTTTTTTAGACATTTATTTAAACAAACAGGGTCATTTCATTTATCTTTTATTATTATTATTATTATTATTATTATTATTATTATTATTATTTAAATAGTTATTTGTAAGTTATTTTAAATAGTTTATTATTTATTACTTATTTTTAAGTTAATTTAGCTATTTAAGTTATTTTACTCCTCTCTGATCCACATTTGTTTCTTTAATGTTTTTGCTTCTGCTGTGCCTTTAAGATTTCTGATCATTGACATGTAAATATGGCCATTTATGTATTGGTGTCTTGGGTTCCAAGGATTTAAGAAGGCATCATTATAATTAATTAAATGAATAATTTTATTTTCAAATATCAATATAATATTTATTCGTACTGTTTTAGTAGCCATGAGGTTTCAATTATTTTTATTTTTGTCAACAGACCAGAAACTCAAAACTATGTAAAACGCCAATCCGGCATATATGGAGACACCTACAAGCAAGATGTGGATATGGATGTCATTGAGAGGGAACAAAGTTACAGAGAACCACAAAGACTTAAGTTTTCAGTAGCTAAACACTGATGAAAACATTAACAAAAACAACTGTGAGCTGTCTTTATACTTGCATTTCACATCTCACAATGAATTTTTTAAACTCTGTTCAACCCTCTGTTACTTTATTAAGAAGTCCCTAAATAAAATTATACAAAGGTTTAAATCACTGTATTTTACATCCACGCCTTAGCAAGTGCATATGGTTGTATATAGTGATAGGCTATAGTCAGCCATTCTCAGAGCACTTCCTTAAAATGGAGTTGGCCCTTTGTTTTTATAACAGCTTCAACTCTTCTGGGAAGGCTTTCCACAAGGTTTAGGAGTGTGTTTATGGGAATTTTTTTCCATTCTTCTAGAAGAGCATTTGTGGCACTGATGTTGGATGAGAAGCCCTAATAGTTTCCACTCTAATTCATCACAAAGGTGTTTTACTGGGTTGAGGTCAGGACCAATGGACAGTTTTTAACTCAACAATCAACAGACAAACCTCCACTCCACACCGATCTCTCATCCATATCTTTATAGACCTTGCATGTTGGAACAGGAAGAGGGCATCCCCAAACTTTTCCCACAAAGTTGGGAGCATGAAATTGTTCACAATGTCTTGGTATGGTGAAGCATTAAGAGTTCCTTTCACTGGAACTAAAAGGCCAAGCCCAACCCCTGAAAAACAACCCATCATCATAACCCCCCACCCCCCCCCCCCCCCACCCCCCTCCACCAAACTTAGCACAATGCATTCAGTCAAGTACCGCTCTCCTGCAACCACCAAACCTAGATTTGTCCACCAAATTGCCAGACAGAGAAGCATGATTTGCCACTTCAAAGAACATGTCTGCACTAAAGTCCAGTGGTGGCGTGCTTTACACCATTGCATCTGATGCTTGCATTGCACATAGTGATGTTAGGCTTGGATGCAGCTGCTCAGCCATGGAAACCCATTCCATGAAGCTCTCTACACACTGTAATTCAGTTAATCTGACGACCACACAAAGTTTGGAGGTCTGTAGCTATTGACTCTGCAGAAAGTTGGCAACTTCTGCGCACTTCAGCATGCGCTGACCCAACTTTGTGATTTATGTGGCCTACCACGTCGTGGTTGAGTTGCTGTATTCTGACGATACTCAGCATTATATTTCTTCATAACCTGATGAAATTTACCAGTTCACAACATTAAGGGAATGAATAGCTGACATAAAAAAATTGGATGAATAATAATTTCCTGCAACTTAATTCAGAATTTTTTTATTTTTATTATTGGACAAAAAAAACTCCAGAAGTAGTAACCTAGAATACTTGATGACTGCTCTGTCAAGCCCTCGTCGTCAGTGAGGAACCTGGGTGTGCTCTTTGATACCAATCTTTCATTTGAAAGCCGCGTTTCTAGCATCTGTAAAACATTACACTAAAACTGCATTCTACCATCTTAAAAATACATCTACATTATGGCACATGGTTTCAATCCAAAATGGTGCACTCTAAAAAATACTGGGTTAAAAACAACCAGAAATTGTGTTGTTTGAATGGGTCCATTTACTAGGGTTCAAACAACCCTATTTCTGGGTTTGTGATTTCAAGCCCAACTTGTTTTTAACACAGCATTTCTAGAGTGTGAAGAGTTAGTACGAGCGTTCATGAGGTCAAGGCTAGATTATTGTAACACTCTACTGGGTGGTTGCCCTGCTCGCTTTATAAACTCTAGATGGTCCAAAACGCAGCAGCTCGAGTTCGTACTAGAACCAGGAAGTATGATCATATTAGTTCAGTCCTGTCAACACTGCACTGGCTCCCTATTAAACATTACATACATTTTAAAATCTTACATATTACTTACAAAGCACTAAATGGTTTACCTCCCCAGTACTTAAGCAAGCTCTTAACACATTATACTCCATCAAGTCTATTGCGGTCTCAAAACTCTGGCCAATTGATAATACCTAGAATATCTAAATCAACTGCATCCTTTTCCTATTTAGCACCTAAACTCTGGAACAGTCTTCCTAGCATTGTTTGGGAAGCAGACACACTCTGTTAAGCCCCTTTCACACTGCGATTCCGGCAAATACACGGATAACTAGATTTGGTCCATTCACACTGCCAGCGAAATACCGTAATATGTGCACTTTTCACACACAACCTGTAACGGTCCCGGGTCGAGTTGACACGTGACATCCTGATGTGGCGGATAATGGCGAGCGATCTCAGCTTCAGCGCGGATAGTAAGGAGCTCTGTGGTCTCGACTTGTGTCCAGTTTGCGCACATTTCTGCTTGTTTAATTTTAGTTTCTTTTGTATACGAACACTCTCTGCATTTAAAACACAGACTAGCTCTTCTGGCACTGCAGGGTTGTGTTATTCAAATAACTACGTACACGTTGCAGCATTAGTTTCGGCTTTTGTTCACACAGCGCTCGTCCCGGGTCGAATACCGCAATATTACTAGGTCCCCGACCCGGGTCGAATTCGGTAATCAATCCCGGGACGTGGTTGCTTTCACACAGAAGGCGACCCGGCAATGTTCCGGGAATATTGCGGGTCCGACGTGCAGTGTGAAAGGGGCTGTTAGTTTACATCTAGACTAAAAACACATATCTTTACTATCGCATACACATAAAACATTTTTACGTAACTTATATTATTCAAATCAACTGACTGATTGTTAGGCTGCATTAACTAGGTCAGCCGGAACCAGGAAAAATTCCCATAACATTTTTACATGAATTTGCCTCCCTTACACATCATCCCCAATAAACCTGTCTCCGGCGTGATGTCTGCGATCCTTCGAATATTCCTATTTTTTTTAATCGACACTTCGTCCTCAATAAAGTCTCTTGTGTGATACCTTAACTTTCAAATACTCCGATCTAAAATGATTTCTGACCTGTAAGGTTGGCAGAATAATAATCATACACGGTGTGTTAATAGGCCAGAGGAGAACTGGCACCCCAACTGAGTCTGGTTTCTCCCAAGGTTTATTTTTCTCCATCATGCCCTGGTGGAGTTTTGGTTGCTTGCCGCTATCGCCTTTGGTTTGGCTTGCTCAGTTGGGGACACTAATATTTTGATCTAAGTTATTAAACTAAATATACAAATAAAATTAATTACTAAATTAACTGTATCAACTATATCACTGATCTGCCCACATTGTCATTATATGATAAGTTAAATGAGCTGATAACATCACCGTTTTCTACAGAGCAACTGCACAGCCGAATAATATGTTGTTGCCTGTTTCACACTGTGAAGCTGCTTTGCAACAATCATCATTGTAAAAGTGCTATATAAATAAACTTGACTTGTTATCAATTGCTTCCAATTTGTTATATCACTAACAGTTAACCGTAGAATATTTAGTAATGAGGAAATGTCACAATTGGTATTACTGCACAGGTAGCAGCCAATCATGGCATACCATGCTTGAGTTCCCGAGAGCGACCCATTCTTTCACCAATGTTTGTAGAAGCGTCTGCATGCCTAAGTGCTTGATTTTATACACCTGTGGCCATGGAAGTAATTGCAACACTTGATTCCAATTATTTGGAGAGTTGTCTATGTGATTTCAGATTCAGCCTATATCAAATTTCCAAGTAGAAACTCAATGCAACAAAAGTAAATACAGCTGTGACTGACACAAATTAGAAAACCTGTATTCGCTGAAGCAAAATGTTGTACTGCGATTTCCAATGCATGAACACGTTGATAAAAATGTCCACCAGGGGCCTAATTTATAAAACGTGTACGTTAAAAGCCACACCACACCAATATTCATATTCATAAAAATTTGACTAGGAAAAGTGATTCGCTCTAAGCAGACATAAACAGAGTGCTTGCAGGTACTTTGATACATCAGCAATTTTTGCCGTTCTCCATTCTCAAGTAAAGGATTTGGACATTAAGTGGTGCTCTATATTATAAATATATTTATTACACGGCTCTGTGAAATACTTGATTCTGATTGGTCAATCGCGCATTCCAGAGGTATGTTCTCTTTTGAGAGAGGTTCCTCGTATTGCGTATGGGAATAACTCCTTTTCTCGGGAATATGAAGCAAAAATTTATTAATAAAGGTATCCATGTAAAGCGCAGTGCAGCTATACGGCCATAGCCCAGTGCGAGGAGCGCTCTGATTGGCCGGGCTGCGGCAACTGCAGGAACCTATGGTGAGGCGGTTGAGAGGAACGAACCAATGGGGGCGTTCCAGAAAAAACGCAGAAAAAGGTGCTTATATTTGCTTATATTACACCTCTGCCCGCCTTCCTCCAGAGGATGGCAGGCCAGGGCCCAGCACCCTTTCAAGCCCTGCTGCACCACCTCTGCTCTCGCCGGCCGAGCATATGCCTCCGCTGGTCAGGCTTCCGCGGCCCTTCATACCATGGCTGTCCTTCAGGTGTTCCAGGCTAGACTTCCCCGCTCTCTGGACGACTCTGTCCCTGACTCCGAAGCTTTGAAGGACCTTCGCAGAGCGACGGACTTGGCCCTTCGTGCTACTAAGGCAACTGCGCAATCCATTGGAAAGAATATTGCTAACCTGACGGCCTTAGAGAGGCACCTTTGGCTGAACTTGACCGAGATGAAGGACGCGGATAATCCTTCCTGGACGCCCCCATCTCTACTACCGGTCTCTTCGGTCCGTCAGTCGTGGGCTTCGCGGAGCGTTTTACTGAAGCGCAAAAGGCTTCTCAGGCTATGAGGCACTTCCTACCCAAGCGCTCCAGCTCTTCTTCACGGGGGCGCCCTCAAGGTAGACCTCAGCCCTCTCAACCCGCTAAGCCGGCTGCGTCACCTTCTCGGTGTATCAAATTGGGTTGTGAACATAGTAAAAAGGGGCTACTCCCTACAGTTCGCTCGCAGGCCCCCGCGTTTTCGTGCTGTGGTCGAGACCTCGGTGAAGAGCAGCATTGGTCATGTGCTTTGCACGAGATTTCGAAACTGTTAGAGAAGGGTGCGGTGGAGCCCGTTCCCCCATCCCTAAGCGAGTCAGGCTTCTACAGCCGATACTTTCTCATTCCGAAGGACGGAGAGCTCAGGCCCATCCTAGATCAAAGGCATTTAAACAAAGCTCTGATGTCTCGCTCTTTCAAAATGCTGACGGTGAAACAGATCCTCACGCACATTCGCCCCGGGGACTGGTTTTTCACGATAGATCTGAAAGATGGGTACTCTCACATTCAGGTAGCCCCCACCACAGGCCATTCTTAAGATTCGCCTTCGAGGGGCAGGCTTATCAGTACACGGTCCTGCCATTCGGGTTATCCCTGGCACCCCGCACGTTTACGAAATGTATGGACGCAGAATTAGCCCCGCTCAGGCTGAAAGGGATGCGGGTAGCTTCGGCAGCTGACCAGCTCTTCGTCTGCTTCGGCAGCCGCACTAAAGGTTGTGCTGTCACGAAGCAAAGACTCTCGCACTGGATAGTGGACGCAATCTCGCTGGCATATAAGTCTAAAAATCTGACTTGCCCTATAGGCGTTAAAGCCCACTCCACTAGAGGCATGGCCTCATTTTGTGCTTGGTCGTTTGGCATTTCTTTGGAAGATATCTGTGCGGCGGCAGGCTGGGCCTCTCCGTCCACTTTTATCAGATTCTACAAACTGGAGGTCCCAGCTCTACAAGCAGATCTTCTCTCCATCTAGGCTCTATCTTGACCCTGGCAACAGATTGCCTTACGTTTCGGCCTATACACATTAGTCCTTAAAGCACCATTCACTCTATCATAAGAGCCGACTATGTCCGATCAGTTGTTCAAACGAACCGACTCTTCCGGTTCTTCATTCCCCTTATAAGCCACCTCTATCAGTCTCTCTGGGTTTTTTTGACATGTGCTTAGGGAATACTGGGTCAGTCAGCAAACACGGGGCTTTACATTGTGTTCCCATAAGCAATACGAGGAACCTCTCTCGAAGGGGAACGTACTCGGTTACTTTTGTAACCTCGGTTCCTTAAGAGAGAGGAATGAGTATTGCGTTCCGTGCTGTGTTCATGCTTCTTAGGTATCGCTTCAGTCGATCTTAAAACCTGACACCTATGGCGAATCAGAGCTTTATATAGCCTCCTGTATGCAAATATAAGCACCTTTTTCAGTGTTTTTTCTGGAACGCCCCCATTGGTTCGTTTCTCTCAACCACCTCACCATAGGTTCATGCAGTTGCCACGGCCCGGCCAATCAGAGCACTCTTCGCGCTGGGCTATGGCCGTACAGCTGCACTGCGCTTTACATGGATACCTTTATTAATAAAGTTTTGCTTCATATTCTCGAGAAAAGGAGTTTTTTTCCATACGCAATACTCGTTCCTCTCTCTTTCACCGAGGTTACAAAACCGAGGTTACGAAAGTAACCGAGTATGTTATTTCCAGATAACAACCGCTCATACGGGTAACGAGCTAACTTGACCGGTACTACTTCTATGCTTAACGCTGGCGCCATTTTGTGGCTTAAACAGCCATGGTTTATAATGGAAGGTAGGTAAGAGGCAGGTTTCCTTTATAACGTTTTTAATATAGATATTTTTCTTACACAAATGCATCGATTCGAATCAGAAGGCTCTATTAACCCATCAGAGTCGTGTGGAGCACGTTATTTGACTGACAGCAGCATTTTTTATGGACTTCAAACACAACTACAGCTTGGATTAAGGTTACCCTTTTTAAATATAACTCTGATTGTATTTGTCTGAAAGAAGAAAGTCATATACACCTATGATAACTTGAGGGTGAGTAAATCATAGGCTTGGTTTCATTTTTGGGTGAACTAACCCTTTCAGCATTCATTTTCAACATTTAGCAAGGGCATATGGCAAATCTTCAGCAATAGATAAAGGCTTAAAGCAGGTTGGAACTGTTTTTCTTTGCGGAAGCTTTGCGTAAGAGGTAATATTTTAATCTCAAGACAATATTTTGTGTCTAATAATTATTTATTTGAGACTAGTAGCCGTGTAATAAGCGGGATAATGTAAACCCAGCCGGTTGTTATCGCAGAATAAACCCCTTCAGAGTGATGCAAGACCCTTCCGCTTTGCGTTGGGGTCCTGATCACTCTGTCGGGGTTTATTCTGCGATAATAACCGGCTGGGTGTACATTATCCCTTACATATATATTTTATTTTACAAAATAAAAATATAGACATCATCCTGTTCAAAATTTCTCAACCCTGACCTCAGTCCGAATTCACACATCTTTTGATTCACTCAATCATCCAAAACACTAAATAAGCACACATTTTCATTGTTTTATTTATTTTAAAAAACAGCGTTAGCCATCTGTGTTGTGATGGCTGGGAGAATGATTCGACAATTTAGTTTGCTTGATGGCAAATGAAACCCACTTGCTCCCAACAGGAACATGCTTCACTATTCATTACAAAAATCTTAGGACAGGAATTTGTATTCAAAAACAAAAAAACCAAGAGAGAGAAAACAACAGTAGAACATCATATGTTCATATTTGCATTATCACCAAACAAGACTCAATGTACAAGCAACAATCATCATGTATCCTCAACGTATCATTTATCTTACAGTGCTTTGTTTTCAAAAAAAAAAAAAAAAAAAGGTTTCTTAATTTTGTCAATTTCAATTGTATTTTTGACAATTTCAGACATTCCGGCCTGCACCTCTGTTTCTCTTTTAAACCACCACCAATACGTATCTTCCCAAATGTCTTAAATAAAGAAAAAAAAAAAAACATGAATATGAAGCATCCATGGTAATCTTCTCTTGATTTTGCCCAGCATCATTTTCTTTCAAGTCTGAAATAGAAAACATTAAATTGATTAAAACTAGATTTGTACTTCAAAGAAAAGCAGTGCTTGCAATGCAACAAAACACTGTTGAAGTTTGTTCTTCATATTCTGCAGTGCCATACTAAATGTTCCTGCTGTCAATCATCACATTTCCTTAAAAAGGTTAAACAGATGCAGGAAAAGACCATAACTACACAGTATGCAAATATCCAGTTGACACCATCTATTTGTTTGTTTTTCGAATGCGAAGTTCTAACAAAGTTAATGGGAGATTTCAAACCCTTAACAGAAAACTTGAAAAATGTCAGTCTAGTGCTGCATTGCAAGCACTGTAAAAGAAACATATTTTAAAATGGAGCAATATCGCACAACTTTTATCAAGACCAATCCTCTCAGTATTCAAAACAACTTTAGGAAGGGAAAGTAACAAAGAATACATTTCATGCATTGAGTATTTATTAGCATGCCCGTGACCGTGTCTACAATGCAGCACCTGATTCAAAAACCTATGCAAATCTTGTATTGGTGCAAACACTAAACATAATTTTCATTCTCAGATCAGTTTAGTGCAAGGTTAAGAGGGATGCAGCAGACTATGCTGATCTAGCATACTTTACTGGAACTGAACAGAATAACATCCTAAATACTAATAATTAACGCAACCAAGCATTTAAGTGTGCTAAATAAATGGACTCGTAAAAGTTGATGGAGAAAACACTCCACTTCATTTGTTGTTGATGTTAAAGGGTGATATTTAGCGCAAATTAAGAAAGGTTCGTACTGCCATGTTTAAAAGTAAAATCAGTTGAGAACAACAATTTAGTTTACACAAAGGCAACGGTGCATATATTGTGCCAGGAAACCAGCACCACCACTTGTGAATCCAGAACACTCTTTAATGCCCCTTATTTGACAAACAAACCATTTGAGGGAAACAATTACTTTAAACCATTTAAGTTTAAGTTAAGTAAATGTTTTACTAATGTTAACTAATGTTTACAAGTACAAGTCCATTAAATACTGAGCTGAAAGTTAAAATTAAAACTTAACATAAAAAATTTGAATCTTTAAATTAACTTAAATATTGTACTTTTAACCACTAGTTAGCAGTAGCACAAGCACACTTGCATGCACAACAGTAATTAGCAAAAATACCATCACTGTGGTAAAGTGTGCACAGTGCTTTGTAAATAAGCAAAATATGATCTTAATAGCATTTGACAAATCATCAATCTGACCTCACACAATAAACCTTAATGACGTCATCACTATAGTAGAACTTATCATAACTTACCTTTATTTAAAATATCAAGTTGGCATAACGCAAACAGGATAGTTTAACTTAACTTATAATTGTATTTTTGTTAATTGATAAAATAGTCAATATGCTATTAAATCACTATTTTAAATCTCAGCTATGAAATGCAAGGTATCAAACCATAAAGGCCCCTTTGTAGTCAATAATTTTATTCCTTAAAAACTCATGTTTGATCATTAATATGACATTTAAAGGTTTTTGTTTTTCTGTGAAAAAAAGCCTTAAAATATCAGAATGTAACCACCTTTTTTTCCATTTAGTACATATGTAGGTGGATCAATGAATATGTAAATTAGCCCCAACTAATCACAATTACACCAGCTCAGAGATCTACTGTTAACTTAACTCACTGATACAAGTGCTTGAAATGAATTAGATTCAATTAAATACTACAGAAAAAACAAAAATGTATAATAGGTGGCCTTAACTACTGTGTACTTACATCAAAAAATAAGTACAATGTACTGTATGTTGTGTTCATATTGTATTGAAAAACACTTTTGCTGATATTGAGGTGGGATACAGGTAAAGTTAGGGACAAGTGTGCTGGTATGGGTAAGTTTAAGGGTAGGGTTAGGCGTAAGGGATGGGTCAACAGTGTAACTATCAATGTAACTACAAAAATTATGTACTTTACGAATTAATTACAAAATTAATTAAATAATACAATGTAAAAACATGTACACATTAAGTGCATTGTATCAAATGATTAAATAAAATGTTAGCGCATAGTAATTAAGGCCACCTTATATAAAGAGGATCAATATAATTACAGTAATTAGCTAAATAAAGTTTGTTCATAAATTACACTTTATAATTTCTACATAACTTTAGTTCAGGCAAGAACTAAAAACAAAATATAAAATTAAGTAAAACTGCTTAACTTTTCTGATACTAGTGTTCCCATCATGCACAGGGGCTTGAATAATTAATGAGATTTTTTTTGTGCTTTTTTCCAGCTGTATTTACACGGTTTTATCATTGCTTTTAGGTTTAGTAACTTGCCATTTTGTGACATTTGGAGTTAATTTTCTACTCAAAATGACACATTTATACTCAAAAACTATCCACTGAATTTTAACGCCATATTGTACTTATAAGTATTGAGGTCTCTGTGTTCATGTGCAGTGTTGTTACTTTTATGTAGATACAGTGTCTACAATATATATTGCATTATTTACTTAGATGTTTCTAAGTAAAGCATACGCTGTAAAAGCATGGTTTAATCGTTTGAGTAAAAATTATTGCAAAGAAAACAAACCTTTTACTGGCCCAATTAAAATGACTAATTTTCATTGTTAATTTTACTTAACTTAGTTAAGTAGAGTTGACTTGATTCCAAATGTGAAATTTACTTCAAAATATGCATGTAAAAACCTGCAAATAAATAAATAACTTCATTTTACTTTTCAGTGTGCACAATGGCAAGTGGAAATACTGGTTTAATTCAGCCATGTGTGTTTGAACCAGAAACCAATTCAGAAGAAGACAAGAATTATACAGGGTTGTCTACAAGTCGATGTATAAGTATGGTGATACCTTTTATGCATCAATCGTTACAATGTCAGACATATAACAGTAATTAATATGATTATCATTTTGCTTGACTACGTTATCAAAAAGCTATGCAGTCTTTGGTTCACTGCAGTTTTGCTTAATGCAATCAGTTTATTATACTTAAAAGAAAAAGTTACATGAACTCAATAACTAAGTAATATTAGAGTAAAATCAACTCCTTTATTTAGTATATCTGACTGTTAGGTTTTACTGTGCAGAAAGTAGTCATGTTGGCACTAAAAACAATAGTTTAGTGAATTCACTCCTTGGAGTTTGTAGAGTAGTTGCTCAAGCAGAACTTTAATCAGGAAATTCCATGATTGAGTAACTTTCACATTGACAAAAAGACCTTGGGACTAAATAAATATCAAATCTCAGATCAAGCAATTTATCACACAGGGCCTGAACCGTAGTTTAGTGGTCCGTCACTGCACACACTAATGAAGTGAAACAAGCGTACACAAAAACAAGTGACCACAACACTCCGATCAATAAATAGCATGGCATGAAAAATTTTGCTTGACAGTCACAAATGGCCATTATGCTTCAGAGGAGCATGAGTTTCACTTCACAAACACACCGACATAGCCATGCAGCAGGTGTTGCCATGGAAATGTTGATGCAATATTATGGGATGCACAGGTGGCAATAGCAAGCCTTACTTCAGCCTGAAGACTGGCATTTCTTTTTGTATAACATACAGGCATTTACCGCAGACTCCTATATTTTGCCAACCTACTACTTTGTTCTGCAGCGATCCTAAAGGAAGGGCAAAGAAAGGGCAAAGAAAGAGAAGGAATGGAAAATGCAGAAGAGTTAAAGAAACAAACACAGAGACTTAAGGTCTGTTCACACAAAGAATGAAAACTATAAAAATAATTATAGCGATAACTATATTAGAATCTACACCAACAGGTGATAACGTTATGTTTTCATAATCGTACACTGCTCTAATGTCATCTGCTGCTTTAAATGCTAGATAATGCTAAATAAAATGCTAAATAAAAGCTATTTTAAGCCATGTAGATTCTGATTGGCTGTCAATTTATGGTACAGCAGCTGAAAAAAAGTGCTCTGGAAGTGATTTCAATGACACTGCTCCTTGGTTTCTTTATTGTTAGATATATGGTGTGGACTTCCCTATTATCAAAGAATTAGAATGATTATTAAACCTTTGTGGTCATAGTTATTATGCTTGGTGCAAAAGGCTCTTTGACTTTAACACTGGAAATTACCAGGTTGCTGTACTGCTGGTTCGTTAGGCATTTCTACTGCTAAGCTACATTCCCAAATATAATATTAGTGTGCTTTGTAACTGGACATCACTTTTAAAACCTGCCAACTAAGTAAGTCAAGGCAAGTTTATTTGTATACCACATTTCATACACAATGGCATTTCAAAGTGCTTTACATAGAAATTAATTAAAATAGTTATAACATTTGCATATGAAATAAGAATACCATGATTTTTCAACTCAGTTGCATCAACTGTCACTAATGCCAGCAGAAATCACCCTTATCAACTCTCATTAGCTGCATTTCCAACGCAGGAACTAGTGACTTTGGGGTGGTACTCTGTGTGTTTCGACCACAGGAACCAGGGTCTAAATGAAGTTCTGGGTAAATATTTCCCCCTCAAATGGTACTATTTCAAAGTTCAGGAACTTTTGGGGGTGGGACTTGGGCGCTGAACATGCTGATTGGTTGAGTTCACGCAGCATTTTATTTGAACCACCATTTTTAAAAGTCTGTTGCAGTGCGTGCTGTAAGAGTTCTTTGCTATTCGAATAAAAAAATGAAGTTTAAAAAATATGAAAGATGGACCGATGATGAGATTCAGGCTTTATTAAGTTTATATGCAGAGGACAAAACTGGAAAGTCATGCGCAGTCCAACGTCACCGGACTAATCTTCACAGTACTTTAGACAGCGATGGAAATTGCAGACAGCAACAGGTCTGGGGGAAAAAAGTTCCTAGGACAAATGTTTCCATGTAATTTTGGTGGAAACTGGACTATTGCTAATTAATGACTTTTGGTCACTTTGCTGTGAATTGCTGCTTGCATGTATGTCCCTTTGCAAAAGAGATGATTGATAAAGGGATATGTCCTTTTAAGGAGATGTATCAAAAAAAAAAAAAAAAAAAAAAAACTGCCCACTTAAAACTAAACTGAATGGGCAATTACATTCTCCCTATGGTCTCTCTGCAGGCACTACAGATTAATTGAAAATGACCTACTGTTAATTAGCAGGTCATACTCATGGAGGTAGATTCTAAATTTATGAAATAATCTACTCCCAAAAGACAGAAAATGAGAAGAGGAAACCACTTTTGAGCAAAACAAGCACACACTACAGACAACACACCCACAAGTTCAGCAAATCGTTCTGTGTGAAGACACACAAGAGGCAGAGAGAAATTAAAGCCTCTCATTTGTCAAATAGTGCAATTAGAAGCTGCCTTTAACCATGTCAGAAATAGGGCTGGGCCATATATCAAATAATTACAAAATATTCATAATGATATTGATGGTGATATACAATTAGCAACACAATCACTTTAAATGTACATTCAATATGGACTTAAAAGGTTCCTAAAGATTGCAAATAAGATTATCTTCATAATCCTAATATGTAAAAACAAAACTTAGCTTCTTTTTGTAAGGGGGATGTCCCACCTTGACATTCTGTTTCAGTGTAAAACCAGTCACATAAAATAACGGCATTTCAAGGCAGAGGGATTTTAAGAACTTGCAAAACAATACTATGATGTTGCTGACAAAAGTAGGCAACATCATAGAGACAACACACATTTTTTTATGCACAAACGTGTTTGAAATTTTGTAAAAATATGGATAGATACTGTACCTTTTCACAGCTTTCTGTGCTAGCATGCGGTTCCCAGCCAGGAATGTGAGGCTGCCTATAATAGCCAGATACTTCAAAGTCTGGAACATGTCCAAGTGAGTCCAGTACACATACATCAGACCCAACATTGCTGCAAGTGAAGAGAAAAGTTATTAAGAGAATATTCAATTTTGTCTCAGAAGTATTTCACATTACATAATTTCTAGATTATTTTAGATATTTAATGTGTAAATATGGTAAATAATGAATACATTTCAACATGATTAAATTAATTCAAACCTGTTAAATAATTTTTTACCTGTTAAATACATTTGTTTCAATTATTATTCTCAATTACAATGTTTGATTCTGAGAACATTTTTGTTTATGTTTGTATGCTAAACTGCTTTTGCAGTGAGCTAGATCCTGAAATGTCCAACGTAAAACATGGGTCCTGAAGGAAAAAACAACCACTGGCTTATGTCATTGTAAAATAAAATTCGATTTCTCTATGAAGAAAATTATTTTTGAACTTCCTGAACCCTACTGCTGCACTCGATTGATTGCAATGAAGTACTGCAGAGTACTTGCCTGCATGGCCTATGTGGAAGAGAATAGTGCTGGGTGACAGTGTGAAGTTTGAAATATTGGCTCCAAGTTTAAACCACTGAATAGGAGAGAGAGAAAAAAAAACAGCATGAAAGAGTGGAAAAATAATAGCCTGGATACATAGAAATGTGACATCCCACCATTCATTAACAAAGATTTAATTTAAGGCAAGTCAAATTTTAAATGTAATCATAATAAAGGGTCAGAAGATCCTTACCAGTATGAGCAAGAGCAGAAATGGTGAGAGGACCAAGGCAGTAAACGTGTTAGATACAACTGTGGGTGGCTTCTTCTCTGGCTCTCTAAACAGATGCTGTAGAAACAAGTATTAATGAAAACAACAAAAATGAGATGACGTATAGGACAGTGATAGAAAAAAGAGAGAATAAAAATATTGTTTTTAGCCTTTAAATATAAAATATTGTCAAACGTTTTGTATGTGGTGAAAGTATGGATGATAAATGCATGTTGATGTTTTTTCATAAGGTCTTAAGGTTCTCTCTCTGTTTGGCATTGTTGACACATTATGATAAACAAAATTTCCTTAATTAAAACATGTACCTCTGTTTTTAAATCTGTAGTCAATCTATAATGAATTTGTAATTTGTCTCAAATAAATCAGGGATTAAAAACAAGTTGGTTCGTTCTGCTTGACTAAAAATGAAAAGGTTATTTTTCTCATGTTTTTAGAGCTCCTTTGTGTCCTGAGGCCTTGTATGTCCAAAAAAGCTGCATTATATATTTGGAAAAAGGAATGTTATTTGTGTAGGCATTTTATTTTACATCTTATTTGGCTAATTAAGAGGCTGTGACGTCAAGCAGTGCTAGAATATGTTTTGCGCGCACAAGGCACTGGCGCGATCACTTGAACTGCTTCACTGTACCAGTGAAAACTACATAAAATACTGTCATTAATGGTCATTTATATAAACAGTAAATCGTTTAATATCTGTGTACACTCACAATATATTGTTTTAGTAAAATAAGAGCTGGCACTTAATTTCTAACATCCGAGTTTCCTTATCTGTGACCTGTGAAAATGAATAAAAACTTATTTTCAAAATGGGTCAGAGACACTTTCTAACTTAATTCTAAATAATAACACTAATCTATTTTAATTCTAATTTATACTATTTCGAATAAAACCACAATGAACGGTTATTAATGGTTTAATAATCACATTTTAATATTAATGTTCATCTATCGAAAACGTCAAACGAATATTGAAATGTTAATTTTATGACAACAAACAGGCCTATTTGATTCCTGGCCTTAAAGCTGCACTGTGTAACATTTCAGTCCGTTAGAGGTCACCTATTCAAAACAAAGGCTTAGTTTGACGAAGCAAGTTTGAGCACAGAATCTTGGGACATGTGGTTCATCTCATATCATGAAATCATGTTCATGAATGTGATTATTAACATTACTGTAGTATGAAGCAGAGCAGAACCGAATGTTAAGGGAGCTGAGCAAGGCCACTGGAGCGTTTGTTACGCAAACACACGGCTCACGAGCAACAGGACTTTTATTATGATGGGACACAGTTGGCGGTGCTATTTCCGGTCATGAGTATGAGGGTGCTTTCACACCTACCTTGTTTGGTCCGGATTTTCGGACTTTTCAGTTTGGTACGAACCAAAATTACAGATGTGAAACCTCCCTCGGACCACGGTCCGGACCAAACAGACAAAATTTGGTCCGACGAAAAGAGGTAGTCTCGGTCCGGACCAAACTGAACAAAGGTTCGGTTCATTTCTTGTGTGAAAGCATTTTCTGTATCGTTCAGACCATATACATAAACTCACAGCACGTGCAGTGATGGTCAAAATCGTTTCTGTCTTTGACATGTATTGCACATCTGTGCACGTTTCATAATCAATATAGCCTAGATTAAATTTAAAAATAACATTATAATATTTAAACCTAACTATAAAACAAAATACATTGTTTGGCTAAAAAAGTAGCCTATAGTCTTCCTTTCCTGTCGGCGCCGATAATGCACAACGAGGACGTTGGCGAATTTGCCTCGAGTATAGTTGGTGCTGCAGATAGTAATGCCATAATATTAACAGTATTGGCAACGATGCACGTCTGTTCATTCATTCTTGTCAAAGTTAGCCGCTGAATTGACAACACACTGACATCAGACGCACATCCGCTAACAAACCAATCAATGTCAAGATGCAGCCCACATAGATGATGACGACAGGACGGCAGTGCGTCATGTAAAGTTATTTAGTGCGCTTGCATAACTGCAATGTGAAAGCAAACCAAAACGAACCAAATGCAATACAATGTATCAAAACACAAACTTTGGTTCGGACCTCGGTGCGGACTTTCAGGTGTGAAAACGCCCTGAGGTAAAGCAGCTCTGTTTATCATATTAGATGCATTTAAGTGTGTTTAAAAGTATGTTATGACGTTACTCTGTGTGTTCGCTCAGTGGCTGCTGTGACACTTGTTGTGACAATTTAGACAAAATGTGTCAATACTAATATATTATATATATATATATATATATATATATATATATATATATATATATATATATATATATATATATATATATATATATATATATATATATACATACACACACACACACACACAAAATAATAGCATTACTAGGGATACTAGGGATGTCAACGATTAATCGATGATCGATTAATTGTCGATAAGACATTTGATCGATAAGACTTATCGATCATCGATTAAGCAGGGTCATGCGCGTGCGTGAGGAAACGGGAGGAAAAATGATGCGAGCGCGCCCGAGTTCTATTTGGAACCATTTTACAGCTGGAGTTACACCTTCATCATGACTGCAAGCTTGCATGTGCATTCGCAGCCTTTTGTTTTGTGCAAATGTAAGTTGTAATATTGTGTTTATTTTGTGCAGGCCAATCTTTAGCTGATTTATCTCATAAGTATGCATTTGGTTAATAATTAACGTTAGAGGAGCGGTAGTCAAAGCGTGGCGGTGATCAGCTTCAGCGTGCAGCTCCAACAGCACTAATAATGACTGATTGGGACTGTCATATTACACAACATTAATGAGAACACTATTGTAATAAAACATTGTGATTGTTAATTATTTGGGTTTATTTGCCGTGTGTTTCATTGCGTTGATCCAGGAAGAGCGCATGCACAACATGAGTCACGCATTCTGACTCGCGCATGTAACTTAGTTCAAGTTCACTTGTGCATTCGCATCAGATTGTGCTGAAGTAATTTGTAATATTACATTTATTTTGTGACGTTATATATGTGATCAATCATATAGGATGCGTTTCTTTCAGCGAAATAAAACACACTAACAAATGGCTTCAGTCAGTGATGGCTACCGGTTTTCATTCAGTGCTTCGGCTTTAGCGCATACAGAGCAATGCATAATAACGATGATTGGGACTGTCATATTATATAACAGAAATGAGAACACTATTTTAATAAATGGTTGTAAAGTCATTGGGTTTAGGTGCCGTGTTCAGAGCGTTGTTCCTAGAGCGCGTGAACACCACGCGTCTCCCATTCTGAATATGAATATCAGCAACTCAATTCAAGTTCACTTGTGCATTCGCATCATTTTGTGAAGATATATAATTTGTAATATTTTGTTAACTTTATATAAATCTGATTAATCTCATATAGGAAGCTTTTTGTTGAGTTAAATAACGTGCTAGCAAAGTTTCAGTGTACCTTACCGGTGTTGATCAAGCGCATCAGCTTCAGCTCGCGCAGTTCAAACAGCAACGCACGACTAATAATAACTTTGATTGGGACTGTCACATTACATAACATTAATGAAAACAATATTTTAATAAATCGTTTGGGTTTAGGTGACGTTTCAGCACGTTGCTCTTGCAAGTGCGTCCACAAATTCTGAATAACAGATCTGAGGCGGCGTTCGTGTTACATGTTGTATTCGGTTATTAAGTTAGTAATTTAATTAAATTATAAATAACATCGACTAATTTTAGAATCCCATAGCTCTTTGTTTAGATAAAAAAATCCTTCTCATTCATTTGGTGAAGAACATGGCGTTTTGAGCAGCATTGCACATAGGCCTACTGTCATGCTGTCGGCTATAAGCCACTGCTGTAGACGCATATTTCAGTATTATGGTTAACAATTAATCGATTAATTGATCGTTAATTTAAACGACGATCGATCATGGGAATTTGTGAAAATTGACATCCCTAAGCATTACCATTAGTGGCTACCATTAGTGGACTGTTCTGCGGTAAATATGGCTGTTTATGTATTGCTGTTTTTTAAACTCCTTTCATTAAATATTTTGAATTCAGTTGATTTATGATGATTGGTTGAAATGATGGTTCCTCATAGAATATCAGAGCACATATACATAAATATTAATATATATATATATATATATATATATATATATATATATATATATATATATATATATATATATATATATATATATATATATATATATATATATATATATATATATATATATATATATATATATATATAAATAAAATGAGCAACACATTACACATAATAAAACAAGTGGCAGGTTTGTATTTACACTCCAAAACTTAATGGACAGATCTATTTTTTGTCCTCACATTTGTATGGCCATAGCAGTTTAATCACAATCCCACATTGCAGTGTGTACTTAGCAGAATGAACAAGTAACTGACTCAAAATGTGACTGAATGGTTATATAGAAAGTTATTGATAAATCACTGAAGCTATCAATCATTTCGGTTCAGACTGAACACGATCCTGTTATAATAATAAAAAAAGCCATTTATGCTGCAGAATGAATCTCTTATTTATGTGCTGATTATAATGAGAGTATGTAGAACAATGAGCTTGCATTGACACTTCTGTTTGGCCATTGCACTCATGCCCTCAATGCCATGTCTCAAAGCTTCAAAATACACTGTAAATAAGTCTCTTCACAAAGCGTGCACAGAGGAGTTTGAAACAGCCACCTATCAAGCAGGTACTGGATTGAATTGGTACAGTAGAAATGCTAGTGTTGTAAAAAAAAAAAATCAGTATATAAGTACATTTTATTGTACTTACTCTCATATTTGGGGAGCCATTAGACAACCAATCCAAAAGGAATGACACAGAAATATACAGTGCAATGTAATCATTATAAAAATTAAGCTACATCATGGATATCACCACAAAAAAAATAAAAAAATATTCTAAATCATCAACATCCAATACAAATGACTAAACCCTATATGCATACTATTTATGATGCTGCTGTTCCAGTCACTGGAGTGCTTACCTGGATTTCTGGTTTGGGTATGTACAAAGTTTTAGCCTGAATTGTTGAAGGTGCCTCTTCATCCAAAAACTTCAGCACAACATCAGCCTTTAAGAAGAATTTAAAATAATTTCAACAACTGAATCGATCTCGTTTTGTCAGAATAAAAGACAAATATAACAAAGCTCCTACAAAAGTTTACTTCAAGATCCCAGCGTTCTTCAGTGAAAATAGCTGCCTTACCACATTCCACAAAATAGGGTTCTCCAGTGTAGCATCTCCCACCATCAGGTAAAGAGCGTAGGTGCCAGAGATGGAGTCAAACTCTGTCTTTCTCTCAGCTGTGTCCAGCTCAAACTTGTACAAGTTCTTGCTGTCAGGTTCAGCCACAAACACAACCTCCTGACCCGTCTTCTGGTTGTGTAACCTCACAAAGGTCTGAGAAAAATGACTTGGATCAGTTTATTTAAATGCTTTTGAACAGTGATTTTAACCAGGGTTGCCAACTTTGCTTGCCTGGCTGAAGTGAGATATTGATGACATGGACGGAATCAATGACACGCCCCTATTACAGGTTACAGATCCAACCATTCATTTTTCAAATACTTCAACCTAATGTTGTACTAGATGCACTTTTTATAGTCAGAACTTATTAACTTTACCTGTCATATTTCCTACTGAGCATTTTATTAAAAACCAAAAAATATATTTGGATGCAGAATTTTTTTTTAAGAACACTCATTCAGACCTCTGAAAAATGTAACATTACTGTAATTTATTGTTCGTGTAGGGCCTAAATGTAAAGGACTCTCGTTACCGTTACATTTACTATTAAAACATTTTTGCATGCATATTATGATGCAAAACTATTGCAAATTTTTTTTTCTGTCAAGCTCTCTTTACATACATGCACATATTTTGAAAGTTATGTTTATACTTTGTTCAGTTACAGGGTTATGACAAACTGTTAACATGCACATAATTGTAACATTATTCGCTGGGGAATGCGGTTACATTAAACAGTAAAGAACACTCAGTCAGATGCAGTAAAAAGCTCAAATTCAGCTTTATGAGTTCCTTTGAAGTTTGTCCATTTGTTTTGTGCTGCCTTGTTATTTGGCATGAGATTTAGTTGGGTGGCGTGAAGGCAAGGGCATGAGATAGAGCTTGAAAACCTGGCAACCCTGATTTAACTTTACTGGTTATACATGTAATTTCACATCTCAAATTATACATACAGGCCCTTCTAAAAAATTAGCATATTGTGATAAAGTTCATTATTTTCCGTAATGTAATGATAAAAATTTTACTTTCATATATTTTAGATTCATTGCACACCAACTGAAATATTTCTGGTCTTTTATTGTTTTAATACTGATGGTTTTGGCATACAGCTCATGAAAACGGTTCATATTTCATCTGACCAATAAAAGAAAAAAAGTGTTTTTAATACAAAAAAAGTCAACCTTCAAATAATTATGTTCAGTTATGCACTCAATACTTGGTCGGGAATCCTTTTGCAGAAATGACTGATTCAATGCGGCGTGGCATGGAGGCAATCAGCCTGTGGCACTGCTGAGGTGTAATGGAGGCCCAGGATGCTTCGATAGCGGCCTTAAGCTCATCCAGAGTGTTGGGTCTTGCGTCTTTCAACTTTCTCTTCACAATATCCCACAGATTCTCTATGGGGTTCAGGTCAGGAGAGTTGGCAGGCCAATTGAGCACAGTAATACCATGGTCAGTAAACCATTTACCAGTGGTTTTGGCACTGTGAGCAGGTGCCAGGTCATGCTGAAAAACGAAATCATCTCCATAAAGCTTTTGAGCAGATGGAAGCATAAAGTGCTCCAAAATCTCCTGATAGCTAGCTGCATTGACCCTGCCCTTGATAAAACACGGTGGACCAACACCAGCAGCTGACACGGCACCCCAGACCATCACTGACTGTGGGTACTTGACACTGGACTTCAGGCATTTCCTTCTGCCCAGTCTTCCTCCAGACTCTGGCACCTTGATTTCCGATTGACATGCAAAATTTGCTTTCATCCGAAAAAAATTACTTTGGACCACTGAGCAACAGTCCAGTGCTGCTTCTCTATAGCCCAAAAGTGGCTTGACCTGTGGAATGCGGCACCTGTAGCCCATTTCCTGCACACACCTGCTCACGGTGGCTCTGGATGTTTCTACTCCAGACTCAGTCCACTGCTTCCGTAGGTCCCCCAAGGTCTAGAATCGGTCCTTCTCCACAATCTTCATCAGGGTCCGGTCACCTCTTCTCATTGTGCAGCGTTTTTTTGCCACACTTTTTCCATCCCACAGACTTCCCACTGAGGTGCCTTGATACAGCACTCTGGGAACAGCCTATTCATTCAGAAATTTCTTTCTGTGTCTTACCCTCTCGCTTGAGGGTGTCAATGATGGCCTTCTGGACAGCAGTCAGGACGGCAGTCTTAACCATGATTGCGGTTTTGAGTAATGAACCAGGCTGGGAGTTTTTAAAAGCCTCAAGAATCTTTTGCAGGTGTTTAGAGTTAATTAGTTGATTCAGATGATTAGGTTAATAGCTCGTTTAGAGAACCTTTTCATGATATGCTAATTTTTTTGAGATTTTGGGTTTTCATGAGCTGTATGCCAATATCGTCAGTATTAAAAGAATAAAAGACCTGAAATATTTCAGTTGGTGTGCAATGAATCTAAAATATATGAGTCTAATAATTTAATTTTTTGAGAAGGACCTGTACATGCAGTGGAAAAAAAAAAGATTGTGCTGCAGTTATCTTAATGAAGGCAAAAAGGGAAAAGCCTACACAATAGGGCACAATTGATTTAATTGCCATGCTTCATGATGCAAATACAAGCTCGACATAAAACATTTTTTCAATTTGTAATAAATCACCTGGTGAGGAGTGAGTTCCACTCCTGTGGTCTCATCAACTAACTGGAATGTCATGGCAAAGTTTTGATGGCTGTCTGCCATAAAAGACGCTTTGGCTTTAGTTGGATATTCCACCCTGAAGCACAGAATTTAGCATATATGTTAGTACAGTTTTCAAAAAATAAAATAAAAATAAATACAAAAAAGAAGCCAATTCATGCAATAGTGCTTGATAAATGCTATTCTTGCCTTGTGGTTTTGGGGCCAATGCTCTGATCCTTGTCCACCATAGACAAATCCATGTTGTTGATTGCAACCCGAGTAGAGACCTTTACTTTGAGCTGAGAAAGTAAAACTAGTTTCAATCTTAGGATTTAAAATGACATACAACTAAGAAATTGTTGTAATACATCAAAATTGACATTTGTATATGCGAATATGCTGGGATATGGGAAAAATACAGCAATTACAGTAATTGTGTCTTTTTTTACTTTCAGTGAAAGAGGCCTATGAATTCTGAAAATCTTAGCAAATGTGACATGCTCTTGACCTTATAATTGTGCACTGAACAGTCAGAGCAATTATTCTTTACATAGCTACAATGTGAATGAACGCTCGCTTGACCAATTCAACATGAATGTTGAGTGAATAAGGAAATGAATCACAGTTCTTTGCAACAATTAAGAGTTAAATGCTGAGGTCAACTCTTTGTCCGAATGTGTGAACTATGAGTAGTCATGACAAGACATGACACATAAGCTAAACAGGTCCAAACAACTCAACTTTTTACCCCAGGTCAGTACATGCCAAAAATTCAATTAATTACCTCAACATTGTTGGCAACAAATCGGCTGTCACCAGCAACGGCAACAGAGAACTGATAGTAGCCACTTGCTGGTTGGTTGGCCATGAAATTCAGCTCAAAAACCCCACTGTGAAACACAAAATACTTTTTTAATAAAATGTATTTATTATTGGTGTCAAACTTATTCACAAAAATCTGGAAATCTTTTACAATGAATGAGCTAATGATTTCAAAAATACAGTTTCCATAATAATACTAAAATATCAAACGAATTATATAAGATTATCATCCATTCTACGGTATCAGTATTCCCAATCAATGCATTGTGTACTTTTTCCACATTAAAATGTAGTTTTTGAGGTAACTTACCCAGAAATACAAAATATTCAAGCACTGTACACACCATATATTTAAATAGACTTTGAACCTTGATTGATATGGATTAATTTACAATGTCTTTATGTATTTTTTTGAAGCTTGAATGCACATACTTCCAAATGGATAGCTAACAATTATGGGAGGATATTAAAAATATCATTTGAGTTCAGAAGATTAACAAAAGTCATTGATTTGTAACAGCAAAAGGGTGAGTAAATTAAGAAATTTAAGTATGTTCTATCTATAACATAGTTTTTGCTGTAGTTTCAAAACTGTATGGCTAATCACTGGTATTGGTAGCAATACCAAACATTTCACTGGTATTAACAACTAACATTTTGGTATTTTGATAACAGAACAATAAATATACATTTTAAAGTCATCTACAATGTACATACTCTCTGAGGGTGAATGGTGCCTGACTTAGGATAGCAGATTTTGTCGACACAGCACTGGCAGACTCCACTAGCACACTGGCAGAACTGAGCGGCTGGCACAAGACATCCGTCACCTGAAGCTGCATTGACAAACACAGACAGTATAGATCCTCTCAGGTTACTGATATGGGAATTGGGAAAAACAAACCTTAGTATCATTATCTAGATTTATTACAAGACCAGACAACAGAAAGAGGTCTGAGTTTGGTAATACTCTTTATAGAGTAAAAGTGGGCAAATGGATTTTGAAAGATTAAAAATAAATGTCCTTGCCAACGAGATTGGCAATGCGGTTTCTTTCAATAAAAGGATAATTCACAAAACAGTCTGTTGTGAAATGTAACGAACAAACAAAAACATCTTTCAGTCGCTGTGGCACGTCTTTACAAATGCCTGGCTGAAGTTTACATTTTTAATGCTCAGATCTAAAGAAAGACTTTTGAGGGTCTTACTCAGCATCTTTATCCAACAGCAAGAATCGCTCTTGTGCCTGATGAACAGACATGAGCTGTTCAGAATTGCGTTGCACAATATACCGGTACTAGAAAAGTATTGCGATATCCTGCTATTACAAACGGTACGATATGGCATTTTATTAGTGCCAGTACTTTAAAGAGAACAGCACTAATAAGAGCTGCATTTCTTAATTTGTGTCGAAGTGTGACAGCAGGAGTCAGGAAGTGAGTGCAGAGCTCTGTTTTTAGCCTTCACTAAATATTGGAAGCAGAAAAGTAGGGTTAAAACTAGGGCTGTGTATTGCCAAGAATCTGGCGATACAATACCCATCACGATACATAGGTTACGATACGATATATTGTAATATATTGCGATATTTCTTTTTTGTGTGTTTTTTTAAAAATAATTTAAAAGAATAAAGAACACAACCATATGCCTAAAACACACGACAAAGTATTTTATATCACTATAGAATTTATATCACTAATCACTATTTTATGCAATCTAAGTAAAGGGAATGTGAAGTGACTGCAGGATTCTTTATGCGTATATGTTTTAACAGTTCATAGTATAGCAGTGGCTATTTAACAACAGAAAGTGCAGTCCATTTCATGACTGAATGACTGTTTGTTTTATATTTAATACAGTTAAGCTATTTTCTATAAAGCAGTCTATTGTATAAAGTGCTATTTCAAGTACTGAACTGCAGAGCTGGTGCATCCATATCTACATCGCTATGATCTTTCATTCTGCTGCCACCACTGTCAGTTTAGGTGTGTGTTTATTTTGTTACTGAGAGGAAAACGTGCTGTACATTCTATCGAAACGCTTCTCAGCAGCGCGGGTGACGTCAGGATGTTAAGCGAGCTCTCAGTTTCAATATGCTTCCTGAGTATTAGATTTAAAGTTGGCCTATTTTGCAAACAAAATGATTCTTGTCGATTTCCTTAGTAGCTTCTTTTTAGCTGAAGCCAAAATGCGCCCACACTTCAGCTCTGTATACTGCAGGAGCGGAATACTGCTATCGTCTTGAGATCTGGGTTTGCTAATGCAAACACTAGCGATGCACGCACTTTTACCTTGCGCTGCTCCGTCTCCGCGTCAATTATACGTTCTGAGATAACACTGCCATCTAGCGGTTAGGTGTTATACAGTCTGTGGTTTAAACCGAACACAAAGCTACAAATCTTAGATGTAAATAAATAAATATCTATACAGTGCTTCTGAGAATCGATTCAGTATCGCCAAACATAATATCACGATATTCATATGTTTTGATATTTTATTACACACCTAGTTAAAACTAACAATTTTTTTGATAATCGATTAGTTGGTCGATTATTTTTCCTTTCTTCGATTAATCAATGAATCAGATAAAAAGGTTATTTATTTTTTTATTGACAAAACACTATTCCACATCCTGTCCAATGCTGTCCTTCAAACAAACGTGTCAGCTGAGTGCTATGAACACACACATAGTGAATACATCACCATTAAAAAAAAAGAACCTTTTTTTATAATAAACAACAATAAACAATACACAACAAACTAAAATAACATTAACAAATAAATAAATAAATAAATATATATATATATATAAGGGCTATTGTAGTTATTCAATGGTAACCACAAATTAACTATTGTTTTGCTTCAAAGCCATAGTATAATTATATTGTATGTGTGTGGTTATACAAATGGTAATCAATACGGCAAAAGGTTTTATTATATTAAAAACATGGTTTGACTACTTAATATAACCATGGTTCATATACGTAAGGGTGTATCTGTGGTGTAGCCTACATTATTTGTAAAAAAGTTACCAAGCATACGTAAATCCCTACATTAAAATTATATTAAAGAAAAACAAACAAATTCAGAGCTAGCAGGGAGGATGTTCTGCAGGAACACACACTCTCTCTATGGACACAGTAACTGTTATTTAGGGCTGCCAAAATTGCTCATAAATGACGTTCGAATATTCCCTCTAAAAAAATACACACGAATATTCGAACATATGGTTGCGCATTTTGTCAATGAGGTCGACAAATGAATACAAAGAGACTACTTGTGTATGTATATATATATATATATATATATATATATATATATATATATATATATATATATATATATATATATATATTTTTTTTTTTTTTTTTTTTTTTGGACAACGTATTGCTTACACAAAAACAAGTAAATTAACTAATGGCCAAGACCGCAGAGCACAGACCCCTCTCTCTTTCACCCTCACCGCAAACTTTGAGTGCTGATCAAGAGTTTCGTGCAAGACTCGCGACTCATCCCAAATATAGCAGGCTTCATTCAGTGATTGAAACAAATATTATTAATATTAGTTGAAGTTTTACAGCATATTGAACGCTCCGAGCGAGCTGTGCTGTGCTAAACATGGAACTTTTCCTTGACATGAAACGGTAAATAATCACACCAGGGGAAGCAGTGAATTTATCATTTATTCATGCAATATCTCTTCAGTCAGTACAGTAGCCTACACTTTAGTGTTTGTGTTTAATTTTAAATAAAATGAGGCATGGTATGCTAACTGTATCTTCCATAGCTTGCATACAACATCTCGCAAAAACAGAAAACCATCACGTTTGGCTAAATAACTAATATATATTTATTAAGAATCGGTGTATAGTTAATTTATAGAGTGAAGACTAAGTAGTATTTTTATTTGATTATTTAATTACATTTTTGACTTGCTACTGTTAAAGACCTACTGTAGCTGAAAAATAAAGCACTGTTTTTGTCATTGTTTGTAATTTGCAATTGATCCTATTTTTTTTTTTTAAAAGAAGATAAAATTAAAATCTATATTGCAATAACAGAATTACATTAAAAAAATATTAAATAACTTATGCATCATGAAATAAGATTATGGTCATCTCAACCTGTTCAGAAGTTAAAGTTTAGTGAATTTTAACATGATTGATAATGTGATTGTTGCAAACATCTCTGTAACGATGTTCACTCTGGCATGTGATTATTATTGCAATTAGAAGAGGGAATGGTCAAAAGCCAGGGAAGGAACATGCTGGCCTATTGAGTTTTTATTTAAAAATAAAATAAATAAAACAATGAATAATAAGTTCTGTTGTAATATTATTCAATTACATTTACTGGGTTTTTTTTTGGCTGTGGTATTGATTTATTATTTGTAGAGAGGTATTTTAGTCCAGTATCTTATCGAGATCATAATTTTGGTATCATGACAACACTAGTTCAGAACACACCTTCTTGATTACATATATTACAATAATAATTCTGTAAAATCACAGTTCTCCCGATTAAAAATCAGGACATTTGAAAAAGGTAGAAAATAATTCATATTTTAATCTGGAAAGTTAGTTTTGAGTTCTGAAACTTGCAGTTTGTTCTTTTAATTGTAGAGTAACATATTATAGTGTAAATATCAAGACAATTTTTATCCTCATTTCATGACTCCTACATAGATATTTACTGAGCACACACTCAAAAATGAGGCCTACCTGGAGGAAAGGTTGGCTGTGGGATACAGCAGCAGGGCCCTGGGCACTCACAATAACCGGCACATGAAAGTGATTGTTGGAAAGCGCTGCAGCCGCACTGGCCACACTGAATGCCTCCGAGAGAGATTCCCAAGACTTCTTACTGAAGATTGAATTCACCAGCTGGATTACCTGATCCTGTAAAGGACAAGTGTAGCAGTTATTTATCTTAAGACAGCACTTCAATTACTTACTGAAACATCAAGTGGTGAAGCACTAAAATAATAATTATTGGCCAAAACCAAAAATTCAGAATACACTTGACCGAAAATCAAAACTAAAAGTTAACTTAATAAATTAAACAAATGGTAACAAATTTAGTAATCAACATTCAAATAAAACAGTTGAACAAACATTTAAACTGCAAATTGTTTTTACATAAACTTTTTAATATAATTAAAGTTTTACACTTTATTGTTGATGAAATTTATTTGTTGATGAAATATAACTTGAAAGTTAAAATGAAGACAACACTATCAGGTTAAGTAAAAATATAATGAATATGTAATAAGTGCACATAATAAAATGCTTCTCTCTATAGAATATTTTTTTCTAGCTTACTAATGGGTTTATGCATAATTAAATAGCTTTCTATTAATTAGTATACAAGCTGTCAAATTAGTTTTTCATTGGCTGAAATACCAATTTACAAGACTAGCTAAATTAATTAGTTTTAAAAATTTATTTAATTAATGACTTTAGTGATTAGCAAATGGCTTTGTATGAGTAGAAACCCTGTTTTTATATATATTTGAGTATATTTGAATGATCATGCTTGACCTCCTCATATCCCTCTGAGACGAGAGATTTATGCATTTTATTTCTGGGAAAAAATCCTCCGATGATATGAAATTGAAATTGATGAAATTGATGATATTTGCGTCATTGGAGGAATTTTTGGCCAGAGGGTAAGGACTACAGTCAGTAGAGGGAGCTATTTCCACATGTTTTTCAGCCTAAGCATGAGGGGGTGGGATAGCACTTACAGCACTTGGCTCAGGGACATTCATGTAAACGGAGTGAGTGTTTCAACATCTCAAATTAATTCCTAAAAAAGTTAAGCTTCCAAAGGCATGAACTGAAAACGCGGCAGACTGAACATGCACTGAGAATCTAAGCATTTTGGGAATTGTTGTCTTTCATTCCCATGAGACAAAAATAATTTTGTCGTCTTTTCTAGTGTTTTCTGTGTTTGTCTAGAAAGCACCAAATTCAAAATGAATTTCACATTTCTACTACATTAATGACCCAGTTTAAATACAGATTCATCTACCCAGCGCTGAAGTACCCCTTAAAGTTGTAGTTTATTTCATCATACCTTCTGATGTACATTTTGTTTACTTCATGCTGTAACTAGTTGTAAAGAAGAAGTCATTTGAAAGTTTTGAAAGACAAAGATCGATCATGAGATGTGAGAATGCATATCGTTATCAATTAAAATTGAGAAATCAATATTGTTAATCGATCACTAGTGTCCACACTGACATGTTTACATGTTGTTTATCCACGTTGTGTGCATGAAATATCAGAAGAGCACTAGTTAAACATCACCGTTTCGGCAAATTATTTCAACCCACTAAAACCATTTAGACCGAAATGGAAATTGCTGTTTCAGAAAAAACTTTTGGTGCATCACTAATATCAAGCATACCGTGCTCACACCATCTGTACTAGAATAAAGTATATTTATTTTAAACTCCAAACCTCTTTCAGGGGGGGCTCCATGTCCACATGATCAGACAGGGCGTATGCAGCAGAAACAAACAGTGCTGTTGCTTCCAGCCCCTCCTCAAACTGAAGATACACTCCTCCTAGATCATCTAAACGGGCAGCCAGATCCTACAATAAGAGTACAGAAATCACACCATAATCAAATAAAATAAAATACAAAAGACAATGCAGGTGACAAAACTAAAAAGTTAGGAATACTAGATTTGTCTTTGGTTTACTTTTAAAAACATTGCTGGGTCATATTTCATCCCAAAATGTACAAATTCTCCAATGTTATTTTAGTACTTCTGTAATCTATTCTCCAGCTTAAAGATGATTGGTCCATGGCTAATAAATCAGAAATTATGTGCTAAATTCTCACACCTCAATCTCTTCCAAGATATCTCCAAGTTCAGCTTGTTGAGAGAGACGAGATGCAGTTTGGAGTGCCAGAATGATTCTGTCAGGAAGAGAGAAAATAAGAGATGTCTCAAGAATTAACTAATAAAGATTGCACAAAGAAAGGGATATGAAGGGATATGTAGGATATGTACTTACGCCAAAACATTATCTTCTTTGGAGATGCGAGCTTTCAGGGCACTGACCACTTCCTGTGAGGCCAGAGGTAACCCAAGCGAGCTGAGAGCACTAACAGACTGATGAATCTGAGATGCAGTGGAGTCCTCACTCACAGTAGCCAACAGCAAATCACGCGTGTCATTTGACACAGAAATCTATCAGGATCAAAATACAGCAAACAAAAGTTATAACAGGACCGCATTTCACAGAAGAGCATTTCACTTCAGCATTCATGAACGTGCATGCAGATTCTTGTACGTCAAGCAAAGATTTTATGCACTTTATGCATACCATATTTGATGACCTTTATGTAGATAATTTGGGAGCAGACATCACAGTTACATCACTGCAGTTGTGCGTGCAGAAAAACAGTGGTAACAAATGAAGGAAAACTGAGATTCATGTAATAAGAGGGGGGAAAAGTCTTCTTGTGCCTTTGGATGTCAGAATTGGAAGACAAAAACGATGGTCTTCATTTTTACAGAATACTGCTGTCGAAGAGACTAAAGCTTGATTTAAACTCGCCATAAAAGTGGCGTTGTTGCAGTGTGGACATTTTGCATGGCAATGTGCACAGCATTTTTTGTAACTTTGATGCAGCTCTGCTTCCGAAGACGCGCGACTTTGAGGTGATTCTGGACGAGCAGGTACATGTGTGCCGGCATCTTACAGGCACCCAGTTTGTGCTTGACTAAATGAATTGCTTACATTTACTAAATGAACCTACACTAGCAGAAACAAGCCATTTTAATTAAAAAAAAGATTCATGTTTACAATTTTTTTTAAATTAGAAGATTAAAAATATTGCCGTAATTTTTACGTGACTATTTGTTTTTTTTTTTGGTGTGGTTTATAATAAATTAAGTATAATTAAACAAGCACCGTCAACATGCATACCTTACACCAGGAATCAGCAATGAAAAGTAGGTTTAGAGGACAATTACTCAGAGTAGCCCCGTAGTTTCAAAGAATGGTACAACCTCAAGAACGTCAAGTGCTCGTAAAGTCAGCAGAGGCTCATGCAGCAGAGCCAGGTGAAAGTATAAACAAGACTCAAGATGCAAGCGTTTATGATTGTAAGCCATTAAATGGACAACCCAGCAAAAGAGTGACTTTCTCTGTTGACTTGTTCTCTGATTAAAGGATTAGTTAACCCAAAAATGAAATAGATGTCATTAAAGGGTCATGAAACCCCAAAACACTTTTTGAGATGTAAACAGATAAACAGAAACAGAAAACACTAAGGGTACTCATTAATGGCATTGATATGTGAAAATAGTTTTTTTTTTTGCATTTTTCAGAGCGATTTCTGTCTTTCGGTTTGAAAAGCTTAGTCGGAGCAACGTCACAAATGCTGACGTTAGCGTGTGCTTTTCGGCCCAAGTATGGGTTGCTGGGGACATGCTGACGTCAACCGCTCCAAACACTGCACTGTAGTATGCATACAAGATGATTTAGTTAATATGCATGAGACAGTCACTTCGGTCAGGCTCGTCTTCCATCATTATTGTAGAGACATGGTGGGGAAGTTTTGGAAGCAGCGTACGGAAAAGTCAAGGAGGAACATGAGGCGTTATGCTGATATGAAGTAACGTAAGGGCGCCGAGTGAGCTGTAAGCGGGCGCCGTCTGTGGAAGCCTTTGCTACAAAGGCTCGGTAAAGTAAAATTAACTTGAGCAATCGCACGCCAAACCTGCAAGCGTTGACTATCTAATTTATGTCAGGAGTGCAAAATAACAAATCTGTAGGCTAATGAACAATATTTTTGTTGAAATATCAACAAGAATCAAAAGCCACGTCCTCTCCATTTTATTTGTGGTCACAGACATGCACTAAACCGCATGTGTTCGGGCTCTTAGTGAAACAGTGTGCATCTTTGGACAAATATAGATTTAGCTGCCGAGTGACAGCGCAGATCGTCACGGCAACCCAGCGTGCGTTGCTCTGTTCTTCAGATGCGTGGTCGAGACTATGAAGCCTCAAACCCCTCGCTTTTACCCCGATCTAGAATTTCACATCTCTGTCGCATCGCATGTTCATGGGTGGTTCACGTTCTCTTATGTCTGCGCGTTGTTCATCTTGCCAAACAGCGTGCATATTTGGACAAATATAGTTATCACGTTTGCAAAATATTTCATCATGCAGAATAACATTTATTTTAATTTCTCACTGAATTATGCTGGTTTGAAGAGCTGAATGATTTGCGATCTCTGCTGCACGCCACTCATAGCTCTCTCATTCGCTGTACTCATCCCTCATTTAATCTCACTGTGGTAAACAATGCCAACGTGAACCAAGAACATGTCTCAATACCGCTGTAACTGCTGCTGTTGGTATCGCTATTCTTAATGCACCTAATGACACTCCCCTATTTATGCAAACCATTCCCTCTTTCCACACAATACCATCCCACCTTTTCATAGTCGACCGCTCCTCTTTTTAGAAGCCTTTTCAAATCGAAGGTGTGAAAAAACAACACTGCAGCAGGGGGGTTTCATGACCCTTTAATGACTCACCCTAATGTCGTTCCTCACCCATAAGACCTCCGTTCATCTTCAGAACAGTTTAAGAAATTTTATATTTTAGTCCCAGAGCATATGCAGTCTATGCACACTGTACTGTCCATGTCCAGAAAGGGAATAAATTATCAAAGTAGTCCATATGTGATATCAGTTGGTTGATTAGAATCTCTTGAAGAATCAAAAATAAATTTTGGTCCAAAAATAACAAAAACTATTACTTTATTCAGCAGTAGTCTACTCTTCCGCGTTTGTTTTCAAACCTCAAATAAAGATTCAAACTACCAATCAGTGAATCGATCAATGATTCGGCTCGCCAACTTCACATGATTTCAGCAGTTTAGATCACGTGTCAAACTGCCAAAATCACATGACATTGGCGATCCGAATCATTGATCGATTCACTGATTCATGGCCGTTTGAATCTTTTGTTGAGGTTTGAAAACAAACGCGGAAGAGAAGACTTAAATTCGTATTTTTTGATCTTTCTGTACCAAAATGTATTTTCGATGCTTCAAGAGATTCTAATCAACCAACTGATGTCACATATGGACTACTTTGATGATGTTTTTATTCTCTTTCTGGACATGGACAGTATAGTGTGCATAGACTGCATATGCTCTGGGCATAAAATATAAAATATCTTAAACTGTGTTCTGAAGGTGAACGGAGGTCTTACGGGTGTGGAACGACATTAGGATGAGGAGTTAATGACATCAATTTTATTTTGGGGTGAACTAACCCTTTAACATGACAGATGGCAGCAGTTATATTAAGCTGCTGTCAATTTAAGAGCTTACACACAGATCTGATATACTGTTCCACAACTGAAATATGCTAATGAAACCTGCAATGATTACCCTACAATCAAAGCAAGAACATGATCAAAATGTTCACATATGCAGTTCATTGGGGACTTAATCTATTAACCCTACAGTTTTAGTATAATATAATATTCAATTTTTTTTTTTTTTACATAGATAACATTTAAACCTTTTCAAATTAACATTTAAAATAAACCATCTCCCAATTCTGACTTTTTTTACTCGCAACTGCAAGTTTATATCACAATTCTGAGAAAAAGAATTGCAGAATATAAACAATAAATATGTGGGTATTGAGCATAATGTTACTCATTCCTGCAGGTTTTGCGCGTTTGGAGATACACAAATATGGACCCTTACACAAACTGTGATGATGCGTTTGGGTCATCAATATTATAAACCCTGCAACGGTTTTTGTATTTTCACTTTTTTAAATGTTTATGTACATTTATAACACTAACAGTTTGTATGACTTTTGCATCAAATTACAATAAACAACTTACTGCAGCTGTTAGGGCGTTTCTAATACAGGTCTATGGGAGTGATGGTAAAAATAACATCTTTCTCTCTTTTCACTACCGTTATCAATCTTACTCTTTTTAAAAGTTGTGAAATAAAACTGGAAATGGGTCTGTTGCGTCATTGACTTCAGACCCTGGTTTTATTGGTCAATGGCGCAGTGGTTTTCAATTGCCTCAAAATAGCAACATGCCAACAATGCACCTGAACGCACCTTTTTTAGACCAGCACGCCCATGGCTGCAAATGCATTTGCTACTTAAAGGTGGGGTAGGTGCTTTCTGGTAACTGTTGTTGTTATTTCAAATCACCAAAACAAACATGTCCCTACCCCCCAAAAGGGTCTTGGCCCTATTTTGATAGCTCTGCCCCACATATACGTAACCCAAGCAATGCTCGATAGTACACAAGCATGACAGTCCACCTAATGGCATATTACAATTATAACCAGATTAAGTTATATAGAACATGAAAAGAGGAAAAACATATATTAGGAGTATAATATCTTACTTGTCGGACACATTTTGTGAGCTGACGCTTGAAGCAGACAGTGAGGAGATTAAGATGCTCCATACAGTGTGGAAATGAACGGGTATTCATCATCGCTGAAGTGAGCCACAATACAAATCGCAAATGGACAAACAAGCGAACATGACATGCGAGCATATTCAAACAAAAGACAGCATATATTAATTATCGGCTAATGTCCGTCATGCGTGACGTGTTTTGAATAATTACGCCCACTGAGCGCTCTCTCATCATCATTAGTAGACACGCCCCTTACCTGCTGATTGGCTACAAGTTTGTTATTGACTCGGCCCGAGTCAGTTTTGTAAAACAGTTTTGAAATCAATCAATCAACTTTATTTTTATTGCGCTTTTACAATGACGATGGTTTCAAAGCAGCTTCACAGTGTTAAACAGGACAATATAGCAACAAAATTTGATTTGGCTGTACAGTCGTTCTGGAGAAAACGATGTTATCAGCTTATTTTAATTTATCATTTAGCGACTGCACCCCCTGGTGGCAGCTCGCGTACCCCACTTTGGGAATCCCTGTTGTAGAGGCTTGTTTCGCCACTAGTTGACGGCAGCAGGGTATATACAGCAATCCTTAAGTTAAATTTACTACTTTTTAATACCTTTTTTAGTACCTTCAGAATATTTTTTTTAAAACCATCATGACACTGAATTGCAGGTGATAATCAGGGACCTTTCTATTATTTACACAGATTTGGACATATATAACATACAAAAAAGAATAGATTTAGAATCGACACCAGGAGGAAATCTGTTATCATTCAGACAGTAAAATACATCTCAACATTCACAAAGGTTGGTTAAGGAGAAGCATTACTGCATACACATCTGATTTACATTAATAATTAGCAATTCAGCAAATAAATTATTTGGTGTTTTTTTTCCAACAACAAAATCTGAGCCAAATATTACATTTCTATAACTGTGATAAGTTGTTAAATTTTTTCAAAATACTAAAAACTAGTCAATCGATTAAAAACTTTAACTAAATTAATCACACATTTTTTCTGTGATTAATCGCAATAAAAAAATGTTTTTGTACGTCGTTTTTAATGTTTTTTAATATAATGATTTCACAGTTAATCAAATTAATGTAGAAACAACATAAAGACATTATATTACTTGTTTAAAGGGCATCTTTTTATGAATGAAGGCCAGTTTTACTGATATTAATACAGCTACTGATTTTTTTTTACATTTATTATTAGGCTTCAAAAATATAACAGTTTTTAATTTGAGTAAAATTAAAACAATGCTAACATAAACCCACAATAAATGTCATGTTTGCCCTTCCTGTCTTAAAGGTTAGGAAATATACAGAAATTTAATAAAGTTATCAAAGTTATATGCAGTCTGCACTGCATAAACTATAAATTAAATAGTTAATCCTTATTAAAGCAACAAAAGTTATTTAGTCAAGCGCAGCGAGTCATTTTCTCTGTTCCCTTTGTTCTTTAACTTTACTGACAGGAAGCTTTATTGGCTGCTGTCCCTTTAAGAGCAGACAGACACGCGGATCTCACTGTTTACTGTCTATGGATCGCGCCTCATTCTCTCACAACTCTTTTTGTTCATTTTAGACTTTATATAAATCATTTAAGATTGCTCTTATGAGGATAGTCGTTGAAGATATGCCTTGAAGCAAGTCTACAATAAAACGTAAGCCAGCCACTTCTGTTGAGCGCGCAGTGCTCTGAGATGATGCCGAACGACCGCTGAATATGACGTCAGCAACAAACACACGTTGAGACGGAGACGAAAGATCTTTGATTATGTGCCCAGATATGCTAAAGCCCATATTTAAACGAACTAACGTGAATTTGATTTATCACTTTTTAATACTTTTTAAAACCCTGCGGACACCCTGGGCTGGATGAAGCACACGATTGTTTCTGGGCCTGGTGTCTATAAAAGCTTTTTTTTGACTAACGAGGAAGTTTTACAGCTCTGAAATTTACAGAATCTTATATTACCTAGCATGACGTGGTCATACTCAATTCTAGTCAAAATATGTCTGATACTGCTCCATTGGGATGTAATCATGGGGCGTGTTTCAACCGAACAAGGAAAGACATCAATTGGATAGACCTACAACCAATCAGCGCAACAAACATATCGTGTGTGTGTGTGATATATATATATATATATATATATATATATATATATATATATATATATATATATATATATATATATATATATATATATATATATATATATATATATATATATATATATATATATATATATATATATATATATATATACATACATACATACATACATACACACACACACACCCAGGAATGCGAATTTTAGCAGGCAACCTTGCCAAAATAACACACTTTACCCCCCAAAGACATTGCGCCCCATTAGATTTATGGGTATGGCCTTTCATTTTTACATTATATTTTATTTTCATTTCATTGAAACACTAAAAATGTTTATGAATATTAGCTGTACTATTGTCTGTACCTTTCACTGAGAGAAAGCACGTTATCAGTATGTTTTGGGGAGCATTCTGATTAGAGCTGGAACTCAACCAACTCGAACCTTGGAGAGACTGTATCTGTGTATGTGCGTAATATTCTGTGTTACAGATCAGTATTGGAGGTGGAATACGGGCATTCTTAAAAGATGGGAGGACTTGTTGTTCTGGGCAAGCTGGCACCTGCTCCAGAACTGGAAGTTGCCTAATTCCGAGGTGACATCGTCAACAAGCGATCCATGGACACGTTGCATCGGATTTACTGACTATGTGTGGAAATTTACCATGACAGTATTTTCTCTTAGCCAATCAAAATCATTCAACTTACAGCAATGACATGACTAGACCTTGAAACTGTTTTAATAGTACATTTTTTCTTTAATTAATTGCACTCCTGACTTGTTCTTCATTTTTCATAACTGGTCTTGGGTCTTAAACATTTATCCCCTAACAGCTTACTCTTTAAGACAGTGACTTACAGGCATCTACAGGCCATTTTAGTTTATTTACAATATCACTTAAAGGAACACTCCACTGTTTTTAGAAATAGGGCTTATTCAACTTCTTTCCTACATTTAGATATGCGGACACTGGGCAAACATTTTTATCTCAGTGCATGTATTGTTTTAGTTTGGCAGGGTCGCCGCTAGCTTAGCATAATGAATGGAATCCTATGTTGCCAGCTAGCATGTCCCGAGTAAGTGTGATCAAAAATCAAACAAATATCTAATTACTTCTTGTGGCCTGCATATCCACAATGAGTACAAATAGTGATGCAGATTAAGACTAGGCGATTTCCAAGGCAGATATTGACTTGGGACTATATAATGGGGAAGCACAGGCGAAGCACTGCTACCTGGGCACAGAGATATCACGCAACACATTGGATCGCTCAACAGCCAGAGGACGTGAGAATGAGAGCCGTGATATCTCTGCACCCAAGTAGCAGTGCTTCATCTGTGCTTCCCAATAATATAGTCCCAATTTAATATCTGCCTAGAAAATCGCCTAGCCTTAATCTGCATCTATTTGTACTCGTTGTGAATACGCAGGCCACAAGTAATTAGGTGGGGTTTTTTTTGGATCACTGTTATTCGGGATATGCTAGCTGGCAACATAGGATTCCATTCATTATGCTAAGCCAAGCTAGCAATGATCCTGCCAAAAAAATGCATTTGCCCACATATCTAAATGTAGGAAAGATGTTGAATAAGCCCTATTTATATAAACGGTGGAGTGTTCCTTTAAATTTACCATCATTGCATATTTCTCTATTGAATTTTTTTATTATTTAAAGGGATACTCCACCGTTTTTTCATATTAAACCATGTTATTTATTCCCTTAACTAAGACGATTTGATACATTACCCCTCTCGTCTCAGTGCGTGCACTTAAACGCGCTGTGACATTTTGATAGCACTCAGCTTAGCCTACTAAGGCCAGTTCATTCATTAGGTACCAAACAGAGATCAAGTTAGAAGCGACCAAACATCTCCACATTTCCCCTATTTAAATACAGTTACACGAATATTTGAACAACCAAGTATGTTGACAAAATAAAACCTGGTGCTTTCTAAGTGGGTTAAAAAGGATAACTATAATGTATGACGGAATAGCATTTTTCAGAGTACTTTGACTTTGCACAGTAAAAAGTCACACCTGAAAAATCCTCCCCCTATTGACAGAAACAAGAGAGTGAGGCCCCGTCCACACGAAGCCAGCGCTTTCCCAATCCGATCTTTTTTCCCCCTTGTTTCAAGTCATATCTGCGTCCACATGAGATTAACGAAACTGACTAAAAACGATGTATTTTGCATGCCAGGCCAGTGTGTGGCGCTGTAATTCTGCCACAGAAATACACTAAAAACGGAGAAGAAGAGTTGTGGCTAGCAGGGGTATTGCAGTGGTCGGAGGTGAGGCAAAATCTCACAATAAAATAACAATAAATAAATTTGCTACTTAACAGATGTGTTTTATTAATGCCTACACATACCCCAACCCAAAACATACCCTTACAATAATGCAGATACGTTAATTAAATGACGCGATATTGATGTGCGCATGCCCAGTGCCCGTAGTTGTATCCCTTAACTCTTTCACCGTGCTGGACGTAGTGTGATGACATCACCATTTCAGAAAATATACGGATTCGCTGTACACACGAAAACGGGAGATGTTTTCAGATTTACCCACTTTGGGACCCGGTTTCAGAAAATATCAGATTCATGCTTCTAAAACGCCGGATCCGTGTGGACAAAACGCTGATATGGTACAAAATGTATACATATACAGCTAAACGCGTCTCCGTGTGGACAGGGCCTGAGAGAGGATTTTTCAGGTGTAATTTTAACTGCGCAGAGTGGCAGTACTCTCAAAAGTGCTATTTCGCCATACATTACAGTTATCCGTTTTAACCCGCTTAGAAAAGCACCACATTTTATTTTGTGTCACCATATTTGGTCGTTCAACTATTCGTCTAACTGCATCTAAATAGAAGAAAAACATAGAGGTGTTTGGTCGCTTCTAACTTTATATCTGAGTCTGTTTGGTACCTAATGAATGAACTAAGCTTAGTAGGCAAAGCGCTATCAAAATCAGAGTGATTAAGTGAACAATGGACCAACGAGAAGGTTCAGGCTTTATTAAGTATATATGCGGAGGATGAAATCCAGTGGGCCCTGGGGCCTGTACCATGATGGTAGTTTAACAAACTCAGGGTTAAAGGATTAGTTTCGAGTTGACAAAACCAAACCATTGTATTAAGGCTTTGTTGGTCCCATGATGCTGATCATCAGCTTTCTTTGTCAACTCAGGCTTTGATCCTGACTTCAGGAGTTTAGCTGTGACATCAGCAGTGAACAGCCAATCACACGCTGTGGAACTGAGATTCACTTCTCGCGAGACAATCAGTGAGATTAATTTCTCTCTTCTGCAGAATATTGCATGATTGAAAAATATTAAGAATAAAAAATAAAAAAAATACACAGCAAGAAGAAAAGCTGTTTATGAAAGAGGACAACTTTAAGAAAAAATTGTATACGTCAATGCAAGTAAAAGTTATGAAGTTAGTTTAGTTGATATAGAGAAAATAAAACATTTAAGCTCAGTGAGCATCTTTTTTTATAGGCTATTTTTATTTATTGATTTTAAAACTTTGTCCATATGACTTTATGCAGGTGATGTTATTTATATGACTTATGTATTAATTTTAACAAAGTGCCTATTAATGATTGATTAACTAAAATGATAAATGTGTAATTGATTTAAGGTATAATAATTACATAAATTATAAGTAAATCATTCAAAATTAATATTATTATAAATAAGCATTGTTAAAAGCAAGACGCTTTAGTCTTTAAAAACCATTTGCTATGTAATGACCTTTAATTTGGAGCAGAAACAGGGGGAGTGGCTTTACTGCATCAGAGGTGTGTCACTTTACTCACAGCTGATTGGCCCAATTTCAGTTTGAGATCTCTAATCCAGAACATAACCTGCCCTGGAGCAGGTTAGCCGTGGAGCATAAGTTACTATGGCGATGAACACAGCTAAAAGCCAAACCACTTTAATGGTACCTAAAACCCAGGATTGGCACAAACTAAGCTTAAACAAATCAGGCTAGCCAGCTAAACCAGCTTCATGGTACAGGCCCCTGGTCTGGAAAGTGGCAAGCAGACCTACGTCACCGGACTAATCTTCACAGTACTTTAGATTGCGATGGAAATACAGACAGCAGCAGGTCTGGAGGGAAAAAGTTCCTGGGACAAATTGTTTACGGGTAATTATGGTGGAAACAGGGCTAATTTAAGCATTGATGCTGACTGGGTTATGTGGCACAATTTAGGATTTATTTAGGGACTGAATGTTCTAAGATTGTGCAGTTGAAACAGCCTTTAAAATGGCTGACTCACTGGTGAGTGCCCTGACTACTGAACTAGGGAGCTGATTGCAACAACCAGTAAAAAAAGGAGAGAGATTATGTATTTTACCTCACATCCAGAGAGAGCTTGGCTGGCTTCTGCCGCATAAAACAGCGACTCAATGCTAGAGGGTTCCAAGTTTGACTTTATAAACCTGCATGTCTCCTGAGGTAGAGGAAAGACAAAATCAGAGATAGTGATAAAGGCTTACTAACAAAATACAACACTATTAGAAAATTAGTATTTCACCAATATGAAAGTTTTTTTTTTTTTCTTACATCTGCATCCGCAACAAAGATTCCCAACTTGCTAAGTCCAACAACAGAGTAGTAAGCAGATTTGAGGTCAGTGAGGGGTTGGCTCAATACAGCCTGGAGTCTGGCCACATCGGTGGTGGTCAGATGATGGGACGGCGTCAGGGTCTGGGTCTCAAAAACCAGGGACAGGACCAGCAAGCTGAACAAACCTTCAAATGGATACATGTGTAAACTGAATGCAGTTCATATGATGACACATCAGCCTTTTAGGGAGACTACATGCAAGGAAGCGTTTAGCTGCTAGGAAGGCATAAGGTGCATTTTGTGGCTGTGGAAAGAGCTGGGTTGTTTGAAACCAAGTGAATTCTGCAAATTGGATGTCTGATGGAACTTTTTTTTTTATATATACTTTTGCCCTCACAGAGTATTTACTAGCAGATTATATATTCATGCATATTCACCACAGAAACACACAAGACTTTTCCAGGCCTAGAAACCAAAATATTCAAATTCCCAGCTGGAACCTTAGAATAAGTGACCTTATATTTAGCCTTTTATAAACCAACAAACATAAGAACTTTACGAGTTAAATAACAGAAATGACACGAGCACTATATGCTACCATAATCAGAAGCTAACGTTATAGTACTACGTTGCTACTGATAACGAGACTGCACATTTATAATAAAATTGCTACTGACTTTGGACAAATACTACTTTATAAATAATAATATGTATTAATATATAATATGTATTAATATAAGAATAAATTAAAGTAACGTTACTGATAGACTGACTTGTGAAAGCTGTCTGCAAGTACTGTTCGACTAAAATTTGATAAACTGCATTCATTCACAACAATTTAAAAGACATCAGTAACGCATGACAGTTTGTTCTTAATTTGTTTTAATAAACAAATATTAAATAACAGCATGAAAACGTGCAAAAATGACACTTACTGAGATGAGCCATGTCTCCTACTGCAGCGTCACCAAAAGCTCAAAGAACTTCCGGGACACGCGGATGAAACCTATTTCACCGGTGTAGGGTGAGCTATGTGTTCATGTGATCTACTCAAATGTATCAAAAAATTAGAAATTAGAAAAATTACCAACTCAATGATATAGACTATTTGTACAATACAAAACGTGTATTTAATAAAAATCTAACTTTGCAAATATGTAAAAATGTCGGAAACGGGGATAACATTGAGCCACAAACACCCCTACATGCTATATGTGGTGTGAGCCAAGTCATACAACAATGAATGAAACATGAGTGATGTTAATACATGTATTTATAAAGGTATTTTGTATAATATTGTACATTAAAATTAATATCTTTCAGAAATTATCATGATGATACAGTTTTCGTGAAAATTAAAAGAGACTCTCGCACCGGAGGACCGAGGGTGTCCGCGTTGTGCTTTGTGTCTGTTTGTGATTGGCCTCTTCAGTACTAGTTCTCCTTCCAGCCAACCAGATACGTTACAGGATAAATATGTATGGCAAGCCGTTTTAACGTTTAATCCTTAAAACTTACAAGTTTTCATTGTCGGGGCTAACACGTTACACTTGTGTTACGTAATCAGATTGCTTTCATTCAGGTATACAACAAAATATCTGAGTTATTTTTTCAAATGAGTAGCCTAATGCCAGTTATTTTGTTTTCCCATTTGTTGAGAAAATTGTAAGTGCAGAGGCATTGTGTATAAACATCAGGGCTCTACATAGTGCCCATTTTGGGCACATTTACGCCTGAAAATTACTGTGTGCGACTAAATAAAAATATTTAGGCGCACAGGTGCAAGTGACCCGCTCGATTCTCATTAATGGATGTGTGTAATACAATCAGAATAAAAACTATAACTCCCAAAGTGCATCAACACTGAGAAACTGTTAGGCTACATTTCCTACTGCAATCAACTGCTTTTCATGCCTTCAGTGAGCAGAATAAGTGCAAAAACGTGTGCGACGGACAGACTACACTTCAAACAACGATTGTTTACAAGGTGAAATGGGTCTGAAGAGGCAGCCATGCGCACTTTAGCTACCAGACGCCTCGTTATGATGATTTACAGCCAAATCAAAATTAACTGGAAATACCACATTTGGATTATCATAAACAAGCTCAGAAATGAACGGATGCTTGGGGCAAAAATGCCATCAAAAAATAATGTATTAATAATACATTTAGAAAGCCCTTGAGTTCTTGAGTTTAATCTTTATCACACATGCTGTTTAAAAAAATTACTAAATTTAAAAAATGAGTAAGTATATCATGAAGATTTTTTTCCAAACCGTGTTTTTGTCTTATTCTGAATCACTATGGTACACATAAAACAAGTTTTTATATTCCCGCTGTGGATTAGCACAGAATCTGCACGACTCGCCATAGACACAAACAGAGAGAAGTAGATCCGGCTGCAATGTTTTTGCGCAAGACGCATGCGGTTCTGTTTATGAAGCGTCAAAAGTCACGGCTTAATTGCTTTTGCTCCGAGTACTGGTATGATTGCATATGTGGTACTGATCTTGTACAAAAGTCCAATAGACAAGTTGATATTAAGTAACAAGGTTTTAGCCACAACACTGTCTATTTAGTGAAAATCAAAGCCTCACCAGTCCAGAACTAATTCGCATATCAAAGCGATTCGATTCAAATGAACCTGTGTTTTGAACTATTGACTGAATGAATTCCTGCCACCTACTGGCGGTTTTATTTTCATATTTATACTTTGCATGGACTTTTTATTTAAAATATTAAACTTTTAAAGTTTATTTTGTACATATTTCTAAATTAAAAAACTTACATGTAAAAAATTCATACAACATTATTTACACATGTAAATGTATCTAAATCCCACTTCAGATGGATCTGAAAAATTGATCTTTTGATGCATATCTCATTTGACTGGAAACAGTCTGATTAGGTCTAATTGTTGCAACTGAATTTATTGTTTAAATTAACATTTGTCGTGGTAAAATTTTAAGTGTTTGTGTAGAGTCATGCAGAGCCATGCACAGTCATGCTTAGTCATTCAGAGGTCAAAAGGTCTTGAAGCATCTAGCCTGATGTTGGAGGGAGACTCCTTCCTTAAGGGGGATTATATCTTGAACTAACGGGTTGACTATGTAAGATACATGGTGTGCGTGACATACATTGAACCTGTGAGATGAGATACATTGGGGTGCGTATGATCAGATATATGGCCTATGTGACATCCTGACTTAAACGGCCTGTATGGAAAGTACTGAGGGGGGAGGATGCTGCCAACAGTATAAAAGATTATGACTTCTGTTATGACTTCAGTTAACACTTGGTGTTAATTTGCATTTTAAACTGCACTTTATTGACCAATGTCTTGCTGCTGACCTTCAATAATTTAGTTAAACCAAAAATTACTTTTTTTTCTGGTGAAGTGTTAATATTTTTCTCCTGTGCCCCATTTTTCCTTAATCCAGAAGTGTAGCACAGCTGAAAGGTTTGTTTGAACTGCGCCCTCTAGGCATAGCTCACACAATTAAGCTGTGCCTGAGGCTTATTATTTCAATTGTGGTGTGAAAGGGTCTTTACATTTGTTCAAAAATATAACTCTTTTGTTATATAAAAAAAGAAACAGCCTAGGTGAGTAAAAATTGTGCAGGAATGACATCACTTTGTAGGTTCCCTTTCACTGGTTCCCTTGAAAAAATCTAGTAATATTTTCCCATATGCTTTTGGATTATCGCAAATAATAAGCTCAATGATCGCGAATGTATTTCTGTCCAATTAAAACAAACAATATTATTTGTCTATTGTACATAGAATAATACTTCCATACAGAGACACATAGCTCTTCATTTTGAAATGAGACATGGCCATTGTATAACAGTATCGTCTTCACCATTCGTTTTTGCTTGGACCCTGATAATCGCCACTTGTCGTTGACTGTAACTATAGGCTAATCAATTTTAAATTGCAAATTCACAGGATATATAGTTAACTTCAGCATTGAGTATTTAATAGCTTAAGGGCACTGGAACTTATTACAAGTACACTGGGAGTATTTGTAGGTCAGGGGTTTTCAAACTGTTCATGCACCAAGGCACTGCATATTTTAGATGTTTCCCCTGTTGGACACACCCAGCTTAGGGCATGGAACACTTTACTAATCAGCTGATAATTCAAGAAATTCCAAGTCATTTGTTGTCATTTACTGGTAAAAACTGGTTCATAATGTAGCAGCTAGCATTCTTACAAGAACTTATGACCATATTAGCCCAGTTCTGGCAACACTTCATTGTCTCCCTATTAAACATTGTATACATTTTAAAATCTTGCTAATTACTTACAAAAGCCCTAAATGTTTTATCCCCTCACTACTTGAACATGCTCAATGCAATAGTCGGTCTTATCTATTGCGAGCTCAGAATTCTGGCCTGTTGATAATACCTAGAATATCAAAATCAACTGCAGGCGGTTGATCCTTTTCCCATTTAGCACCTAAACTCTGGAACAGTCTTCCTAGCCTTGTTCGGGAAATCTGTAAGTCTATAGCTATGCTCACATTTTTTTCCCCTATTACCATTGATTACTGATGTCATTTAGTAGGAATTTAGAAGACCTCAGACTGATACCACTTTTGCCATGTAAAGTTGTGGGGTATCACATTGTTCGTGTCTAATTGGATTTTATGTGGTGTGTCCAGAAAAAGCAAACGTATAGACATCAGAATACCAAGAGTGAGATGAATACCCTGAAGATTTTAAAATCTTTTGGCCAGACTGAAAAAAAAGTTCCATCAATCTGATAAAAGAGCTCCATTAGAACATACCAGGAAAGAGGGAAAATAATATTGTTAATGATGACAGATAAACCAATAATAAACCAAAACAGCAGAAATAATGAAAAGGTACTAAAATTTAATAATCTTAAAAGCCAGAACATCTTTTGACAGAAAAACACGAGGAAATAATTGGTTTAGTACAATATATTTCGGTCTCGATAGGCATAGAAATCAATCATTCCTTCCCCCACTTTTTACACTATAAAAGGCCCGTTTACTTCTGAAACAGTTTTTATGAAACAGAATGGCATTAGAATATGATATTAGCTAGGAATCCATGTGACTGAATACAAAATATTGTCACATTGGGAATAGGGCAGTACTTTCTGATGAGTGTCCATAGTTGTCAGCAAAACAATATTTATATACATGTTTGTCATCTATAGACATTTACACATTGTACCAAGAATGGAAGTACAACTTATGATTAGAAACAATTGAACTAGACATCATTTACAACATCTACACTTAAAGATGGCCATGCTGATAACTGGATATTGAACGCTGTCATCCTCCATGTCCTTGAACATGCAGTATTGCACAAATGAATACTGTTAAGTCCGATTTCTCGCCCAGCTTTTTCAACAGATGAGACCATTGAAAAGCACAGAGTTCAAGAGTTTATGAAAAAAAAAAAAAAGTAAAAAAAAATTTGTGGTAAATTTTCTCCTTTGTCTCGGTCAAGTTATGATTTCTGAACAGATGTACCCATGGGTTTTTAGAGGAAGTTGAAGGATTTTAAATATTGCCACCAGATTTTCAATCCCAAGGTCTTATGTGGCAACTGAAAAGGTCTTATGGTGGTTCATTTTTATTATTATGTTCATATAAGGTTTAATTTCTTCATCAGCCACACGGTCAGTGATGTAAAAAATCCGGAAGGTCAGGGAAATGTTGAGCTGTTCTCAGTTTAACTGAAATTGCTTATGGGAAATTGAGTTTTTCCTCAAATTTTTCTGCCAACATAAAGGGGATGTAAAGAAAGTTGTGACTGGTGCTCTTGCTTGCTATGTCCGGAGCTGTTTTGAGTCAGTAAGTCAGCTGTTCCATTGAATCACTCATTGAGGATGGGAATGCTGGCATGATCCAAACAAGCTAACAGTTCTTCATTACAGCATTCTGCAGAGAGAAAGCAAATACACATTAAATCCCATTAAATGCATTTACTTTCACAAGGCCAACAAATGTCATGTTAACTGCTATAGCCTGAGCAACTGCTGTCCTCTAGTGGACACATTTGGTAAACAATCAATTTATTGAAGATGTGTACAGAAACTGTACAAGCAAATGTATTGGTACATATCAGACCCTTCAATGCTGGAAAACTTTGCTGGAATGATGATTAAAACCTTCTACTGCAAACAGATGTGTTAATGTATTTTTTAGCAAATTTCAGCATTAAACAAACTTTACTTGCATCTGCTTTGAGTCGTGTGCAGTGGTGAATGCTGAAACCTAATGGGCACCATTATAAAGAAGCTGTTGTGGTGAGTGTGGTATGAAACAGGCTTTTCTGCTTTAAAATTCTGTTTTATACTGGCCAAATTATTTGGCCTGAGCAATATATCAGTCTACAAAAAGGGTGGGAGAGTAGGAGGGAGAGACTTTGACTAAACAGATGTACAACCACATTTCCAGAAAAGAAGAAAAGATAGGACATTTTGTAAAATGCAATAAAAGCAAGAATCTGTGGTTGTTGATTCTCTTTAACCTTTATTCATCTGACAAAAAAAATAAAAAAATAAAATCTATTTTTACTGACATTATTTTGATGGCTGAAAAAAAAGTTAGGACAGGGACATGTGTCCTACTGTGTCACATCACCTTTCCTTTTATTTACACTTTTTACTGGTTTGGGATTTTTGCCCAATCTTCCCTGATACAAGACAGCTGCTCAATAGTCCATGGTTGTCTTTATCCGATTCTCCTTATCATGATGGGCCAAAACATTTTCAATAGGAGACAGATCTGGACTACACACTGGTAAGCCAACCACACAGTTTTAGCACATGAGGCATGACAATAATATAGAGTTTTCTGGGGCCTCAAAGCGCTTTACATGAATTTACAATATCTTGCTTCCCAGGGAAATATGTCATCTTGATGGCAGTTTAAGTCTCCTTACAATCCCAATACTTCTCCACATCAATGGTACCTTCACACCTTTTGCAAGTCACCCATGCTGTTTGTGCTGATGCACCCCTATACCATGACAGACGTTTGCTTTTGCACTTGGCTGTCATTGATGAAAGTCTCAGCAAATGATGCTGCTGATCTCAGCTGATGATCAGCAAACTTTTCCACTCTCTTTTGAATCATCAGATGAGCTCAGGCCCAGAAAATTTGGCAACATCTCTGTATAGAAATTTGTATAACTTTCTTTTTGCGTAACAGAGAATTAGGTTGCATTTCTTTATGCAGTTGATTCACCTACATATTGTGGACCATTCAAAACTTCAAAGGTCAAAATAAAGGAGCAAGAGCACTCTTTGATTTTATTGCACTTTACAAAATGTCCCAACTCTTCTTGAAATAGGGTTGTACATTCATAAATTAATGATGTAACGGTGACATGACAGACCTGGCACAGAGCTGCTGCTGGCTCTACAGGAGGATACAATTGGATTTCTTTTTTGCTTTCTTCTTTTCCACCGGTGTTTTCCTGTTAATTTGCCTGACCAAGTCATAGAAGATCTGCAATGTGCAAAAAATATATTCATGAAGTACTCAATATGAACATGAAACTACTGGGGTATGTTCTAAATGGGATACATGTCAAGAAAGTATATGAAACATGCTCACATCAAGGACATTGATCTTTGATTTGGCGGAGGACTCTAGAAAGGCACAGTTGTTCCACTGCCGGGCCAGATTTTGCCCCTGTTCTTTACCCACCACCCTCTCGTCCTCCAGATCACACTTATTACCCACCAGTATCATCGGCACCTATAGTCGGAAAGAAGGAGAAAAGGCAATTATGTGGATCTATCATTTGGCCATGGACACTTAAAGGGTTACTTCAGCGATTAGCATATGGCTTTGTATCAGTAGAAACCCTGGAGTATATTCAAATAAATGTGCTTTCCCCCCCTCATATCCTCCTGAGACAAGAGATTTATGCATTTTATTTCTGGAAAAATTCCTCCTATGATGCAAATTGACTATATTTGCATCATAGGAGGAATGTTTGGCCAAAGGCTAAAGACTACAGCCAGCAGAGGGAGCAATTTCCGCATGTTTTGAACCTGCGCATGGGGGATGGAGATTACACTCATAGCTCAGATCAGCTCGCAGCTACAGGCACTCATTTAAACGGAGCTATGGTGAGCAATGTAAGTCTTTTAACTTCTCAAATTAATTTCTATGAAAGTTAAGCTTGCAAAGGCATGAACTGAAACGCGCCAGACTGAACTTGCGTTGTGAATGTATGCAGCGAGTGTAGTCGTGATTACCTCAGCTGTCATCACGAGAGCTTAGCTCATTTATCTGACTCCTGCAGTTAGTGCTCAGTGCTATGATACTCTCGCAGTGACTCACTCATTATATTGAACAGACATGTTCAGTTTTTAATTGTAGTGTCTTCTCCAACTCAGTCACAGTAATCAAGTTGGTGGCTTTGGGAATGGCCTCACAGGGCAGCGAAGCATTCTGGGAATTGTAGTCTTTCATCCCCATGAGACAAAAATACATGTTCTGTCTTTTCTCAGTCTAGAAAGCACCAAATTCAAAAATAATTTCACATTTCTACTACATTGATGACCCAGTTTAAATATACAGATTCATCTTCCCAGCGCTGAAGTACCCCTTTAACGTTACTGTAGTGTAAAGCAGAGCAGGACCGAGTGTTGTGGAGCTGAGTACGGCCGCTGGAGCGATTGTTATACAAACACACGGCTCGCGGGTACCAGGACTTTTATTATGACAGGATGGGACACAGTCGCCGGGTGCGCGCACTTCCGCTTTTTCCGGTCAGGTAAAGCAGCTCTGTTTATCATATAAGATACATTTAAGTGCGTTTAAAATTAAGTTATGACGTTCCTCTGTGCGTTCTCTCTGCAGTTTTTGCATATTTAGATTTTATCCAGATGTTTTTGTTTTTTTAACAGCAAAAAAAAAAAAAAAAAAAAATTGTTTACAGAAGCATCACAGAACGCTCTGGCTGCACCATAACTCCACAGGGTGCTCATTTGGAGAGTGAGATGATGCACTTCTATTTTTCCCTGCATCCATTTTAAAAGCCTTGACTAGGGATGGCGAAAACAAATCATTTTCTTGACCGACCACTGAGCCTCATTAGCTGGTTGAAATCGGTTAAAGGTGCACTATGCAGCTTTTGTCCACTGGAGGGCGCCTATTCATAACAAATGCGTAGTTTGATGACGCAAAGTGTGAGCGCAGCATCTTGGGAGATGTGGTCTTCTCATCACAGCCGGTGAAAAATAGGACTCGGGCAGAAATCACGTTCATGCATGCGGTTATTAACGTTACTGTAGTCTAAAGCAGAGCAGAACCGAGTGTTATGGACCTGAGCAAAGCTGCTGGAGCGATTGTTAAACAAATACCCGCCTTGCGAATACCGGGACTTTTATTATGACGGGACGGGACTCATTCGCCGGGCGCCTGCACAGATCCGCTCTTCCGGTTATGATTTTGAGGTAATGGAGCTCTGTTTATCATATTAGATACATTTAAGTGTGTTTAAAACGATGTTATGACGTTACTCCGTGCATTCAGTTGTTCACACTGCTAAGAGTAAAGCGCTCCTGCCAAATAAAAGCCGAAACCGAGGGGAACGCAGATATGACGCAATTGACAGGCGACTCTCTCAAATGCAATGCTGCAACGTCCCTGTCCTTAGTTAAAATAGCAATTTTCTCACAATTTACAAATAGTTGGAAACATCTGGGATATTGTAGGTACTCAACTGAACAAAATATATAACACTGGCCTAGTGGTTTTTGGATATTTTACTGCAAAAATACTACATAGTTCACCTTTAACCGATTAGTTTAAATTACGCTGCTCTATTTTAAATAACAGCCGCGAGCCGCAACTCTGTCGCTCTGCCTCCCGCTCTCACACACACACTGGTGCCGCCGCCGCTCCTTCCTCTCATGTCACTTTTTAAAAATCCCCTACAGCGCGAGTCCTGCAAACGCGCCGCCGAGGAGCTTGTTTGTAATTGAAGGACAAATAGCTCCTTAGTTTCGGAATGGTTTGGGTACAAGGTGATCGCTTTGAAAATAAAGGCATTTATCTAGCGTCAGAAGCTCATTTGAAACATTTCCGCAGCTCATTTAAGAAAATGACAGGTCCAAAGAGACGCCCCTTTAGTTCGAGGTAGTGCTAACAATAATAAAGAAAGATGATGATCAACACCTTATGTGTTACCACTGAAATGTAGATGTAATATATTTCCAAATGTAAGCCCATCTTATGCGGAATGCAAGCTTCATACTGTCGTCTGCCCTGGCTCTAACCTCGAGTGTTAGACCTCGCGCCAAATGTTTTTATTGGCTTATTAAGTACAAACAGGCGAGTTATGAAAAATTGAGTGTAAGGGATTTGTTCACTTCACACAAGATTTTGGAATGAGATGGCTAACTGTAGTAGTGTTTAGTCCACTGTCTATAATAGCCTAATTTAGAGATCACTTTTTTTTTTTTAACCGACAATCTTGATGACGGTTAACGTTGATACGGTCAACTATCGGTCAAACCGTCATCGGGTTAACATCCCTAGCCTTGACACATACATGGAGTATGCCTACGTTGTTACAAAAGCAACCCATGCAGATAGGTTGGCTATGTCTGGACTATAGGCATGTGCCGATATCAATTTTTCATGTTGCGATTAATTGCTACAGTTTTAAAACACGATATATGATATTATCACGATATTGAAATAAGTTACAAAAAAAAGTGTTGCCATAGCATAACAGCTTTAAGAACTATTTTTGTAATAACAAAAATAACTGAATGTTTAAATACAATAATGCACCAAAAATATATACAGCTCTGGAAAAAAAAATTAAGAGACCACTTAACATTGAGAAATCAATGTTAAGTGGTCTCTTGATTTTTTTCAGAGCTGTAAAAGTACAATTTTTTAACAGATTAAAGTGCAAAAGAATTAGGCTATAAAGAACAACAGGTAGGCTAACAAATTACAATAAGGTCTCATTATTTAATGCATTTACTAAGAAAGTATAATGTTTTTGGTAATGTTAGTTAAGAAATACTGATCATTGTTAGTTTTATCTTAGGTCCATTAAAAAAAGTTATTTTGATTTTAATGTCATTAAACAGCAACTAAGAAATTAACATTACTTAGAATAATTAATTCTTTATAAGTATTTTTCATCGTCAGTTTGGCAATAATGAATAATGACTTTATGTTAACTACTGAAGTCGTATGTCTCAAAGTTTTACTGAACAATAACAAATAATTAGAAACAGTTCTAATTATTAGGGCATGTTGTAGTCCAGATTAAAACATAATACTTAATAGGCTATTTATTTTCAAACGTAAACATTTTTAAGTATTTGGTGCTGTGATGAACAACATTGAGATTACAAAAAAGGAATGGATGTTTTAAAAACTACACGTGGTTTCTTTTGTTTGCGGAGTTTCCGGGGTAATCGCGGCATTCTGCAGTTCATCAGCGCCCTCTGCTGTCACTGAGCAACACTTCATTAGCGCATCTCCTTCACTCGTTCATGTGCTTCTCATTTACACCAGAGCGCTTCCCTTTGATGCAGAATACAGCGGTGTTGAGCATTTATACGGTTGATGGGCAAAGTATTCTTGAGTGCATCATAAAAAAAATTATAAACTGTTAATAAATTATTATTTACGATATGTTAAAGTGCCCACGATAACAATATTGTGCATATTCATTATCGTGATAAATCGCATTATCGAAAATCGGCACGTCTAGTCTGGACACACAATTGTTATTTCGATCATTTGCAATTAATAATGCAAACAGTACGCATGAAAAAAATCTGATTTACCTTCAGTCTGAACATTGCCGTAAATAAAGCACATCTATGGATGGCTCCTTTATCTAAGTCATTATAGCAAGAATGCATACAGGGAGAAAAATCTTAGATTTTCTAATTAATATTGGCATTGAAAGAGAAGAGATTTAAATTGGCACTTTAAATTGTGTAAGCAGCTACCAGGTGCATTTGGCTTTTGATGAAAGAGTATTCATTAAGGTGGTGATTTTTTAAACTAAATCTGTAAAGTGCTTTTCTCTCAAACTTACATCCTCTGTATCCTTTACTCGTAGGATCTGCTCTCGTAAGTCCTGCAGGTCATTGAATGTGGACTGTGCTGTGATTGAGTACACGAGAGCAAAGCCTTGACCATTCTTCATGTACAGGTCCCTCATGGCTGTGAACTGCTCCTGAAAAAAAAAGAAACAAGGAAAAGCACCATGAGGGAAAAGCACAGAATAAAACTGAGCCTTTCGTTTATCTTTGAAACCCAAAGAAAGATATTTTAATCGTTCTGCGTCCCTCCACTAAACATCCAAAACTAACACTTAAAAATTTCATAAAGACAGAGAACTTCATGATTTGGATCGCATGTCAAACTGCCAAACTGCTAAATTCAGTAAATCACGTGACATTGGCGATCCGAATCATGAATCAATAAGCTGATTCATGACCATTTGAATCTTTATTTGAGGTTTGAAAACAAACGTGGAAGAGAAGACAATGCTATATGCTTACGGGTGTGGAACGACATTAGGGTGAGTCATTAATGACATCAATTTCATTTTTGGGTGAACTAACCCTTTAATATGAACAAATACACTGAACAGTCAACAACATGAAAACCACCTGGCTAATATAATTTTGGTCTCCCTCATTTTGCCAAAACAGCCCTGATGCTTTGAGACATGGACTCCACAAAGCATTAGCAGCAAATTCTTTAAGTCCTGCAAATTGCAGTGATCCATGGATCGAATTTGTTGGTCTGTCCAAGTGTCGTTTAGTTGCATTTTCTTAGCTTCTCCCTTTGCCACTCGCTCATTCGCTAGCTCGAGTATTTGCATCAATTTTTGGTAAACACTACAGCATAGTGTGCATTGATTATTACATCAACCGCATTTACAGTGTCATTTTAAAATGAAGAGTGATGGAGATGCAACATTGTAATGTGATGCTCTTCTTGTATTTAGCCCTGAGATATTCCTTACTATCAGTCAAATGTGATGTGAATAAATGTTATTAAATAAAGTATATTTTAGTTTAGTAATATTCATTGAATAGTTTGAGGAGATCTTTTGGTACTAAATACTATTTGTGCAATAATTATGGTCCATTAATGACCACTTAAAATATTTTTCTTCTCATATTTATATTACTTATATTATAATTAGTGTAGTAATTAAGGTTAAAATAGAGAATTCCTACGCAAAGTGCCTGTATGGCTTTTTAATAAGTAATAGTCAATATGCTTAAAGTATTGCAGATCATAACTGCTTACTTATTTATACCGCCACCACCACACATTGCTTTCGAATCTGTGCAGGGTGGGAAATTAACTTTTTTTCCTACCAGCCACAGTGGCTGGTGGATGCCCAATTTGACCAGCCACTTAAATTTTTTACTAGTCACTTTTTCCGGAATTCAAATTTATAAAGAAAGTGCATTAGCATAGTATGGGGTGAATTCGGGATTTGGAAACTTTTTCCCAGTCATTTCAATGGCAGAATCAGAATCACTACACACATATGTAGCCTTTATCTCAAACTGCCTGTCAAAGTGCAAAATGTCTACAAATTTAACGTCAGTGTAAGAACAAAATGTATGCAACTTAAACAAAATGCTCAGGAGTCAGGATTAGTCTAAAGCAGGTTAAACTCACAGCACATGCAGTGATGGAGCGCAGCATTCTGAAAGAACCGGCAATCATGAGCTGCTCTTGTGAACAGTGCTCTTTGCTTTCTTTCCGATTCGAATAGTTTTGTAATCGTTTAAAAGAGGACATTTCAAATTAGAGCTAATTTCCCACCCTAAATCTGTGGGAAACATTGAATTGGATTGATATCTGGGGAAATTAGAGACCAAGGCTGGGCACACACTTGAAGATTTTAAGCCCGATTTCCACCCCCAAGCGATCGGAGGGGTGTGGCCTGATTCAAGGCTCGTCACAAACAACCAATTCTCAATCCTAATCCATTACGATTATTTAACTGCTCCTGGACGAGTCGGAGCATCCCTGATCTCACATGTTTGATATTTACGACTGGATCGAGCTGCCTCTAACTCTGGATACCGACAATAGCCAATGAGAGCGAGCAAGCTTCACTAATGGGATGTTGCGTGCTATAAACTGTATGCTGTGTCTATACTGTCTTCCAACCAACACTTCACCCATATTCTTGTTCTCACTGCAAAACCGTGTGCATGCCAAAAGAGCCAGCTGACGATGTCGATGTTACTCCATATTTCTGTTGTTTCTGAAGTCACGTTTGAATACATGAGTTCCAGTGAGAGCTTGTGTCTGTGGAACTCCCACTGTGAAATCATTACAACAATCGTAATGCATGCTCTCTCTTTCACTCTCAAAATGTGCAAATGGCTTCACATAGCATCTACACGCTGCACGATTGATGGAATTGTCCTTTGCACAACAAAGTTTATAATTTTAATTTTTGCCAGTGTTTAAACCACTCACACACTCTACTAGACAGATGGAGCACTCATGGAGATTCAAGCAGATAAGACCGCCTTACAAACAGGTTATGAGTGCCAAATTGTCCTTAAATGGTCAAGTACACACAAATGTATGTACAAAATTACCATCTTTATGGTAGTATCTTTATTACATTTCATTTATGTGTGCTACTGCTTGTAAATAGTTTATTTGTTCTTATTTTATTACTGACTGCTTAAGTCCCCCCCCCCTGAAAAATTAAATTCAGGCCCTGAATGAATGTATGTAAAAATTCTGATCTCAACAAAAATACAGTGGAAGATCAATTGTTAATTTTAATAAAAGTAATGTAACTTGTGTCTGAATTAAAATTTTACCCTATAAAAATTAGGAAAATTAAGATTTTTTGTTTTTGTAAGGAACTCACATATTGCTACAGATACAACTCAAGCTACTGTTAAATGAGCATTTTCAAGACACAAAACCTGTAACATTATTAATAATAAATAATTACCTCATTTGATTAAGCCTGTCTGCGGCCAGGATTTTCATGTATGTACTTCAGGGGTGTGTAAGAAGTGTACAGACCTTAAGACATATATATTAATAATGCAAGTAGCGGAGCCCCTTCGAAGTGTAAAAACAAGTACACTTACTGTTCCTGCTGTGTCCAGGATTTCCAACATACACTGCTGGCTGTCCACCTCCACTTGCTGCATGAGGAGAAGAGGGGGAGAAATTAAAGTAAACAAAGATAAGCTTCCATTACACAGTAGAGTATTAAACAAAAGACAGGAAAATCTAATGAGCAGAGAATGGCTACCTTTCTATAGGAGTCTTCTATTGTGGGGTCATATTTCTCAACGAAGATTCCCTGGACAAACTGGACCGTCTGTAAGAGGAACAGATTTTAATTAGAGCCAGAGAATGTTTCACACAGGCCTTTAAATAAGTCAGTGGGACGAAAACAACAACTGGCATCTCATTTAACATTAAAAATGTAAGGGTGTGATCCCAATACACCAAGGGTCTTCAACCAGAGGTCCGCCAATTAACATTTGAGCACAAATAATTTGTTAAAATCAAAACATGGGTAAAAAAAAACATCACAAAGTAAATTCTTGACTTATTTACACATTGTTAAAAAGTTGGATTTCTCAAGTTAAACATGGCCAAAATTTAAAAACTGAGTTGGACATAAGACAGAATATTGCTGTGCTAAATACTCTCTTTTAGCATTTCAAACATGTTTTGAAAAGGGTTTTTTTTCGAGTATTGGCCTGTGTGAGGTCATAATAGGCACAATTGGTTGTATGGGCACTTCCCCAGGATAAGTGCACATCAACAAGCTTCATTTGGGTTATGGAAGCTGTTGGGATCGATGGCATTTTGTTTAGCCAGGTGAATCTTCTTGAATTTGAAAAGCAAGGTAAATTGTACTTGTCTACAGAGAAACATGAAAGTATCTTCTGTTGCTTCTGAAGGGCAGTACTAAATAAAAACAATATATATATATATAACAAAATAAGAACATTTTGTACATGGTTTCACTAGGGATGGACGATATCTTATCGTTACTTTACGGTATACCGGTAAAATTCTCCTCATGATAAGAATTTGTCTTCCCGCGATAATAACGATAAAGCCTATGTTGATGAGGTAACCCATTTACATCTCTCCTGCAGAGCATAAACAACTATGGCAGAAGCTGCGGAGGAGTTTATTGCTGAAGGAGGAGCTTTCTCTACTACCTGGAGCTAGTACACACAGATATATTTACACGCGATGAGCACTTGGACTGAACGCTTGAGAGATTTGCGCTTTGTCAAGCGATCCGTAAAGTGTGCTATTACAGTTCATCTCAATGAATACGCAGTGTATTTGACGCACAGTAAACAATAGTGTGAGGTGTCCGGTGTTATTACTTTTGCTGTAGTTTGCATTATTTTGGACACTGTTTGCAACATGAGAATAAATACAGAATCTGTGTTTTCATTTCAAACTTTATTGTTTGTATTGCGTGAAGTTTTTCAGCACAGTTGCATTACTTAAACATTACCTGCACTTTAAAATAAGTACAACTGCAACTTTTAAATTTCTGAAAAGGCTGGTTTTTGAATAAAGTGTTTTTATTATTCTTTTATAGATTATAGGGGACTATTTGATGACGGGTACCTTTTGCTTTAGATCATTGTTTGTTTTTCTGAGGCTCTCAAGAATGTGTGCAGCTCACACTTGTAGCCAGAACCATGGGGAATGGTACTACATTTATCGTCATTGATATCGTTATCGCAACAAATACCAGAAAATACCGTAATACATTTTTTAGTCCATATCGCCCATCCCTAGTTTTCACTCCCAGGCTCTTAATGCATTGCGTTTCCTTCTGGACCATCAGGGAATGTTTTAACCTTTGTATCCGAGTCCCTCAGTTGTCCTTAGTGTGAAAAGATGCATCTAAAATCATACAATCACTGCTGGAGAGGGTTCAAATATGCAAATGATGCTGGAAAACTGAAGTATTTGCAGGACCTGAAAGATTTTTCTGAAGAACATTGGGCAGTTTAACAGCTCAGGACAAACAAGGGACTCATGAACAACCATAAGAAAACAAAAAAACAGCCGTGGATCATCCAGGGAACGTCACAATGCATTGAGAAGTTCAATAACTTTTGAATGGGTCATTTTAATGAATTCAGCTATTTTGTGTCTTGTGAACATTATCTGTAAAAAACAAAAAACAATCTATGTAAAATATCTTATTCAGTACACAGGACTTTACATTAACGCTTGTCCAGGACCGGAGAGGTATCCTGATTAAAACGTTAACACGAAATACCTACGGAATCACCAAAATGCAAGAATGGTTCAGCATTTATTTAGTGTAAGTGCTGATCAATAGTGAATAATAATATAATGAACTGTATAATGAACTGACGTTTTGCACGGTTTCATTTATATAACATATGATACAGTTCGAACAGTGCTGTTTTCCTGAGTACCATCACGACTTAAAGTGTTTGACACTGATTTCATATAACAGTTCAATAAACAATGAATTACCTTTAAGTCAATTACATTTTTAGATGCAATATTGACTTTTTTTTGTTCTATTTTGGCAGTGAAAATAGTTTGCTAGTTTGTTCATTCAAACAAAGATCACAGCAGAACCATAGCGCATTTCATAGCAACAATGCGTTACTAAATGATTCAGCGTTATGTATTCAATTTATCCGTTCATAAACGACTGCCTCATTCTTTAAATTAATCAGCCGTTTCAATGAATCAACTCAATGATTCACTCGTGAAAGGGTTAGTTCACACAAAAATTTAAATACTGTCATTAATTACTCACCCTCGTGTCTTTCGACACCCGTAACACCTTTGTTCATCTTCGGAACACAAATTAAGATATTTTTGCTGAAATACGATGGCTCAGACAGGCCTCCATTGGCAGAAATTATATTTAGCCTATATGACAGATTTGTGCACGTTGCACTTAACTACATTTTCCGTTTCGAAGTGATTCCAATCAAGCAACTCAAAACCATCATATCCAACTACTGTTTGATCTACCTGGAAAACCTGAAAAGCAATCTTTATTTAATTTGTATCTTTGTTCTATTGTTTATTTGTGCTTTTGTTTGTAGTTTGATTATTTGTTCTTATTTTATTACAGACTGTTTACTTGTCTTCAATACATTTTTTTCATTTTCTTGCATTCCATGTAAAAAGTCTTGAGTAAAATAAAATAAAAGTTCTAGCCAATGGTGACTTGATTCAGTGTGTTCATAGAGGGTTGAGTGAGCGCAATAAAGCACACACATAAATCTTGTTGCAACGCACCAACAAAGGTAAAGATTATCAAAGAAATTGCCTGAACATTATTTTTTTTAATAAAAAGTGTTTCCTGAGTCAAAGTCTGTTGCAAAGATGAAGTTGGCAATGCCAAATCTCATCATCTCCTCAGTTCAGTGGATGTGCTTGCACGTAAAGTTAAATGCCAAGGAGTAAGCGTGGTACTAATTTAGGTTACACACAAACAGATATTCTATTAGAAGTGTAACTAATAATTGAACATTTATCTAGCTTAACGTTATTCAGAGTTCCCACACCTTTCTTTAACTTCAAACTTCAAATTTCAAGGACCTTTCAAGGTCTTTTGAGGTCCAATACCCCTTAAATTCAAGGACTTAATGTTGGGGCACATTTCAAGTGAGAGCAAGGTTACATCATGTTACCTTGTAAGATACCTTATAATGCTTATGTAACCAGAAGTTTTAAGATATATATGCTTTTAAGGTTCTTGCCCCATGGGTTTGCATCATCTTAACAAGCAAAGATATTAACATTACATTAAATAAAATATTTGGGCAACAGATTATCACAAATGTTTCGTGTTTATTGAACACAATATACTGTAATTGACTGAACATATTTAGGTTTGGTGCGCACGTGAATGTCATGGCAACGTACAACCTCATGCGAGAACATTTAATGTAACGTGTAAATTTGCGTAACTAGCGTAAATCAAGCAAGCTAGTATGCATAGGCCACGAAGTGATAGTGAAATAACACATTAGCGGACTGGAGGGAATAATATGGATTTTTTTTTGTAGGATCCATCTTCTCATCATAATGCAGATACCATCATAAACAAAACATCGAAAACACATCTAATTTCACAAATATTGTTCTGATATAGGCTATTATCAAATGTTTCTAACAGCCCATTTCAACAGCACAAACAAAAACCTATTTACCATAGTAAAATATTGTGTGTAAAATATTGTGTTGGCCATAGCCTACTTTTATAAAATATTGACTGGATTTGTGTTTTTTAGTCCAGTCAACATTTGCAATTCTAAATGTTAACTGGATTTGAAAAAACTATGGATATCTTAAAATTAACATCAAATTTGTTTTCTTTTAAGAAAAATGAAGTTGTATTGCTGAAATTGCATACATGTGAAACTGTCACGGTTCATGGATTCCCTGTCTCACTCTTGGGTGCGTGTTGAATGTAGGTGAGGGCGGAGCCTGGGATTGGCTCATCACACACCTGTGGCTGATCACCTGCACCAGCTGCAACTCATCACCTTCACCCTATTTAGTCTCTCTGTTTCTCTCTTGTCTTTGTCAGAGCGTTGTTGGATGTTTCCCCTTGTGTCTCCGTGTTGGTTGTCGTTTCCCCCTTCCGTGAAACGCTGGATCCCTTCCCGGATTACCTGTACCGACCTCCCGAGTCACAGCTGCTCACAGCCTGCCCGTGTCGCAAACAGAGCCTCTCTCACTGCTCTGTCTTATCCGGACTTCTTCAGTGTTCTGAGTTTTGACTTCTGTGACACTATCCGTCAAATAAACTAATTACTTGCTTTTGAATCCTGCCTCTGTGAATCCGTTACAGAACGCTCTGACCAACCATGGATTCAGCGAGTATCAACGCCCTACTGACCAGCAGCAACGAGAGACTGGACCAGCAGGAGGCGAACTTAACTGCCACAGGAAAGGCAGTACACACCTTGGTGGCACGGGTGGCCGAGCTGACCCAACAGATGCAACAACTCGTCGGTCCCACTGTGCCCGACCCACCGCCGATTCCCCACACACCATCCGCATCGCGGCAACCGGAACCACGTCTGCCTACCCCCGAGAGTTATGCCGGTGAGAGCAATTTTTGCAGAGCCTTCCTTACCAAGTGTTCCTTGTTTTTCGCTCTTCAACCGCAGACTTTCAACACGGAGAGATCCAAGGTGGCATTCGTCCTCACCCTGCTCTCCGGACGAGCAGCACTTTGGGGAACGGCGGTGTGGGAGAATCAACATCCTTGCTGCTCCTCGTTCCAGACGCTGGCGGCGGAGATGAGAAGGGTGTTTGACCGAGCGGTGACCGGAAGAGAAGCGGCACGTCAACTCGCAGAGCTCCGTCAAGGTAACCGCTCGGTCTCGGATTATTCCATCGAGTTCCGCACCCTGGCCGCCGAGTGCAAGTGGAACGAGGAGGCACAGTGGGACATGTTCCTGCATGGGCTGGCTGACCGCATCCAGAAGGAGATCTTTACCATCGACCTTCCGGAGAAGATTGACGGTCTCATCGATATTGCGTTGAGGGTGGACGCTCGTCTGAGTCGGCTGAGGTCCAGGATGGAGCCTCAGCTTGGGAGCGTCGAATGCCCTCAGGCCAGCACTACGGATGCGGTCAGCCACACCTTCGACCCGGAGCCCATGCAGGTGGGTCGAGCTCGGCTCTCCCGGGAGGAGAAGGCGAGACGGAGATCCCGTGGTCTTTGCCTGTACTGCGGCGGGAACGGACACCTGCTAGACTCCTGCCCGGTAAAAGACCACGCCCGGCGGTAAAAAGAAGGCTACTGTCGGGCGGGATCTCCGTGGAAAAGACCTCATCCTCCACTCTCCTCCCGGTGAGATTGCTGTGGGCAGCTCAGGATTATTCCAGCCTTGCCCTTCTCGACTCGGGAGCGGAAGGTAACTTCATTGACTCTGCCCTGGTTCATAAACTCAACATAACCACCATTGCACTCAAGAACACCATTTCTGTCAACGCACTTAACGGACAAGTTCTCCCTGACATTTCATTCACCACTGAACCACTCACACTGATCACTTCCGGCAACCACACTGAACGCATTTCATTTTTCATCCTGGACTCCCCTTTGGCTCCCATTGTCCTCGGTCACCCTTGGCTGGAGTTACACAATCCAAGGGTTGACTGGGGACAAAACTCTGTGTCTGTGTGGAGTGATAAATGTTATGAGTCTTGTTTGGTGTCTGCTTGTTCGTCTGTGTCTCGTTCTGTTTTTCAGAGTGAGACGGTGAATCTGTCTAACGTGCCTCCGGAGTACCTCGACCTGAAGGAAGTGTTCAGTAAGTCCCGAGCTGCTTCTCTTCCTCCGCATCGTCCCTATGACTGTGCTATAGATTTACTCCCAGGTAAGTCTCCGCCTAAGGGCAAACTATACTCTCTTTCTATTCCAGAGAGGGAGGCCATGGAGAAATATATTTCTGATTCTCTAGCCTCCAAATTCATCCGCCCTTCCTCTTCTCCAGCGGGGGCGGGGTTCTTCTTCGTGGGGAAGAAGGATGGTTCTCTGCGACCTTGCATTGATTACCGAGGGCTGAATAACATCACGGTAAAGAATACCTATCCTTTGCCGTTGATGTCTTCAGCTTTCGAGAGGTTACAGGGAGCATCCGTCTTCACGAAGTTGGACTTACGTAACGCTTATCATTTGGTTCGCATCAGGGAGGGGGATGAATGGAAAACCGCATTTAACACCCCCAGGGGGCATTTTGAATATTTGGTCATGCCTTTCGGCCTTTCCAACTCCCCAGCGGTTTTCCAGGCACTCGTCAATGATGTGTTGAGAGACATGGTCGACCAATTCATATATGTCTACCTGGATGACATTTTGATTTTTTTCTTCGTCTCTCCAGGAACATGTTCGACACGTCAGACGAGTGCTTCAGAGGTTGCTAGAGAATGGGCTTTTTGTCAAGGCGGAGAAATGCGCTTTTCATGCACAGTCTGTTCCTTTTTTAGGGTACATCGTGTCATCGGAGGGAATGCGCATGGATCCCGACAAGGTTAAGGCTGTGATGGATTGGCCAAGTCCAGATTCCCGTAAGGCCCTACAGAGGTTTCTGGGGTTCGCCAATTTCTATCGGCGTTTTATTCGCAATTTCAGCCAACTAGCCGCACCTCTGACTGCCTTGACCTCTCCCCGAACGACGTTCAGGTGGTCCGATACAGCCGAGGCTGTATTCGCCAAACTTAAAAGCCGCTTTGTTTCGGCTCCCATCTTAGTCGCCCCTGATTCAACACGTCAGTTCGTGGTAGAGGTCGACGCGTCAGAGGTGGGGGTAGGAGCGGTTCTTTCACAGCGCTCTCCCTCAGATGACAAGATGCACCCGTGCGCGTTTTTGTCCCATCGTCTTTCTCCTGCCGAACGCAATTATGACATTGGTAACAGAGAGTTGTTGGCCGTCAAGTTAGCGTTGGAGGAGTGGCGTCATTGGCTTGAAGGGTCGGGGGTACCTTTTATTGTATGTACGGATCATAAGAACCTTGAATATATTAGATCTGCTAAAAGACTCAACTCCAGGCAGGCTCGGTGGGCACTTTTTTTCGGACGTTTTGACTTTGTTCTCTCGTACCGCCCCGGGTCTAAAAACATCAAACCCGACTCTTTATCTCGTATTTTTGATGCTTCCGAACGCCCGGTTACTCCCGAGTGTATTTTGCCAGAGAAGATAGTTATCTCTACACTCACATGGGAGATCGAATCGAAGGTCAAAGTGGCCTTAGAAGGGGTAACGCCCCCGCCCGGCGGCCCACCGAGTCGTTTGTTCGTTCCGGAGGGGTTAAGATCCGAGGTCCTCAAATGGGGTCACTGCTCCAACATTGCTTGTCATCCAGGGGTAAACCGCACTAGCAGTTTAATAAAGCAACGATTTTGGTGGCCACTTATGGCTCGCGACATTCACAGTTTTGTTTTGGCTTGCTCGGTCTGTGCGGTTGGTAAGACATCTAACCAACCTCCTCATGGGTTACTTCAGCCGTTGTCTGTTCCTTCGAGACCCTGGTCCCACATCGCTCTAGATTTTGTTACCGCCCTCCCGCCCTCCCAGGGCAAGACGGTCGTTTTGACCGTCGTGGACCGATTCTCGAAGGCAGCACATTTCATTTCCTTGCACAAATTACCCTCAGCCAAGGAGACAGCGGTATCTGTAGTAGACCACGTCTTTCGGTTACATGGCCTCCCGATGGACGTGGTCTCCGACAGAGGTTCCCAATTCGTGTCCAAATTTTGGCAGGAGTTTTGTAAATTACTAGGAGCCACGGTTAGTCTGTCTTCGGGTTATCACCCCCAAAGCAACGGTCAGACTGAGAGAGCCAATCAGGATCTGGAAAGAGTGTTGCGATGTTTGGTATCCAAGAATCCTTCATCCTGGAGCCAACAACTCTCTATGGTTGAGTACGCTCATAACTCGTTACCAGTGTCATCTACGGGCCTTTCGCCATTTGAGTGTAGTGTAGGTTACCAGCCACCTATTTTTCCTAGTCTGGATTCCGAGGTCGCGGTCCCCTCTGTTCACGCCTTTATCCAGAGGTGTCATCGCACATGGACCAGAGCCCGTGAGACTCTGCTCCGGGTGGGAGCGCGCACCAAGGCTAAAGCCGATCGCCACCGGTCTAAGCCTCCCGTTTACGTCGTGGGTCAAAAAGTGTGGCTTTCAACCAAGAACATTCCTCTCCGCTCCGTATCTAATAAACTTGCTCCCAAATTTATCGGCCCGTTCACTGTCACCAAGATCATTAGTCCGGTGACAGTCCGCCTCAAACTCCCTCCGGCGTACAGGAGGATTCATCCCGCCTTCCATGTATCCAAAATCAAGCCTGTTTTTCACTCCCACCTTAATCCGCCAGTCCCGGTTCCCCCACCGCCGCGACTCGTAGATGGGGAACCAACATATTCGGTTAATCGCATTCTGGATTCTAGACGGAGGGGACGCGGTTTCCAGTACTTGGTGGACTGGGAAGGTTACGGTCCGGAGGAGAGAAGTTGGGTTCCTGCTAGGGACATTCTGGATCACTCCCTTATTGATGATTACAATCAACAGGTAAGGTCGGCTGGGAGCGTCAGGGGACGCTCCTAGGGGGAGGGGTACTGTCACGGTTCATGGATTCCCTGTCTCACTCTTGGGTGCGTGTTGAATGTAGGTGAGGGCGGAGCCTGGGATTGGCTCATCACACACCTGTGGCTGATCACCTGCACCAGCTGCAACTCATCACCTTCACCCTATTTAGTCTCTCTGTTTCTCTCTTGTCTTTGTCAGAGCGTTGTTGGATGTTTCCCCTTGTGTCTCCGTGTTGGTTGTCGTTTCCCCCTTCCGTGAAACGCTGGATCCCTTCCCGGATTACCTGTACCGACCTCCCGAGTCACAGCTGCTCACAGCCTGCCCGTGTCGCAAACAGAGCCTCTCTCACTGCTCTGTCTTATCCGGACTTCTTCAGTGTTCTGAGTTTTGACTTCTGTGACACTATCCGTCAAATAAACTAATTACTTGCTTTTGAATCCTGCCTCTGTGAATCCGTTACAGAAACTAAACTGAAACTAAACAATGCTAATGCATACAATTACCATATTATATTTTATAAAAATCTATTTCAAATTACTTTAAAAAGGTAATAGTTCTAAAAAAAATAGTTCAATCTAAATCTAAACCTACAACCAATAAACCAAAATAATAGTAATATAAATAACAATAAAGCCTAAACATTGTATTTATGTTGTGTATTTATTAACTTAACTTTCATGTTTCACCTCAGGCATGACATAAACCTTTACTTTTCTGAAAGCTTTGTGGCTTTTGTAAGAAGCAAAAAATATTGGACAGGGTAACTTGAAATAAGAGCAAGAGATGCGCGGATCAGCTCTAACGTCACAGAGTCGGCTGTCACCGAATCGCCACAACTTCAAATCCACCGTGTTAAGCGAGATGTTATTGTCACATATTAGCTACACTGAAGTGTGTAACTAGAATGCAAACATGTTATTAGTTACTACTAGTGTGTAACTCTTCAAACAATAATTCACAAATGGCACAATAATTCATAATTTTAACACAGCTTGTTTTATTAAGTTAGTAGCTAAGCTATAAATATGATTAAAGTGTGAGATTTAAATGACACAAATCAATGAAAGCACGCAGCTCTGAAAGTGCTGCCTAAGTGCTGCTCATCACAAACACACACACAATGACGGTGATCCATATGCAAAGCTGTAAACTCCATGACACGTGAACTGCCGCAAATGAAACTTAAATGTTCAGCGTCGCATCCTGAAGCACACACAGATGTCTTTATTTAAAAATAGCGAGATTACCGTAATTCCTCAAATAAAGACCGGGGCCTTTATTTACCTGAACTGCCGATGGGAACCGGCTTTTATTTGAAGCAGGCTTTTATTAGGGGCAGGCCTGTATTTCTAATTCCATCTGTTTAAAATATAACTGCTTTAAGTAAACCGTTTTCAATTTAAAGTGATCGTTTCAGTGGACAAATATCATTGATTTATTTAAGAAACATTTGCAAAAATATCACCATACAACAACATAATACATATTTTTTGTAACGCAGCTCCGCATCCGAAGATGAACGAGTTCTCAGCGAATCTAGCTGAGCATGACGTCTCATCACACCGGCCCCCAGTTTGCACATTAGGTGCTTATATTTACTGAATGAGCCTGCAAAAGCAAAAATAAGCCATTTTGAATAAAGATCCATGTTTAATCAAATAAATAAATAAATTACGACACTAAAGGTTAGTGAAATTAGGAAATATTTAAAAGATTGTTAATTTAGTGCATATTTTGTTCTCATGTCACAAGTAGGCTAATAATATCAAGCCAAGGTTTACTGAGTTTTACATGATTCTTTTGTGGTGTGGTTTTTGGTGAAATGTACTAAAATAAATATCATCACCTGTGTACATTAGCCCACTTCTTTTCAATGCTTTTTCCTGTTGGTTTATAGAACAATTACTCCGAGTCGCCCTCTGTCGTTTCAAAGAATAGCACAAGGGCGAGCGTGTCAAGTATAAACGCCTCATCCGTTTGGGGAGGAGCGCGCGCAGCCAGCGGAGGCTCATGCCGCGGAGACAGGCGAAAGTATAAACAAGGCGTGAGATGCGACGCTGCAAGGAGCTGAGCCTCAAGGCTTGTGTGCGACCACCTTAAGGCATAAAATAGTCGAGAGGCTAATATTAGGTGCGTCTTAATCAGCTCCCTAGTTCAGTAATCTGTGCCCTGACTACTGAACTAGGGAGCTGATTAAGATGCGCGCATTGTGAAGATCGATATTTGTAGCCTGCCTCAGAGTCCTGCAATGGTTGTAATAAAAGTGGTTAAAACGGGTGGATTGTGACATTTATAAAATTCACGGGCGGGGATGGGGGCGGATAATTAACTCTGTGCGGGCGGGTAGTAGCGCGGATCGGCGGATGAAAAGTTTGTGCGATATTTCTGTGGCAAAGTGAACACGAGAGAGAGAGAGAGAGAGAGAGAGAGAGAGAGAGAGAGAGAGAGAGAGAGAGAGAGACCTGCGAGCCACACCGGTCTCGAGTCCTCTGAGGGAGCTCGGAGGTATATAAGGACGAGAGATCACCAGACCTGGATTTGACGTTGAGTTGTGTTTACGTTTTATTATGTGTGTGCGCTTGGCAGATGTCCATGAGGGGCTGCCCACGTTACTTTCGTTTTGTTGTGTTAAAGTCTTTTAAATGTTCGCCGGTTCCCGCCTTCTTCTTCCCCATCAACATATTGTAGGCTATTACAATTTCTATGTCCAAATTACCATTACACATACATGCAACAATGATATGCCATTTGACCCATCACATCACCACCACTGCGACAGTATGACTTTTGTTGATGCCTCTCGTAGCCCAGATGGAGCGAGCGTTGCAGGAGTAGCAATGGATGAAGTAAAAGTAAAGTTGGTGAGTGGAGTAGCTATATAAAATTGTCGACAACGAGACTTTAAAGGCACTTTTGCCTGTTTCATTAGCCCATTCATGACGCTGTTGTGATGTTGAGAGAGGTGCAGGATAAAAAATAAAGCATTTTAATTTGAATGTTTTAGCGTGTGTGATTTATTGCGGGCACGGGTCGGGTAAGGTGCCAAATATTAACGGGTCTGGGCGGGCGCGGATCTAATTTTGATATTTTCGCCGGTCACGGGTCGGATCTGGTGCTAAACCTTGCGGTTACGGGCGGGGGCGGGTCTCCAAAAATGGACACGTGCAGGACTCTGGCCTGCCTTACACGGCATTTTCACAGACGTCGCATCGGGGCGCGTGGCATCAGGATGGTTTCGCTCCATCTTGATGTCGGTCAGCCGTCACGGCTCAACCCTATTTAACATTACGATGAACTTGAATGCACATTAAATTAACGCCATTTAGGAGATTATCCACATCTTTTCTCCTGGCCTTTATTCGAGACCGGCCTTTATTTGTTCGTGCTGACCACAACCCCGGCCACTATCAGAGGCCCAGCGTTTAATTGACTACAGGCTTTTATTTGAGGAAATTCTGTAAATTATACTGCTAGTGCTGATGCCACTCTCTCTCGCATTGCGGTCTTTGATCTCGACATGAGCTGAAAACAAATGTTAAAGGGTTAGTTCACCCAAAAATGAAAATTATTTCATTAATTACTCACCCTCATGTCGTTGGACACCCGCAAGACCTTTGTTCATTTTTGGAACACAAAATAAGATATTTTTGTTGAAAGCTGATGGCTGAGAAAGGCTTCAGATAGGCCTCCATTGGCATTCAGTACATTCCCACTCACAAGACCAATTAAGGCACTAAAAACATCTATACATCTCACTACAGTGGCTGTACAATAATTTTTATACGACGAAAATAGTTATTGTGCACACAAAAATCTAAATAACGACTTATTTTACTTCTTAAAAACGCAGATCCGCTGTTTGAATACATGACCCGGAAGAGGAGGAGAAGCGCCGCTATCGTGTGAGTTCACGTCCGAGACCTACACGGAAGACAATAACTTGGTGGATAAAGTCATTATTTAGATTTTTTTTGCGCACAATAACTATTTTTGTCGTATTGTAAAATTATTGTATAGCCATTGTAGTGAGATGGACTTTGTATCGATGTGTTTAGTGACTTTATGGGTCTTGTGAGTGGGAATGTACTGAATGCCAATGGAGGCCTATCTGAAGCCTTTCTCAGCCATCAGCTTTCAAAAAAAAAAAAAAATCTTTTATGTTCCGAAGATGTCTTACATGAGTCCAACAACATGAGGGTGAGCAATTAATTAAATAATTTTCATTTTTGGGTGAACTAACCCTTTAAAGAACGACACGCATTCATTGCATTTTATCATGAAATGAGAGTTCCGCGTCTTTATTCAAATCAACACATTATGATTTCTCTCATCCACCCATAATTTTTCGGATGTTTACACACCTGAACCAACTAAATGACAAAAAACAGTACATCCAATCAGAGTAATTCAATGCCATTTGGGATGCGGCCATATACTGATCATTTGTGCACCACATTATTGCTTGGCCAAGCACTGCTCTGAGGTCTGATGAGGAAGAGATGGTATACTGAACTTACCAGGGCTGACTTGCCCACACCACCAGAGCCCAACACCACAAGCTTGTATTCACGCATGGCAGGGTCTCTTCACCAGACTCCTTAGTACTCTAGAAACAAAATAGGAAGAGAATGAGTAGGTCACTGGATATATGGTAGCTTGTGTCTGCGGGGTAGAGCGCGTCCTGGATCTTGGTCCATTGGTGGGGGATATTATAAGCACAACCTCTTAAACACAAAGTAGCTGTGGGTTCTGGATGGAAGTGTGCAGTTTGGAGCCAGAACTAAGGCCTGCTAAGCCTCTGGGCCTATATGGATTTAACCATTATCAGCAGGCCCACACTGATTTGGATGCCATATGAGACATCAACCCTCTACAAACACACTGAAGCTCAAATTGGCACTTGCTAGTCATTTATATTTATATTAGTGGTGGGCCGTTATCGGCGTTAACGTGCTGCATTAACGTGGGACTCTTATCGGGCGATAAAAAAAATAACGGCGTTAATCAATTCTCAAAGTTGTGTTGGTAGCTGGGTCTGGTCTATACAGGTCCTTCTCAAAAAATTTGCATATTTACATTTAATCATTTGGCAGATGCTTTTATCCAAAGCGACTTACAAAAAAGGTGAGAGCAATAGAAGCAATGAAACAAACAAGGCCAACAACCTGTAAGAGCTGTAAGAAGTCTCAGTTAATTAAGCACAGTACACAAACCTTTTTTTTTTTTTGGACAAACAAACAAAATTTAAATGGATAGTTAAGTGTTATTCTTTATTGGTCAGGTGAAATTGGAAAAGATGTGTCTTGAGATGTTTTTTTTAAAAATGGCTACAGATTCAGCAGCACGAACTGAGATCGGCAGTTCATTCCACCAGGTGGGAACGGTCCAGGAAAATGTCTATATTCCTGCATATTGTGATAAAGTTCTTTTTTTTTTTCATAATGTAATGATAAAAATGTAACTTTCATATATTTTAGATTCATTGCACACCAACTGAAATATTTCAGGTCTTTTATTGTTTTAATACTGATGATTTTGGCATACAGCTCATGAAAACCCAAAATCTCAAAAAAATTGCATATCATGAAAAGGTTCTCTAAACGAGCTATTAACCTAATCATCTGAATCAACTAATTAACTCTAAACACCTGCAAAAGATTCCTGAGGCTTTTAAAAACTCCCAGCCTGGTTCATTACTCAAAACCGCAATCATGGGTAAGACTGCTGACCCGACCCTGTCCAGAAGGAAATCATTGACACCCTCAAGCGAGAGGGTAAGACACAGAAAGAAATTTCTGAACAAATAGCTGTTCCCAGAGTGCTGTATCAAGGCACCTCAGTGGGAAGTCTGTGGGAAGGAAAAAGTGTGGCAAAAAACGCTGCACAACGAGAAGAGGTGACCGGACCCTGAGGAAGATTGTGGAGAAGGACCAATTCCAGACCTTGGGGGACCTGCGGAAGCAGTGGACTGAGTCTGGAGTAGAAACATCCAGAGCCACCGTGCACAGGCATGTGCAGGAAATGGGCTACAGGTGCCGCATTCCCCAGGTCAAGCCACTTTGGGCTACAGAGAAGCAGCACTGGACTGTTGCTCAGTGGTCCAAAGTACTTTTTTCGGATGGAAGCAAATTTTGCATGTTATTCGGAAATCAGTCTGGAGAAAGACTGGGGAGAAGGAAATGCCAAAATACCTGAAGTCCAGTGTCAAGTACCCATAGTCAGTGATGGTCTGGGGTGCCATGTCAGCTGCTGGTGTTGGTCCACTGTGTTTTATCAAGAGCAGGGTCAATGCAGCTAGCTATCAGGAGATTTTGGAGCACTTCATGCTTCCATCTGCTGAAAAGCTTTATGGAGATGAAGATTTCGTTTTTTGAGCATGACCTGGCACCTGCACACAGTGCCGAAACCACTGGTAAATGGTTTACTGACCATGGTATTACTGTGCTCAATTGGCCTGCTAACACATAGAGACATAGAGAATCTGTGGGATATTGTGAAGAGAAAGTTGAGAGACGCAAGACCCAACACTCTGGATGAGCTTAAGGCCGCTATCGAAGCATCCTGGGCCTCCATAACACCTCAGCAGTGCCACAGGCTGATTGCCTCCATGCCACGCCGCATTGAAGTAGTCATTTCTATAAAAGGATTCCCGACCAAGTACTGAGTGCATAACTGAACATAATTATTTGAAGGTTGACTTTTTTTTATATTAAAAACACTTTTCTTCTATTCGTCAGAAGAAATATGCTAATTTTTTGAGATGGGAATTTTGGGTTTTCATGAGCTGTATGCCAAAATCATTTAGCCTGACAAGCCAGACCCACATCAAGATGTTTGGTCTGGAAACTCACCATAGACAGGGCTTAATCCGAGGGGCGGGATAAACGGTTGTCTTTCAAACTCCCTCTGCGCGCGATAGGATAGCGCTACACCAATCAGAGCAACAAAGGTGAAACAGAGCTTGTTGATAGATTAAACATTCACTGTATCCGGTCGGCTAAACTCCGAACACATCTTCCCTTTTTAAGAATGACTTCAGTGCCGTTCTTTGTTCTTTTCTCAGAGAAAAGCTTAACTCCAAGTCTTCCAGAATCGCAGTCAAAGCTAATTCGAAAGACCGCCGCCGTTCTCCAGTTTCTGTGTTTACTAGAAGCACGCAAACGCAACTCGGCCTTCGTCATTATGGCCCCGCCCGCCGACTCTATACACGATGTGATTGGCCCGTCCAGAGTGAGGGGAATACAGCTCAGAAGGGTATTGAGAGTTCCTAGACGACACTTGCGGGCAGATTCAATTAGCTGCCGCTAGGGTGCGTCTAGATTTCTAGGCTAAAAATCATCAGTATTAAAACTATAAAAGACCTGAAATATTTCAGTTGGTGTGCAATTCATGTAAAATATATGAAAGTTTAATTTTTATCATTACATTATGGAAAATAAAGAACTTTATCACAATATGCTAATTTTTTGAGAAGGGGTGCTGTCTGATGTGAGCAGGGGTGCCGTGTAAAAGGTGCACTTGCACCGCGGTTCATCTCATATCTGATGACGCATATTTAATATGGGTTGTAACTTGAAAATAATGCTTTATGTATGTTTCTGTTGATAGATACACATGCTGGCTTCTCAGCGATACATTATAACAGCAATAATAAAAGAAAAACATGGGCAAAACGGCCTTTCTTTGTAAACTGTTCAATGCATTCGAGTGCTGCTGTATGTCCGAATATGACCAGTCATTTTCACCGTCATCACCGGAGTATATTTGCCAGAATGAAAACTTGCGCGCAATCGGTCTCCATGCACTCATCTTGCGCTTGAACAGACATACTCACACAGAAAGTATGTCAACATGTCCATCTTGATGAGTATCCACAGACATAGTCTGTATATGCCTTAAGTGAAGTGTATAGAATCGAGAAAGACGACACATATCCCTGCATTGGGTTTTAAAGGGTCAGTAGCCTTTACTGCTGTCTGTCAAACAAAAGATCACTCACTGCTCTTGATTGAATAGCTTATGTAAGTTTAATAAGGATTCTTTAATTTAAACAGTGAAATATGCAATTATTTTGTGTTTGATTACTTTATTCAATTGCTCTACCTAAAAACTAATGTTAGACCTACCTTTTATTAGTATCTTTGCTCAATAGTATTTATTTGTGTGCTGCTTGTATTTAAACTGTTTGTTCTAATTTTCTTTATTTTTACTTGACAACAGTCATTTTTTCCCTGAACATAGTAAATACAGAACTGTACTGAAAGCATGAACCTAAAACCATGATACAAACCGAACCGTGAGCAACCTGTACCGTTACACCCCTAGCGTAACTTATGTGAGAGTGTAGCAATTCAGATAAGCCATTTTAATCTAGATTAATTTCAAATTTAATCTAGATAAAAAATAATAATAATCTATGCCCACCTCTAATTTATAATATATATATATATAGGGATAGGCATAACGGATGCAACACAGTTCAATACATACCTTGGTTTTTAACCACGGTTTTCGGTTCGGTTCGTTTTTTTTTTTTGTGCTATTCTATTCTTATGTGATAGGAACAGAAAGAGATTAAGAAGAAAATGTTTTTATTGTAATACTCTTTCTTTACTTTACTTAAAAGACTTGAAAAACCTTACTTAAACTTAACTTTACTTTAAAAAAAAAAAAAAAAACCTTCAAATCATTCCTGGAACACATTCCTGGTGTATTGTATAATACAAAATATATATAAAATTGAGCCCAGGGTATGAACTCAACGCGTTTAATTACACGTTAAGTGATTTCATCCCATAGAAAACCATCATAAAGAAAAAGCTTAACGTCACTTAATGTAGCCTACTAACTAGTGATATTAAAAGACCAAATTCTTCACAAACCATATTTTCTGAATAGCATGCTTTATTAGCATAATGCTTACTAAGTTTTCTCTTTTAATGTCAAACTGAAATTTGTTGCTGAAGGTTTGATCATGGGAGATTTAGTCACACAAATAGTACAAGTCGCTTGTGATGAAACAAAGGCTGGCTGTATGACACTTTCACTGAAGCAGAATGTCGCTGTGGAGATCGCTAAACTCAAGCGCATATATGTTTGTTTTCAGATCATCCACGCTTCTTCCACATTTAGAGGGAGCGCATGCACAGAGATGCCAGATTGCACAGATTAAGTAAAACACCAGGAAGAAAGTATATCCTTTTAAGGAAAAAGCTCTATTTGGGTAATTCAAGCTCTTTGTATCTGGCAACCACAAGCATGACTGCTAGTGGAGGCTCGTTACCGACGCAAATCCCAAAGAAAAAACATGTTTCAAGGATAAAAAAACGAGCGGGCCAATATCATGAGGATTATTGGAAATAAATTGGGAGAGGCAGTTATCGTGATTAAAATACGATTAATCTTTCAGCTCTAACTAAAAGTGCACCAAGTTAATTTCCAACCACTGAGCTTTAAAGCAAATAAACCAGATTTTCGGTCTGAACAAATTTACATTCAATGCAGACCATGTACATTGATCAGCGAAAACCCATTTTCTCTGCCCGTTTTCGAATGAACACTCTTTACATGAACAACATGTTCATGTTCAACAACATGACCCTTTAATGTAAAAAAAGGTGTCAAAGAAAACCATTCAGCTGGCTTTCATATAGCAAACACACATGCAGCCAACCACATATCTTCTGAAGTTTCCTTAGCGAGGGGCCAAATCCAAACATTGTCCAGGCTGTGTGCACTCAAGGAACACTAAACTCATCCAGTGTTATGTGGAGAGATTCATAGGTGCCGTTGCTCAAATGCCTTAGTCTGATTCTGGTTTTGCAGGATTGGCTGGTGTGCACAGAGGAGAATTTTCTTCCTTTAATGGTAAAGGCAGTGTAGAAAAGGAAATGGGATGCCAAGCTAAGGCCATCGAGAGGGAAAATTACCAGAGGTAAACGTAGAATGTGATTAGGAGCATTTAAGAAGCAAACAACTTTGCATGATGTGAGACCACATCTCGTTGCACACAAAAGAACTGCACCTTCAAACAATTAATTCATGCAGTCAATCGCTAGTTAAAAACTTTAATTCTCTTTTTTTCTCCTTTGTTTCTATAGGACACAAAAAAAAGACATTCACCCTAAAAAGAAACATATTTACTTTCCTCAATCAAGTATGACATCATTACTGAATTCACCCTGAGGAAATCTTTCCATGTAAGTATGGAGAGGAGAGGCTGCCTTCCCCACACAGCATGAACATAGCTAAACTTCCCTAGGTTTTATTCTTTGTACCTTGCTTAAAGGACAACTCAGTTGAAAAATGAACCTAGGGGTAATCAACACATGGTTACAGAGTAGATCGTTCTCTGGGATGTGTTGTCATTAAAATCAAATGTAAAGAGTTTTATCTCTAAAAACAGACTAGTTTATAACACTAGTGTAAAATTAAATCGCTAGTTAATACCACTAACAAGGCTCAAAATAGCCTCACACTAACACGGTAGCATAATGAGGGTCCCTACATGCAAACCGAAGCATTGAGAACTTTGTAAGTGTACAAACAGTTTAATAAGAAGATACTTTATAAATACAGTACATTACTCGTATACAGACAGTAGCCATCTTGGAAAACAGTCTTGACCAGTCGAGCCACAAACGCTGTCAAAGTGATGAACTGTGACTTGGAGTCTCATATGGGACACCTTCTTCACTTGTAGTTAGTCAACCATATATTTTAATAAACTGATATTATTCAGCCATTTCCATGTAATTTGATTTCACAAACTTAATTCCTATCGATCAGCTCACATAGCACAACGTTCATGGTCTCTATAAAGTATCTTCTCGTTAAACTGTTTTTACACTTACAAAGTTCTCAATACTTTGGTTTGCATGTAGGGACCCTCATTATGCTACCGTGTTAGTGTGAGGCTATTTCGAGCCTTGTTAGTGGTATTACAGCGATTTAATTTTACATATTCTATGCCCCCCACACTCGTGTTATCAACTAATCTGTTTTTAGAGATAAAATTCTTTACATTCGGACGATTCCGAAACAATTTACAAATGTTATTTTTTTGTTTTTTTTAATAAATGTTGATAATGTAATGTTGATGGAATACAAAAGGTTTAGCTCTGACGCGCAGGAAGTGCAGCGTCTGATGGACCGGACCATCTGTGGCATGCACATGACAAGGGTCCTGTCCCAAATGGCACTAAACCCTCACGGTCTTCCTCTGAGTCTGCACTTTGACTACATAATGCCGCTTTGACTACCGGGAAGAAGTCCACTGCGTAACCCGCACCAGTGCAGGGTTGGCAGAAGTGGGTGCATATCAACCTCAAAGGTGGCGCTCACGAGCACCCTTCTAAGACCTAAAATGACAAATGGGACACCCTACGGTCTCATGGACTTGACGGACAAGCGTACACAGAGGACCTTGTAAGTCCACAAGACCGAAAGTGCACATAAAGTGTGCCATTTGGGACAGAGACAGAAATGCATGATGGCGGAGCGAGAAATACGGCACCCTCTGCATTAAATGCTAGCGTATGGAAGCACTTTCTATGAAGGTGAAAATGACCTCGACAAGAGCCACACTATATGCAAGTTGGTAAAAATAAAATATTTTCGAACCATGAGAAACCATTGTCTGTGCTACTAAATTGTCTGTGCTACGGATGTAGTTTGAAGTCATAAGTCTTAGACTATTATTTATTTGTGTAGAAGAGCAGCTGTATGCTACTAGTTATTCAGAATATGCTGAAGTCCACAAGCATTACTTATGAGAGCTGCTGGTACAGAATTCTATTAGGCATGTGCCGATATCAATTTTTCATGTGGTGATTAATTGTGAAGCTTTTATCACGGTGTACGATATCACAATATTGAAATAAGTTGCAAAAAAAAAGTGGTCATAGCATACCAGCTTTAAGAACTATTTTTGTAAGAACAAAAAACAACTGAATGTTTAAATACAATAATACAATGCACCAAAAATATATACAGCTCTGGAAAAAATTAAGAGAAATCAATGTTAAGTGCTCTCTTAATTTTTTCCATAGCTGTAAAAGTACAATTTTCAAACAGATTAAACAGATTAAAGTGCAAAAGAATTAGGCTATAAAGAATAACCGGTAACAAATTAATATAAGGTCTCCTTATTTAATGCATTAACTAAGATTGAGCAACATTTGTTACAGAAAGTATAATGCTTTTGGTAATGTTAGTTAAAAAATACCGATCATTGTTAGTTTAATCTTAGGTCCATTAAAAAAGTTGTTTTGTTATTAAACAGTAACTAAGAAATCAACATCTGTACTCAAATCTAATTGGACTCCTCTAGGGCTGAAACGATTCATTGAGTTACTCGATTACAAAAATTAGTGATGTAAGAAACCAGACAGTATGGTCATGCATCCGACAGAAATATAAACACATCAGAAACGCATTCGATTTCAATACATATTTTGTTATTTTAATAAGAAAACCGTCAAGTGTTCTAAAAAGCAAACTGTTTGGATTTATGTGAAATAACACTTAATATAATACAATAATCCATGATATCCAATATTCCATTTGTAACATTAAGTAAGGTTAATAAATGCTGTAGAAGTATTATTCATTGTTAGTTTTATCTGTTAACTTTTTTATGCACTATGAACTAACATGAATGATTAAGATACTGCTCAACTATTATTACACAGTGTAAAATGTATATTGCATATCATTCATGTAAGCTAGCTAAATAAGCTAATAAGTCCTTGTTAACAAATGGGACTTGCAGGGGGACTAGGTTATAGTCAAAGAAACATTTATTTGTAATATTTCAATGTTTTAGTTATTTGCTGTAGATTTTCTTTTCTGTTAGAACTTGTCATTTTAATATATTCATATTTACATTTGCAATTTAGAACATTTTCATGGTTCAGTACTTTTTGATACTACGTTTTTTTTAAATATTATTATTATTATTTTAATCTAGTATCTTTTTAAAAACTATCGGTCGATTAATCGTTATCGGCAAATGTGGTCCAATCTAGCTATCAATATCGGTAAAATCCACTATCGGTCGACCACTATTTTACATGGCATGACTTTACAATAGGAAAAAACGGTGACAACTCTGTCTCGTCCACAAACTACATTTCACAACCAAACACACATGAGAAGTGATGAGGAAATAATGCAAGACCACAACTGTGTAATGACCAGAATTCTCGTGCGAAAACTAAATCCTGAGCAGACTTTTATTTTTATTTTTTGCCACAATCAAAAACTTTGATTAAAAAGCTTTTATTAAACTAACGTCTGCAGAGAATACGTTCGCAAATCCTTGACCATAAAATTGACCGTGACCTATTGGATTTGTGGTCCTTTGGTTGGCTATACAACTGAGCACCGGAAACGTGTAATATGGTTTCTCATGTTTGTCGTGTTTCAAAAATATTTCCGCATTGCGATGCATCTAAGAATCAAAAATCGGAAAATACGTTCAAAGATCGAATACGGCCTAATTATAATGTTTTAAATTGTGTTATGTGGCTTGATGCTAACTGAAGCTCTAATGCATTGGGATGGGTATCGTTAAGATTTTAACGTTATTACTATTCTTACCAATACTGCTTATCGGTCCGGTACTTTAACGGTATTCTTATCGGTACTTTTAGAGATTATATATATATATAAGGGCCGGGACTTTAACCCGTTAATTAAGATTAATTAACTACGGGACTTTAACGCGTTAATTAATTAATTAATTACGCAAAAAAATAAATAATTTTAACCACACTTATTTTTGCACCGCGGAACGTTTTTCAATGAATGAGTTTCGACGGACCGATTATACTGGAACACCAACTAGCGCTCACGACGAGTCACGACAACAACAAACCATAGTGGACATGAACGAAGAAGCTGATGAGACCGCATTGCTTGGCCCCGTGGATGGGAAATTTTGTTTTAAAAAACGAAAGGATGGAAGCGTCGACAAGAGCATGGTTGTGTGCAAGCTATACAATGGGGGTGTCCAAAGTCGGTCCTGGAGGGCCACTGTCCTGCAGAGTTTAGCTCCAGCTTGCCTCAACACACTGCTAACGTTTCTAGTATGCCTAATAAGACCTTAATTAGCTGGTACAGGTGTGTTTAATTGGGGTTAGAGCTAAACTCCACAGGACAGTGGCCCTCCAGGAGCAGGATTGGACACCCCTGCTATACAACAAGGAATTAGCGTATCACCGCAGCACATCGAGCCTCAAATATCACAAATGCTTTTGCTACACTTAATGGAAAACATTGCACTGGTCTGAAATAAATAAACAATATTTTGTTGATTAAGCTTATGTATTCAGTCATTATTCAATGGTATACTTAAAATCCATGTGAAAAATTACTTCTCATTGTTCCAGGTCAAATATTTATATGCAATTAAAATGCGATTAATTTCGATTAATTAATTACAAAGCCTCTAATTAATTAGATTAATTTTTTTAATCGAGTCCCGGCCCTAATTTGGTAATTATAGACTTTAGCCTGGATTGATGGCTCTCAATATCGCAATATATATCGTTGGGGAAAAAAATATTGCAATGTAATTTTTTTTCAATATCGGGCAGGCCTAATATATATATATATATAAAATCCAGGCTAAAGTCTATAATTACCATTCCGTGATATTAATAATTTCACTAATAAGCAAGTGATAAAATATATATTTCTAATGTCTGTGAGAAGTAACCTGCATGCTGAGTTTCGGTTTATTTATGAGACCGTTCATGTGCAACGCAAATGATCACTCCGTCACGGGATGTCTGCTATATTATTTATTTAAGCTTATTTATTAAATTCAGGCAAATGATGAAACATTTATTAAAATTAAGAAACAAAATACAAAGCTTTCTACAAAATTCTTAATGAAGTGGTCAAAATGATTTCTGACTTTATGTCTTTGACATATATTGCACATCTGTGCACATTTCATAATCAATATAGCCTAGATGAAATTTAAAAATAACATTATAATAGGGCTGCAACGATTCATCGAGTAACTCGAGTTAATCGAATCAAAAAAATCCTCGAGGCAAAATCAGCTGCCTCGACGCTTCGCTTAGTCCATTTAACTACACACAGATATTGGAGAAAGACATTTTTTGTGTAAGGACTCGGAGTATGAGCGGATTGCGGTTATATCCGCGGTTCAGGTGCGTAAACATCCCAAACATTGCAGGTGGATGAGAGAAATCGTTAATATGTTGATTTTAATAAAGACGCGGAACTCTCATATCACGCTAAAACACAATGAATGCGTCGTTCTTTAACTTTCGTTTTCAGCTCATGTCGAGATCCAAAGACCGCAATGCGAGAGAGAGAGAGCGGGCGGGCATCAGCACTGGTAATATCATTTAATATCGCTGTTTTTAAATGAAGAAAACTGTGTGTTGAGCTTCAGGATGCGACGCTGAACATTTAAGTTTCATTTGTGGCAGTTCACGCGTCAGCTGAGGAGATACGAGCAACTCCAAACACATGAACTCGATGGACTTCTCAGCTTTGCACATGGATCCCCGTCATTGTGATGTGTGTGAAATCTTTAATGAGACTTTATATATCCTACTTGATAATATCTTCGAAATGCACCATTAGATGTTCTCAATACTAGGCGCAACAAATATCAGAACAAGCTGTAACGCGCGCGTGTGCGTGTGTGTGTGTGTGTGTGATTAGCAGCGCTCGTGCTTTCAGAGCTCAGAGCTGCGTGCTTTCATTGATTTGTGTAATTTAAATATCACACTTTAATCATATTTATAGCTACTAACTTAAAGCAAGCTGTGTTACAATGATGAATGATTAGCTCAAAAGATCAGCATGTGTGATGTACTTTATCTGAATTAAACATATCTCGCGTTTGATCACGTTCTAGCGGTTATTCCTCCGTGTGATGTATAGGTTGTCGACCCTGGTTTATGTAAATGTAATTTTGCCAAAATAATTTTTTTTGTTTTGTTTAGCAACCTACTTCAGTGTAGCTAATATGTGACGGTCGGGTGCGGGTGGATGGTTTGCTTCTAACAGCTGATTCGGGGACGATAGAGCGGATCCGCACATCTCTTATTCCAAGTTAACCTGTCCAATATGTTTTGCTCCAGTAAAGGAGTAAATAAGACAGTAAATGCTTATGTCATGCCTGAGCTGAAGCTGATACATGAAAGTTAAGTTGCACAACATAAATACAATGTTTAGTTATTTATATTATTTATAGAATATTTATAGAATATTAGAATATTTATATTATATAGAATTTATAGAATATTTATATTATTTATATTGGCATTATTGTTATTTATATTACTACTATTTAGATTTATTGGTTGTAGGTTTAGTTTTAGATTGAACTATGTTTACCTTTTTAAAGTAATTTGAAATAGATTTTTATTTAATATAATATGGCAATTGTATGCATTAAAATTGTTTAGTTTCACAGTTATTAATGTATGCAATTTCAGCAACAAAACTTAATTTTTCTAAAAAGAAGACAAATTAGATGTTAATTTTAAGATACCCGTCTTATTGTCTCTTATTGCTCTTTAATAAAGAAAAAGTAATTATTATCCGATTAATCGATTAATCGATCGATTAAGTGGTAGATTAATCGATTACAAAAAGAATCGATAGCTGCAGCCCTACATTATAATATTTAAACATAACTATAAAATAAAATACATTGTTTGGCTAAAAAGCCTGTATCTTCTAGGAGCTCCTTCCTGACGGCGCCGATAAAATGTTTGCACAACGAGGACGTTCATTTGGGGAATTAGCCTTGAGTATAGTTGGTGCTGCACATAGTAATGCCATAATATTAACAGTATTGGCAACGATGCGTCTGTTCATTCATTCTTGTCAAAGTTAGCAGCTGAATTGACAACACACTGACGTCAGACGCACGTTCTGCTAACAAACCAATCAATGTTAAGATGCAGCCCACATAGATGACGACGACAGGACGCCAGTGCGTCATGTAAAGTTCTTTGGTGCGCTGACATAACTGCAATGTGAAAGCAAACCAAATAGAACCAAATGTCTAAACAATAACTTTGGTTCGGACCTTGGTGCGGGCTTTCAGGTGTGAAAACGCCCTAAAACATTATACTTTCTGTACCAAATGTAGCTATTGCTCAATCTTATTTAATGCATTAAATAATGAGACATTATTGTAATTTGTAAGCCTACCTGTTGTTTTTTCTAGCCTAATTCTTTTGCACTTTAATCTGTTTGAAAATTTTACTTTTACAGCTCTGAAAAAAATCAAGAGTCAACATTGATTTCTCATTGAGTGGTCTCTTAATTTTTTTTTCCACAGCTATATATTTTTGGTGCATTATTGTATTTAAACATTCAGTTATTTTTGTTCTTACAAAAATAGTTCTTAAAGCTGTTATGCTATGGCAACACTTATTTTTGCAACTTATTACAATATCGTGATAATATCGTATATTGTGATAAAACTTCAGCAATTAATCGCACCATGAAAAATTGATATTGGCACATGCCTAGGTTAGGGTGTATTACATACACACCAGTAAGATCTCACAAATATCAGCTTATTGAAATAACCAGTTTTCCCCGTTTACATGAAAAACAGTAAACTGCAATACAAGTAAACCGTACAATACAAGTCCCATTTACATGACTTTATTAATAAACCGGGTTATTTCCTTGTAGTGACGTCTGTGGCAAGGGGGGCGTGGTTCAGCGAGGTCTGCAGCGGGAGAGAGGGCCTCGGGACGAGCGGTAAGTGAGTGGGTTGGACGCAGATTAATAACACCTGTCTCTTGTTCTAGTAATGAGCGCGGAGACGGGATAAAACACCAGCGGAACCGGAGACCGAGGAGAGAGAGAGTCGGACTGTTGATGCCGAGACCCTGAGATACCCGGAAGCCGGAAGTGCGTGACCCGGAAGCGAAACTGAGCATACACAGAGACAAACACACGCTGAAGCGTGCACGTTTATTGATTTGAGTTATTAAGAATAAAAGAGCATCAACAGTCCTGCCGACCCCCGTGTCCTCTTCCTTCCTCACTATATCGAACTTGTTACACTGGTGCCGAAACCCGGGAAGGAAGCAGGACAGAGCCGCCGCCATGACAACGCCCTCCGCCTCGCCATTTGCGGAGATCATAACATCGCTCGCGGCCCTCCACCAGGAACATCACACGGCGTTGCTGGACCTTCGGACTGAACAGGAGCGCCGCTTCGCGGCCATAGTCCAAGGCCAGCAAGAGGACCGCGAGCAGTTCCGGAGCTGGATGGACCGGGAGGTTCGCGCCGAGGCCGCTGGGCGGGCCAGCGCACCGGTGCACGTGCCCCTGCAGAAGATGGGGCCGGAAGATGATCCCGAGGCCTTCGTGGATCTATTCCAAAAAGCCGCGGAGGCCTGCGGGTGGCCCCGGGCACAGTGGCCGGTGCGCCTCATTCCACTGCTATCCGGCGAAGCCCAGGCGGCCGCGCAACATCTACCGGTTGCGAACCTCCTGGACTACGATGACCTGAAGCGGGCCATTCTTCAGCGGGTCGGCCGGACCCCAGAACAGCATCGCCAGCGTTTCCGCTCCCTGGAGTGGGGCGAGTCCGGTCGACCCTTCGCCTTGGCCCAACAGCTCCGGGACGAGTGCCGCAGATGGCTGCTGGCCGGCGGCAGCGACGTGGACCATGTCGTCGATCTGGTGGTGCTGGAGCAGTTCATCACTCGGCTCCCCAGGAAGACCGCCGAGTGGGTCCAGTGCCACCGGCCCACGTCGCTGGAGACGGCCATCAATTTGGCGGAGGACCACCTGGTGGCGTGCCCGGGGGTCGGCGCACCCCCACTAACTTCTCCCTCTCTCTCTCCCCCTTCTCTCTCTCTCTCTCGACCTGTCCCTCTCCCCAGGTCCCGCCCTCCAGGCCCTCCTCGCGTTCCCCCCAGAGGCCGGGGTGGGATGGGCCCTGGACCGTCTGGGAGTTCGCGGGTCCCGCCCAGGGGGGCGGGGCCGCTGGGGCCGGGTAGTGACTATGGATCCGGTTCCGCCCCCTATCCGCGCTCAGCCTCCAACCCACTCCCCGCCGCCGGGGCGGCGGGTAGGCCTGGGCTGGCCTGCTGGCGGTGCGGTGATCCGGATCATTTTGTGGACCGATGTCCGATGATGGACATCGGAACAATGATCCGGATCCCGGACGTCCAGCGGACCACCCCCGATCAAGCAGGAGAGTACCAAATTCCTGTAAGTATCAAGGGGGGTACATATCAGGCCTTGGTGGATTCAGGATGTAACCAAACCTCGATCCATCAAAGCCTGATTCAGCCTGGGGCGTTGGATACAAGCCGCGTGGTTAAGGTGCGGTGTGTGCACGGGGATGTGGTGGAATATCCGGTTGTCCCAGTCACGATCCAGTTTAGGGGGAAAAAGCATAGTGTTGAGGTGGCGGTTAGTCCCCACCTCCGGCATCCGCTAATTCTGGGGACGAATTGGCCCGCCTTTTCGGCGTTATTGGGGTCGTTGTGCGCGGATGCCGCTTGGGGAAACAAGGCTAGGAACGGGGCGGTGCGAGTGCAGGTTGGCGAGGCTGATACGGGGCCCTTGGGAACAGCTTCAGAGGAATCGAGCGGGGTCGAGAGACTGATTCTCTCGGACCGCGATGACTTCCCTCTGGAGCAGTCTCAAGACGAGACGCTAAAACATGCGTTTCAACAGGTCCGCACCATCGACGGTCAGCCCCTCCAACCCGCATTGCCCGTCACGTATCCTTATTTTGCCATAATTAAGGATAGGTTGTATCGAGTGACCCAAGACGCTCAGTCAAAAATGGATACAACCCAATTGTTAGTACCAAAGAGCCGCCGGGAAATGCTTTTTCAGGCGGCTCATTCTAACCCGATGGCGGGCCACCTGGGACAGGCGGCCACGCTGAATCGTTTAATGACCCGATTCTTTTGGCCAGGCATTTATGACAATGTGCGCAGGTGGTGCGCGTCTTGTCCTGAATGTCAGTTGGTGAACCCACTGGCCGCCCCAAAAGCGCCATTGCGCCCCCTTCCATTAATGCAGGTCCCCTTCGAGAGAATTGCGATGGACCTCATCGGGCCATTAGAACGATCCGCACGCGGGCATCGTTTTGCGCTAGTTATCGTGGACTACGCAACACGATACCCGGAAGCAGTGGCTCTCCGCAACATCTCGGCGAAGAGTGTTGCGGACGCACTGTTTCGTTTAATCTCCCGGGTGGGGATTCCGAAAGAAATCCTCACTGATCAAGGCACGGCGTTTATGTCACGCACGTTAAGCGAATTGTATGGATTATTGGGCATTAAATCCATTCGAACCAGCGTCTATCACCCACAAACAGACGGGTTGGTCGAACGATTTAATCGCACTCTTAAATCCATGATCCGTAAATTCGTACAAGAAGACGCCAAGAATTGGGATCGGTGGTTAGAACCCCTCTTATTTGCTGTGCGCGAGGTCCCGCAAGCCTCCACGGGGTTTTCCCCCTTCGAGCTTCTCTACGGACGTCAGCCACGGGGGGTGCTGGACGTCCTACGAGAAACTTGGGAGGAGGGGCCGTCGTTGGCCAAAAACGAAATTCAGTACGTCATGGACTTGCGAACAAAACTCCACACATTGGGGCGGCTATCTAGGGAGAATTTGTTACAAGCCCAGGACCGCCAGAGCCGGTCATATAACAGGGGTACTAAACTGCGCAAATTCACACCGGGAGAGAAAGTGCTCGTTCTACTCCCAACCTCGAGCTCAAAATTAATGTCGAAGTGGCAGGGGCCGTTTGAGGTCGCACGACAGATAGGAGAGCTCGATTATGAAGTGATACGATCCGATAGGAACGGGGCACGTCAAATATACCACCTCAATCTGCTGAAAAAATGGATTGAGGTGGAATCGGTGTTGTTGGCAACGGTGATCGGGGGAGAGGATGATCTCGGGCCAGAGGCGAGCATTAAAGCGCAATCAGTCGCGCTGGCCCCTGGGGGAGATCACCTCTCACCGTTACAACTCGCTGATTTATCGAAATTGCAGGCGGAGTTCGCCGACGTGTTCTCGCCCCTACCGGGACGTACCGACTTGATTCAGCACCATATCGAGACCGAGCCGGGCGTGGTAGTTCGCAGCCGGCCGTACCGCTTGCCTGAACACAAGAAAAAAGTAGTTCAGGACGAATTAGGCGCAATGCTCGACATGGGAGTAATCGAGGAGTCCAACAGTGACTGGGCGAGCCCGATAGTTTTGGTCCCCAAAACGGACGGCTCGGTCAGGTTCTGTGTGGACTACCGCAAGGTGAACGCTGTGTCGAAGTTCGACGCGTATCCAATGCCACGGGTTGACGAGTTGCTTGATCGGTTAGGCTCGGCTCGATTTTATTCGACACTGGACTTAACAAAGGGCTATTGGCAGATCCCCTTGTCTCCATTATCCAAAGAAAAAACAGCTTTCACCACGCCGTTCGGATTACACCAATTCGTCACGCTTCCTTTCGGCTTGTTCGGGGCACCCGCGACCTTCCAGCGACTCATGGATAGGATTTTGCGTCCCCATGCTGCATATGCTGCGGCGTACCTAGATGACATAGTGATCTATAGTCACGACTGGCAGCGGCATATGCAGCATGTGAGGGCGGTCCTGAGGTCGCTGAGGAGAGCGGGGCTCACGGCCAATCCGAAGAAGTGTGCGATTGGGCGGGTGGAAGTAAGGTATCTGGGCTTCCACTTGGGTCATGGACAGGTGCGTCCTCAAATTGATAAGACTGCCGCAATTGCAACCTGTCCGAGGCCCAAGACCAAAAAGGAGGTAAGACAGTTCTTGGGGCTGGCGGGATATTATAGACGGTTTATACCAAATTATTCGGACCTCACCAGCCCTTTGACTGATCTTACTAAAAAGGGGCTACCAGATACGGTCCAGTGGACGGAGCCGTGTCAACAGGCTTTTACCCAAGTAAAGGCTGCCCTATGTGGCGGGCCGCTGTTACACTCCCCTGACTTTTCTCTCCCTTTCTTGTTGCAGACTGACGCGTCGGACAGGGGGCTGGGCGCAGTCCTGGCCCAGGAGGTGGAGGGGGGAGAGCGGCCGGTGCTGTACATTAGCCGTAAGCTCTCTAAGAGAGAAGCTAGGTACAGCACCATAGAAAAGGAGTGTTTGGCCATCAGATGGGCCGTTCTCACCCTCCGCTACTACCTCCTGGGGCGGGAGTTCACTCTCTGTTCGGACCACGCTCCTCTCCAATGGCTCCACCGCATGAAGGATACCAACGCGCGGATCACCCGTTGGTATCTGGCTCTTCAGCCGTTTAAGTTCAAGGTGGTCCACAGGCCGGGTGCTCAGATGGCTGTGGCCGATTTCCTCTCCAGAAATGGGGGGGGGGGGCTGCAGGCCGGACGGCTCCCCGGCCTGAGTCGGGCGGTGGGGGTATGTGGCAAGGGGGGCGTGGTTCAGCGAGGTCTGCAGCGGGAGAGAGGGCCTCGGGACGAGCGGTAAGTGAGTGGGTTGGACGCAGATTAATAACACCTGTCTCTTGTTCTAGTAATGAGCGCGGAGACGGGATAAAACACCAGCGGAACCGGAGACCGAGGAGAGAGAGAGTCGGACTGTTGATGCCGAGACCCTGAGATACCCGGAAGCCGGAAGTGCGTGACCCGGAAGCGAAACT